>NW_008236763.1:1517851-1519600 GCF_000691975.1 Corvus brachyrhynchos | reverse complement strand
GGGGGGAAAGAGCTCTCGGAACATCGAGCTCAAGGCACGAGGCAGAGCCAGGAACAGAGGCGCTGACCCCGATTTACGGCTGGGAACAGCGAGAGGCTGAGCTGGTGACCCCAACACCCCCAACCCCGCTCTGTGCCACCCCCCCCGTGCCACCCCGACATCCCGTCCCACAGCAGGGACAGCGTCCCCAGAGCCCCTGGGGGAGCAGAGCTGTGTCAGGGTGCTGGACCCAAACCAGCACCCAGATGTTGCAGCCAAACATCTGCACGGGGGTCCCAAAACTCCGTGAGGGGGCTGGACCCAACTCAGCACCCAGGGGCTGGTCCCAAACCCTCGCCCAGCACTGGGGACACAGGTCAGGGTGACACAGATGGAGCAGGGCAGGGACCAGCGCTCGTTCCAGCCTTGCCGCTGTGGCTGCCTCGGAGCGTTGGTTTGGGGGGTGAATTCCCACCTGCACGGGCTGGGGATGGATGATCCCACTCCACTTCTCCCACATGGAGAAGTTTTCCAAAGCCAGTTGCACCTTGATGGCACCAAAGAGCGGCCACGCTGTTCCCTTTTTGTTCATTCAAAAGGAGCTCTTTTGAAATTTCCATTTTACGGACAGCTAAAGTAGCTTTAAGAGGTGAAATTGGAATGAAAAGTATTTCAACCCACCTGGATATTTTTTCCCCCTATAATTTAATTTTTTACAGGAAGTCTGGTTTTGGTTGGTTTGGTTTTTTTCTATTATTGAATGAAAAGTTAGGGAATTTCTGGGAGATGCGAAGGCTGCTTTTCTACAACTAGATTCTGGTGGCCCTAGGAAACACCCCATTGGTTTTGCCCCCAAAAATCTTCCCTCAAGGGGACAAACAGGATGAGGCCAAGCACCAGGCTGGCTCCTGGGTTGCGCTGAGCCCGAAACCGAGGTCTTAACCCACCCCTGTTGGAGTCCTGGGATTTTCCAGAGGGCTTGGCTTGCTCTCAGTCCCCTCTGGGCCTCCCCTCAGCGAGCCTCTGCTGCACCCAGTTCTGCAGAACCCAGTCCTGGTGGAAGGAGCCCGAATTTCGTGGAAGAGGCGCCCCAGGCCCCATTTCTCGGAAGCGCCGTGGCTCCACTTCCTGCCGGCACCTCCTTTCGGGGGAGACAGCGTTCCCTCTCCCCTGCCATGAAAAACCAGGGGAGAACCACTCCAGCCAGCCCCTGATTCCGTGTGACCCCTCGGACCTGGGGCCAGGGTGGCCAAGCAGGGCTGGCTCTGCATCCCATCCCATCCCATTCCATCCCTTCCCATCCCATCCCACCCCATCCCATCCCATCCCATCCCATCCCATCCCATCCCATCCCATCCCATCCCATCCCATCCCATCCCATCCCATCCCATCCCATCCCATCCCATCCCATCCCATGGATCCCATCCCATCCCACCCCATCCATCCCCCAAGGGACACCTCCGCCAGACCAGGCTGCTCCAAGCTCCACCCAGCCTGGCCTTGAGCACTTCCAGGGATGGGGTAGCCACTGCCCATCGCTCCAAGCCCTTGTCCAAATCCCTCTCCAGCTCTTTCGGAGCTTCCTTAGGCATAAGGGGCTCTAAGGTCTCCCTGGAGCCTTCTCTTCTCCAGGCTGAATATTCCCAGCTCTCCCAGTCTGTTTCCGTGGCGGGGGGGCTCCAACCTTGGCTCAATCCATTCCATGCTCAGGACTCAGAGCCCTGGGACACCCCATTTTAGGGGGTCCCCTCTCCATTTTAGGGGGTGCCC
>NW_008236763.1:1508814-1517840 GCF_000691975.1 Corvus brachyrhynchos | reverse complement strand
TGTTGAGAGCCGCAGCCTGTGCCCCCCCCCCCCCCCCCAATCCAGCCGAGATCCCTCCCGGCACATTCCAAATCCAGCGAGAGCTGGAAGCTCCAAGACCTTTGTGATTCTCCCCGCACGTATCAGTCCATGACAAACACAATATCTGCTTTCATTTCATCCCAAATGGGCACTTTTCTGAGTGAAAAAACCGCTTTGAGTGGCGAGCCTTGTCCAACCTGCGCTCCCCCTCTTTTCCCTTTTTTAGAGGAACCTCTTTGAAGACATCAAATGCCATCGGAGCAGGGAGGAGCCGTGCAAAAAGACGTGGGCAGCCTTCCACCGAGGGGAGTTCAGGAATGGAGCGTGGCCCCGAGATCCCTCTTTGTTCACCTATGTCAGCCTGGAAACGAGGCAGAGCGGGGAGGAGGGATCTGGGTGAGGAGACACGGATGGATCAGGGTCAGACAGGGTTTGGCGGGATCCCCTTGATGGGGTTTGGTCTTGGAGGGACCACCTCACTCCTGGAAAGCCAAAGGGGACATCAGGGATGCTGCAGGGATGAGGAAATTCCCAGGCAGGAGAGCACAGGTGCTCCTGCAGCAGCGCTGAGCTCCCAAAAGAAAGGGGGGAAGAGGGAAGGGAAAGAACTTCCTTTAGCTCTGCACCAGGTAAAGCCTCGGGCGTGGATCAGCTCCAAAGGGCCCAGCAGAGGCAGGAGGATTTGGAGCTCTGGGATGAAAGCTTTGCATGGATATAAAGCCCTGAGCCACGTGGGCAGAGCAGCAGAGTCGCAGTGGGGTGAGGGATCAGTCCCAAACACAGATTCCTTCAGCTCTTCCAGGAAAACTCCACCTTCCACCTCCGCCCGGCTCATCCTCACTCTCCGCATCTGCGATCCACCCCCAAGCTCTCAACTGTGGGAAACTGCTCTTCCTGACAAAGTCGGGTTTTCTCTCCTCCAGGAAGTGTCTGATCTCGTAGCCAGGATATTGAAAACCTTTAAAACCTGAACATTTTCAGCCAAAGGATCGTGATCCTGTGTTAGCCTGGAATGGGAGCAATCCCAGTTTGCTGCGAGGTTGACAGAAGGCTGAAATCTTCCGTGGAAAAGGTCATTTTGGGTTTGTCCTAAATCCCACCCAAGGCAAAGCAGCTCTGAATCACCTCATCTGAAGCATCCTCAGGCTCTGAAGCACCCTCATCCTTCCAGGAAAGTCCTCTCTGAGATGAATCCAAAGCCCATTTGTCACCGGTTCTGAACGGGCATGCCTGCCAAAGGGGTGGTGGGGAATATCTCCTTTGGTTGCTCTTTTTCCTTCTACGGGAAGAGCAACTTCAGAAACAAAATCTGACTTCTCTGAAGGTGCTCATCTGAAAAATCAGTGTTTGATGATGGGAACAAGTCCCCCTGAGCGCCTCTGCTTCCTGCCTTGTCTTGGATTCTCTCCCTCTTGCTTTCAAGGCAGAATAAAGGAAAAAAGCACACGGAAATATGAGGAAGAAGAGAATTTGGGATGGGAGAATGGAGAGAACGGGGGGAAAAAGTTGTTTTTCCCCTCCCAGAGCAGTGTTTTGGGGATGGAGCTGTGCATTGACACAGCTGAACTCCAAACTCCCATCCCTTCCAAGGAGGAAATTTCAACAGATGAGCAGCAAATCTGGTTTTCCACCCAAATTTCACAAGCCCTTTTCACCCCGGCCCCCTGTGGTGCCCAGCCATGCCCACAGCCCATCCCTCTGCCCCCTCCCTCTCCTCCCTGGGCATCCAGGCCTGAACCCCTGGGGCTCACCCCAGCACCCAAACACCCTCCTGGGCATCACCCGTGGGCGGGCAAGCGGAGCAGGGAGAGGGATCAGCCCTTCCCAGGGCAATCCCGCGGCTCTGGGCGCTGCACCCCCAGCCAGCACAGGGCTGGAGAGGCCGGGGGGTCCCACAGGGACCCCCTGAGGGTCAGTGCTGGCGTGGCCACGCTCCCAGGCTGCCGAGCAGACGGAGCAATCCGGCTCTGCCCGGACGTGCTGGCGAGGCCGTGGCCGCTGCAGCTCTTGGACCCCGCTCACCTCTTGCGCAAGGCCGAGGGATGATGCACAGAGTTCCTGTAAGTGATGAGAGGCTCCTGGCTCCCCGGGAAAGCCACAGGCTGCTGCCTGTCCAGGGCCTGGCACTGCTCCCCTGCTCCAGCCACCAGAACCCCCGGTGATTCCCCAGGTGGGGGGAACCCGACACTCCCAGAGCTGGGGGGGTATCAAGGAAATGTTGCTGAATGTCAGAGCTCAGGTCAGAGCCCAGGCAGGGGCTTTGAGGGGGCTTTCATCACCTCAGAGCCCTGGCTGGTGGCTGGGCCGTGCCTCAGTTTCCCTTACTGCACACTGAGGGTCGGACTCAGCTGGGATTTAGGGAGCTGGAGGTAATGGAAAAGGGAGGGAAATCCCCATCTCCTGGGAGTGCTGCTCCCACACAGGGACAGGAAGATGTGGTGTTTGGGGGGTCCCCAGACAGTGCCCAATGTCCCTCTGTGCCCACAGAGCCCCATCCCAGGAGAGAAAGGAGCTCCGAGTGGAGATCTCCCAGCCCGGATGGAATTCCCTGAGCTCTGCCAAGCCAAGCTGTGCCAGCAGCCCTTGGGGACCCAGGACACCCGAATCCCCTCTCCCATCAGCACGTGCTGTGCTTTGCCTGCGGGATTTTCCCCCCTCCTCCTCTTTTTTTATCATTTCCCTGCTTTTCCAAGAACGTTACTCATCCAGAGCAGGACGTGGCATCCACTGCTCCCGTGTCTGCCTCGTTCCCTCTGTTCCTCCAGGAGATGCTCACCCGCACGCGGTCGCTGCCTGTCGGAGCCGTCACGGTGCCGGCCGGGAATTACGCGCGGTGTAAGGTTGGAGGAAGGAGGGGGGAGGCCACATTCGCTGCTTTGTCTGCAGTTGTTCATTTCTCACCCTTTGATAGATATTTTTTTTCCCCCTCCTCTCTTTCTTCTCCTGCCAGTGTTCTCCATCCCGGCTCCCTGAGCTCCCTCCTGCTCGCTCTTACTCCGGGCTTGGAGAATCTGGCTGAAGCCACGTCCTTTGCTGCGCTGTCCCACGGTCACAAAGGGGTCCCCTCACACCTGCCTGGGACAACCAGTCCCTCCCCTTGGGAACGCCCTCTTCCCACTCTGCCCACTTCCACATTTGCCCATTTCCGCTCATTCTTGGCCCAACTTCCCCCCATCTCTGCCACAATGTCCCCACACGGCACCACGGCACCAACCAAGGGGGGCAGAGCCCACCCCACATCCCCGCCCAGACCTGGTGTGTGACACCTCAGGCCGGATAGAGGAGGGGAAAACACACCCAGAAAGCCCCAAATCCCTGCTCCAGGCTCTCCAGAGGGTCCCTGCCAAGGGTTGCTGTGGGAATTCCTGTCCTGGCAATGCCAGTGCACATCCCGCTGTTCCCAGTGCGGCCTCGGGAAGACTCAACAGAAAAGCATTCGGGACACAAGGTCCTTCCCCTTCTCCACGCACACCCGCGGCAGATCAATGAATATTTTAACAAAGAAATATTTCATTAAAAGAGTTGATTGCTTAATGAACTGTCCCTGTGAGCCATCAAAATGCAATGGGTTTTTTTTTTCCCTGCCTTTAACGAAGGCGAAGATTCATATCACGAAGAAGTGGCTTATCAAATTACCGTAATGGCCTGTGTAGAGCCAGCCTGGGGAGCGGCGTGGGGAGCCCGGGGGCTGCTCCCACTGGGAAGGGGACTCCACGGCCCCCATGGGTGTTGGGATGTCACCGAGCAAGGTGGGACAAAGGCAGGGTCCTTAGATCCCGAAAAAGAGTGCTCGGGATAGTGGGAAGCAGGTTTGCTTCTCTTTGGGCTGCCAGTATTTGAGGGGAAGGACAATTCTCCATCCCTTTTTCTTCCCAACTCGAGAACATCGTGATAAAGGGACATGAAAAGCCATTTCTGATGTCTGAGGCCATGAATTGCACGAGAGCTCCAGCCTCCTCTGCCTGGCTCTTGGAATCACAGGATCAGGGAATGGTTTGGGCTGGAAGGGACCTCAAAGTTCCTCCAGTACCAAGCCCCTTGGGTGATTAAATCAGAAAGGCATCCAAAAATGTAATCACCGTCTCTTATCAACCCTGGGCGCTGTTTGTGTGCTCTGAGGGAACCATCGCTGCTGCTGCTTCCCCGGAACTGCCAGGCAGGACACGGGCTCTTCCTCCTTGCTCCTTTTGGAAGCTCCCACTGCTTTGCCTTTGGAAAGTTTGTTAATGAAAATGTCCCTCTCCATCCCAGGTTTCCCGACGGCTCCTCCGTGCTGCTCTCCAGGCTCCGGGCTGGGCACGGCTGGAGGGATCCAGTCATTAACAGGCGGGAAATGAACAATAACCTGACAAGAAACGACCAATTTTCCATCAATTAGAGCGAAGCCTCTTTTTGTCTTTCAGTAAAATTAAGTTTTGCTGACTGGTGATTACTTTGGTCTGACGACAATTCATTAACATTTACACGGGGAGGATGCTAATGGCGAGGAGGAGCGGGAAGGTGCTGAAGGAGCCGCTGCACTCGGGTGGAAATGTGGGCTTGGAGAAGCTCTGGAGGTCAGGCTCTGGCAGCAGGACAGGCCAGGGAAGAGGGGAAGCAGCCCCCAGAGCAGGGCAGCAGGAAGCCCTCCCGCCTGCTCAAAGCAGGAGCACAAAAGTGCTTTGTTTGGGGCTGGAATTCTGCTCCTCGCGCCGCTTCCCCCGCTGGGGCTCTTGGTTTAAGGACACCCCAGTGTCCCCGGGGCCAGCACCAGGCCAAGGTCCCTCAGAGCCACTCCTGAGAGCGTGGGGACAACCTGGGTATGTGCAGCCCATCCTGCGCTCGCTGTGCCCTCGGGATGGCTCCTGGCCCTGCAGAGGTGCCACGGATGGGGACAGGGTGGCAGCAGAGCTCTGGACGTGGCATGAGTGGGACCAGGGGTGGGCAGTGAAAAACCAGCCAGGGAAGTGACCACCAGCACCTTGAACCACTGAAACCAGGCAGAATCGGCTCAAATTTCTGTTAGAGAGGGAGAAACCGGTGCTGAGTGTGAATATTTGCGTATATATGGACGTGTGTTTGGGTACAAGGCACGGGAGCCTTCAAAAATCAGGTTATTCCACGGATCAGAGCTGCCTCTGCTGCTGGATCAGGCCTCTCCTCGGCCTAGAATCCGTCCCCAAAAGCAGCAGCAGAAGTTTCTCAGGCTGCTGCCCCTCTTGCACACACCTGGGGGTCGGATGCATCTGCACCTGAGCAGGTTTGGGGGGAAGAAACAGAAAACCTCCTTCCCACAGGAGCCCCCTCCACCACCCTCTGCACTTCACAAAACTTCCCTGGGTGTTCCCAACCCCGAAACTTCCACTTCTCTTGACTCATTTGTACAAGCTCCCCCGTGGTTCCAAGTCTGGCACAGAAAGGAGCTGCCTCTGTGATCCCTTCCCAGGCAACCGGGCAGGGATTAGCTCATCTCGATGGCGATGGGGAAAGCTCGGGGAGCGTTTACTGTAAGAGGCCTTTGACTCGGTTCGAGGGCTCTGGCAGTGGGATGGGGAATGTGTTGAATCAGAGGCACAGCAGAGCCCTCCCTGCCCACACTCCAAGCTCCTGGGACACTTCCCTGAATCCCCATCCTGCCACAGGGATGGCCAGGCTTGAAGGACGCGAGGATTTAGTAGGGGAAAAGAGAAGGTCCAGTTCTCACCTCAGGTTTTCTGTTTCTTCCCTCAAGTTGAGGAAGGGTAAAATTTGCAGCTGGATTTTTTAACAGGATGGGTAGCACAGGGATGGTTGGCTCCCTGCGCTGTTTTGTCACTCTATTTATAACTTGATTTGGGAGGGGATTTCCACAAAACCCCATAAAAACTGGGGTTTCCCATCAAAAAGCTTTTCAAGTTCTTTCATGACCTTTGTTCAACAATGACCTAATTTCACTCAAACTCTGGCACAGCCTATTCCTGAGGTGGGAGGAGAAGTGGCATTCAAAATTGGGTCAGTTTTCATTAAAAACGCTTCCGTTTACTAATAATTTTTTGTGTGTCGGAAGGACTGGGATGGGCTCCAGACGCCGCACGGCTCAGAGGGGACGGCTGCCCTTCTTCACTGGAGAAATGGGTTAATCTTCCTGGGAAATCACTGCTCACCACTGCTGATGCTCAAGGACTTTCTGGCTCTCGGTGAAGGCCTTTCTCCTCCGAAAGTTTGGGTGGACGCTGTGTTTTGCGTAGTGCCCCTTCCTGGCGGAGTGTTGGGTGTGAGGATTGGGGTGGGACCGCGCTGGTTAAAGCTGAACCACGGTGGCTGTGCCCGTGTCACCTGTGTCACTCGCCCTGGCTGTGCAACACGAGCCACGAGCCGGCCAGGGAATCCCAACTCCATCCATGGCCCGGGAAAGACGTGGGAGGAAAAGACGAGAGCAAGCGGGAGGTTGGAACATCGTACACCCTGACCTAATTCAGAGCCTAATCCAAAGCCTGCCCTAATCAGGGGGAATCTGAACCTTTGAGTCTGATTCGGGAGCCGGGTGCAGCTGCTGTGCAGCCGGGGAGGCTCCTGGGGATGGAGCAGGGAGCGGGAAGGGATCGTGGCCTGGGGTCTGCTCCCACAGTGCTGAGAGCTGCCAGAATTCCGTTTCCGGAGCCATTCAAGCCGGGGCAGGACGATGGATGCCCTCAGAGCCCACGGACCCTGCGACTGAACCCTCTGAGAGCCACAGGATGGGCGAAAAGCGGCGGCGAAACCGGCGAAAACCGGGCGAGGTGGGGAGGGAAGCAAAGCGAAGCCAAGAACCTGCGCTCGCTCGGGCTGTTCCTGCTTCTCAAATGTGCAAATTATGCAGCCATTTCACGGGACACTTAGGAGTCAATTTGCAACGCGGCTCAGGGGGGAAATTGGGCACATAATTCCCCTGAACAATAACCGGAGCGGCCGCTTAATTTAACTCCGCGCCTGGACCTCGTTAGCACGTGCCATGGGGAGGATGCTGCGGGTGCTGGCGCCACGTGCCCGCATCCCTCCGCATCCCTCCGCATCCCTCCGGATTCCCGGGGCTCACAGCGAAGCCCGATTTTGCGGCGCCGCCGGGGCTCGGCAACCCCGGCGGGTCCCAGCCCGGCTCGCACACGCTCCGGCAGCCCCGGCACAGTGGCAGCAGGCTGTTCTCATTACAGCCCAATGAGGCTGTTTACTCACCCAGCTGGAGACAGTTAGAGAGTGATAAATAATGAAAGAGAAAACATGATTTTCCCCTCTGTGGTTTCTATTTGTGTAACCATATGTCACAGCTCAATACGGCCGCGGGTTTTTTTTCTGCTTTATTCAGGAAAGAGTTGATTTTTTTCCACAGAGCAGCGATTTTCCCCCCGACTTCTCTTTGTTTTTTTTTTTTTTTTTTTTTTTTCTTTCCCCTCTCTGCAGCAACAGAAGTATTTCTGTTTGTTTTCTTGTGAAACTCGCTCGGACTCTGACTCCTTAAAGTCTGGCTTGTCCCAGGAACGGCGGAGGTTTGATAGGATTGTGCTCAGCTTCTTTTCAAATACCTGTCACGGGGCTGCGGGGAGAAGAACCAGCTGAGAGCAGCGTGGGGAGGGCTCGGCACCCCGGGCGAGCCGAGCCGAGCTGAGCTGAGCCCGCATCTCCCCGGCTGCAGCAACTTCCTACGGGAGAATAAAACCCTCTGGAGCTCTCCCTGGCACGGGAAGGGAGGGTTAGATGAGGGATAATGAGCTGGTTTTGTAAAAGGATCTCTGAGTGCTTTGTGAGGGTAAGGGAGCATCGCTGCTGGGGAAACTGAGGCACTGTGCGCTCCAGAGGGTTCTTCCAGGGAACCTGCAGCCCCCAGGCACCTGCGTGATCCATCCCGGAGCATCAGAAGCGGGGTTTTAACTGGGGGAGAAGGATCCGTGGGAGAAGGCGGCAGCCCGAGAAGGAGATCTCGGCTGAGCGTGGCTGCATCCCCGAGGAAAGGCCCTGGCAGCGCCGTGCGCCGGATGGCGGCCGGGAGAGCTCCGGGAGCGCATCCCGCCCGTGCCCTGGGGAGGGCAGGTCCCTGCACGGCCCCTCTCCCTCCCCGCCAGGTACCGCACACCTTCCTCCTGCAATTATCCCCGGCTCCCCCCGCGCCGCATCCCGGCTGCCGCCGTCTCTTCTCCTGCCATGCCCCCGCAGCTGCCGGCGCTCCTGGGAGCTCCTGGCACGCTCCGGGGATGAGTTTCCCCTCGGAGCACTCCCGGCCAGGGGCGTGCGAGGTGTTTTTTCGCCCCAGCAAGTTCGCCGGCTTCACAACATCCTCTTCCCGCAAGATACATCGTTCTGGGAGGGCAATTATCCCAGTGACCTCATCCGTGTCTGCGGCATGAGGTCACCAACGTTCGGGGAGTGCGCGCCAGCCCGGTCCGAACGGGTGTGCCCGGAGCTCGGCTCATCCCGATCCGGCATTTGGGCTCGTTCCAGAGCCCCATCCCAGCTCCCAGGAAACGGGCAATTAACCGTGGCACAATTCCCAGAGGCCAAACCAGGTACCCGGGTGTGGATGCGGCAGAGAAGAGCCCGAGCGGCGCCGAGCCCCAAAATCCTGACGCTGCCGTGGGTTTGGATCCACGGAATTCACCCCAACGTGGGAATCACCTCCCAACAATCCCACCCTGGGCATCCCTGGCAGCGCTGTCCAAATGCTCCTGGAGCTCTGGCAGCCTCGGGGCCGTGCCCATTCCCTGGGGAGCCTGGGCAGTGCCCAGCAGCCTCTGGGGGAAGAACCTTTCCCTGATACCCAACCTAAATCCCCCTGGCACAGCTCCAGCCGTTCCCTGGTCACCTTTCTCCTGAAACGGCACCGAGTGTCTCCCTCGCACAGAGCTCCTGCACTGACCCAACTCTGGTGGCTCCAGGTCCTGTCACCTGGTGTGGAACCACAGCGTGCCCACAGTGTCTGATCCCTACAAGGTCCCAAAGCCTTGGTTGTGTTGGAATTGCCTCAATTAAATGTAGCAAACACACCTCCTCCCGGGGCTGATCCCTTTTTGAAATGT
>NW_008236763.1:1505654-1508800 GCF_000691975.1 Corvus brachyrhynchos | reverse complement strand
GGAGGTTCTGTGCGCAGCAATCCCGGCCTGCACACGCAGAGCCCTTCCCACCCCACTCTGCTTCCCACATCTGCTCTGTGACACTCTGCAGTGACAGGTTTGAGGTCAGAACGGCCTTTCTGCACCCTCCAGGTCTCATTGAGGTGCCACCAATGAGGCTGTTGTCCAAAATGTGCCCGAATTCACCCAAATGCTGGAAAGGCAGCTGTTCCCCACGCTGCAGCCACCCCATTCCACCAAAACCACGCCAGCTCTGAGTCTGAGCCATGTGCTGAGTGTTGAACACTTTGGTGTTGATGGATTTGTCCCTTTTTAAAGCAATTAACTCAGTAAATCAGGATCTTCTTGCTTCAGGTCACAACAAACTCTCACTGCAGGGCTTGAGCTGCAGACGGGGGGGAGATGGACCCCGCTGCTTCCCTGGCCCCATTCCTGCCCCAGCACTTCCACAGCCCAAACCCTCTCCTCAGCCTTCCTGCTGCAGCTCCTCTCTCCCTGCCAGCAGCACAAAATGAGGGCTGGGAATTCCTCGCAGGTTAATTGGGGTTATTTCCTATTAAAGCCCCTCTGCCTCTGGAACCAAACCTGCACAGCCCCGCAGGTTCTGACGTGTCCTTCCTGCACCTCTCCCTGCACCGAGGGGTTTGTGTCCTGGAAAGGAGGTTGGGATAATCCCCCCTTCCCCCCAGGTCCCTGTCCTGACGTGGGACGTGGCACCTGTGGCTCACAAACCCCAAACCCTCCTGCCATAGGGTGGACACAGGTGCCAGCTTGGAGACCAGGCTGACGGCACTGAGGGAATCCAAACCTTCTGGAGAGGATGGATCCTTTGGTTTTGATTAAAGCCCGTTGGAAATGCCTTTCCAAGCTCGTTCCTATGTCTGGAGCAGTTCGTTAACGTGCCCACCTTTCCTGCCATGAACCCACGGACTCAGGCTCGTAAAATCCAAATATCCCATCAGCCAGGAGCTGGATCTCACAAAACCGCCTCAAAATAACCGGGAATATCAAACCAGCTCCCTCCTGGCAGCACTTCTCCCTGCAGATCCCTCGTCTCCAGGCCTGCAGCCACGGCTGTGCCAGGAAGCATCCAGCTTTTCCACGGCTTTTTCCACTCCTGGCTGTGCAAACACCGGGCCCCTGCTGCTCTCCAGCCCCTCCGCTCCCCCCCCGGCAGTGCCTGGGTTAACGGGAGGCACTTGGATAGAAAAAAAACCCTTTTTTTTTTTTATTGTAGCAGCAGATAGGGAGAAGAAAAAGCGTTGGGCTCATTTATCTGGCTCACAGTGTTGCTAATGCCCTCGGCTTGAGGCCAGCGTGAGAGATTGGGAGGTAAATCGGCCAAGTCATGCTGTACAAACATTTCAGAAAAGAAAGATATTTCCAGGCTCTCTTGCAGGAATCCAGCCCTCCTCCTGCTGGGGCACTGCGGGATTCGGAGCCCGCTTTACCTCCATCTGTGGGTGTTCAAAAAGCAGAAGCTCACCCAGAAGCGGTGCTGGAATTTGGCTGGGGATGCTCAGGCCCTGGTTCTCGTGGAACATCCCCAGGGATGTTCTTGTCTGGGCAGTGGGCACAGTTGGATTTTTAAATTAATAATGGATTTAAACTTCCCAGGGACTATGTGTTTTCAACAATATATACACAGAATTTTTATTGCTTCCAACATTTTAATGGATGGGTCCTTTGTTATTTATTAAAGGCCCATTGAAAATGTCTTTCCACTCTTGTTCCTGTGTCTGGAGCAGTTCATTAACATCCCCACCTTTCCTGCCGTAAACCCACGGACTCAGCCTCGTAAAATCCAAATATCTGCCAGTAAAGTCCCCACACTCGGAATAAAACCCCACTCACTGCCCAGACTGCAAGCGCCCACATAAACCACGGGAAAAGGTTTGTGCCACCACGCTGCCACCCAGGGCAGTCAGGAGAGAGGGCAGCACTGCTGCACTGCCCTGGGTGGGCGTAGGAGTGGGACAGACCCTCCCTGGGACCTCACAACCTTTTTTTCCAGCTTGAAAGTCCCAAAGATTCTCTGTGATGCACCAAGGGTTGAGTTTGGGGTGTTTGGGGAGGGGGTACAACACCAGGAGCTGCCAACTGCGATCCCACCCCATCAGTTTTCCACCAGGAGAGTGGGGAAGGGGCCGCAGAGCCCGAGGTGGGAGTGAGGAGCTGTTGTCCCTCCCAGGCCCGAGGGAACGCTGCCGGCGAGCTCGGCTTGGCTGAGTTTTATGGAGGAAACCTGCCTGAACAGGGAGCCTGTGACTCGCACTCGCGGAACAGCCTCGGTTTTCCAGGCGCCCGGGGGCGGAGGTGTTTGGATCCGGGATGTGGGGCCACCCCGGCTCTGGAGGCGCAGAAACCGCGCAGCATTCCCGGCCCTGCGCCGGTGCCGTGACGGGATGTGAGCGAGGACCCTCCAGCCTGTGGATTCCTTCCCTTTCCTTGCCCATCTCAGGGAGTCAAAGCAGGATGAGCTCAGCCAGGATCTCTGCTCCATCACCAGGAGTGTCTGGTGGTGTCACACAAACAGGGGAGACCCCCGGGGACACCCCTTTGCCCTCCCGCAGTTTATCCCCACCCGGGACGGGCACCGGGGTGGGTGAGGGCAGGGGCAGGAGCTCCCCCGGCAGGCCCCGGCCCGGGGTGGGTCTGTCACAGAGTATTCGCAGCCTCCGGTCGATGCTGGGTTGGGAAAAGGCTCCGGTGCCTCATTACCAAAAGGACCTGACAGCGAATTTGGCAACACAGAGCCCTGGGGGGTGGTTTTACCTCCCTGGGCACCAGTGGCAGCACAAGCAGCAGCACCTTTTCCCTTTCCCCTTTCCCCTTTCCCCTTTCCCCTTTCCCCTTTTCCCTTTTCCCTTTTCGCCTTTCCCCTGTCCCCCTTTCCCCTTTCCCCTTTCTGCCTTTCCTCTTTCCTTTTTCCCCCTTTCCCCTTTCCTTTTTCCCCCTTTCCCCTGTCCCCTCTCCTCTTTCCCCTTCCCTTTTCCCTTTTCGCCTTTCCCCTTTCCCCTTCCCCTTCCCTTCTCCCCTTTCTCCTTTCTCCTTTCCCCCTTCCCTTTCCCCTTCCCCCCCCTTTCCCCTTTTCGCCTTTCCCCTTTCCCCTTCCCTCCTTTCCCCTTTCCCCTTTCCCCTTTCCC
>NW_008236763.1:1504778-1505582 GCF_000691975.1 Corvus brachyrhynchos | reverse complement strand
CCCCGATCCCCGGAGCACCCCCGGCCCCACAGCCCCGTCCCGCTCTGCCCGAGGCCCCCGGGACCCCCGCGCTTTGCTGGAGGGCACGGACTGAATCCTCGAGCACCGCAGAAATCTCCGAGTCCTCTTTAGCTGTCCCAGGAGGAGGCAGATCTGAGGGAAGGCAGCGGAGACGATGCCTGCAGCAATGTCAGCGCTAGAACAGCCGGGCTGACAGGATTCAGAGCAGGGATTAAGGTCGGGATCAGGGATGCGGGGGAAATGAAAAAGGGCTCTGGCTTCCAGGCGTGTCTCCGCTGTGTTTGTGCTCGTGTTTGCCGGGCAGGGACGAGCTCCAGGTTTTCAGAGGCTCCCGGAGAGGCCGGGGTTCACCTCGGAGCTGCGGCCGGGGAGGGAGGAGGCACTGGGGACATCCGGCTGTCCCTGGAGCGGCCGGACCGCGCCGAGAGCGCCGGCAGAGCCAGCCCTGCTCCGTGGGAGGATGCACGGGGCATCCCCGGATCTTCCCTGAACATCTCCCTTTTCCCAGGAGTTTCCAAAATGTCTCTGTTTCACTTCCTGACCAAGCTATTCCCATTTCTGGGCCAGGACATCCCTCCCTGCCGGGCTGCGGCACCGAGGCGGTGACTGCAAACTCCAGCTGCAAATCCCTTTGCTCCAGGGTGGTTTTATTCCACGTGGAAAAGCAGAGCAGCTGCCTCTCCCCGTGCTCCGGAGCCTGCGAAAAGCAGGATTGTGGAAACCTCAAGGAGAGTGAGAAGGGAGCAGGAAAAGCCAGGCCAGCGGTGCAGCTACGCGCGGGGC
>NW_008236763.1:1500209-1504710 GCF_000691975.1 Corvus brachyrhynchos | reverse complement strand
TGTCCCCAAGGCCACTTGTCACCCCGTCACAGCTTTGCCCTGCTCCCCCTACCCCCAGAAAAGGGCTGCTGTGCGTTTGCACTCCAGCAATCCCAAATCCCCCCTCCCAAATCCTGCTCTGGGTCCTTCCCCCCTCAGCTGCAGCCCCCAAAAGGTTGGTGCTGCTGCGTTTCTCCTGGGAGAGCTGGGGAACAGGAGGCAGCCCCAGTGGGATGCTGGGGAGAGTCAAACCTACCGAAAATTGCTTTTCCAAGAAGAGAAAGTCCCACCCTCTTCGGAGCAGGTTGAGAGCCCCCGGCCGGGCTCGGGGCTGAGCCATCCCAGGAGCTGGAGGGGGGACCCCTGTGCCCTCAGCGCCCTCCTCCCGCTCTGATCTCCGGGAAGGGAAGGGGTTTGGGGTCTCTCCGTGGGGCAGAGGTGGTGCCCGGCCCCAAACACTCTCCAGAGCACCGGCAGGGCTGCTTTAATCGCCAGGCTCTGCAGCCTCCAGCAGCCAGGCAACGCTCCCAGTCAAAGCAAAGCTGCTCTCCCTTCCCTCCAGCCCCTTTCCCTGCCTTCCCGGCCTTTCTCCCGCTCTCTTATCTCCACACAGCCCATGAACTTTCTCCCAGTGCTGCCCACCCTGCTCGGGGCTCCTGCACTCGCTTTGTTCCCTGTTTGCACCCCAAGCATCCCTTCCTCACTCGGCCTCTCGAGGAGGCAAAGCCCCTAAATCCCTGGGGCTGCTGGGGACATCCTGATGGGTTCCACACTCCAGCATCCTTCTCCTCTCCACCGCTCCAACCCTCTCATCCCGAAGCTCCCTCTTTTTCCTCGTGGAGATACAAAGGCACCAAGTTCTCCTTCCCATCCCTCTTTCCCCAACTCCCCTCCCCTCAATTCATCCAACCCTCTCTTTTCCATGTGGCTTTTCTTTTTTATTTTTTCCTTTCCCTTTCCTTCCTACCTCTCTCCCCATTTATTTTATTTTATTTATTTTTTTTAATTTAAGTTTTTCTTTTAACTTTCAAGGTCACCACGGACAGACAATGCCACCAGTGCCTGTTTGATATGTGAGCGCTATTGGCGTCCATTGCCACGGTTTCCGTGGTAACACAGTAACCATTAATTTTCAATTAAAGTAGACAAAAAGCCCGATGACAGCTCCAGGTCTGCTGAAGATGTCAAGAATCCGTATTAATATACAGCAAGAGAGCATAATTGTGTGTCCATCTTCCCGAGCAACGAAAATGGAGGGATAATTACCAGCTAGAAAGCCACTCTGTAATTTTGTTCTTACTGTCACCACAACCCTACATATTAGCATAAATTAAAAGCAGGGTTTATTGTTACCAAAGTGCATTGATATTTCCAGCCTATTTTCTTCCTTTTAACTGTTTGTTGTTGACGGGTGACTCCCGGACACTCCGTGGGTGAGCCCACGGGAGCGTTTGGGATGCCAGCAAGGAAGGGATGAACGTTTGTGATGCCACCCAGGTGGAAGGATGGGAAGGGAGAAATCCCAGCTCTGTGTGCAGCGCTTTTCTGTTCTCCACCATCCATCAGGAGCTCCATGGGTCCCAACTTCTCCACGCTGGGGGCTCTGCCACGTGTCGTGTCCCACATCCTCGGGTTTCACCACGGAGCTGGAAGCGCTGCAAGTCCCCGGCCGCTCCACGCTCGGTGACAGCCGAGCTGAATTCATGAATTTGAGTGAATGGCAAAAAAGTGGGTTCCTTGTATCATATCCAGGGAAAGCTGTCCTTCAAACGGGAATTTAGTGTAATTACCCTTGAGGGAGCGATCCTCAGGCAGTCAGTCACAACACTGACCCGCTGCTGGGATCTGACAGGGAAATTACAGCCTGTGTGCTCAACAAAAGGGGCTTCCTCCCTTCCGAGAGGGACACGAAACGCTGAGGCTTGAAGGGAAAAGTGGTGGCTTCAGTCTGTGGCTCGCGTGGGGCTTCCCTTTCACAGAAGAACCGAGCCAGGAATGGGAACGGGCTGGAAAAGGAACCGAGAAGCTCCAAATTCCCACTGAGGAAAGGAAGTGGATCAGGGAATGGCAAAGGGCAGGAGGTGGCCTGGCACAGGGGCTGGCACATCCCTGTGGCCCCCCTGCAGGAACCAGAGCCACCACAAGCTCTGTCCTCAGCTGTCAGCGCCGGGACCTGAGTGGTGTCACCCAGATGCAAGGCTGGAGGTCTCCGCTTCCTTCTCAAATGGAGAAACCTCTCCGCTTCCTTCCCACAGACCAGGAGGGGCTCTCTGATCCATTGGTTTGCATCCCCAGGGACTCGGGGGGTGAATTCCCACGGGAAAAGCCAATCACAGCATCCACAGTTAAAGGAGGGGATCAGTCAGGGTAAATTGATACTCAGAAAAATACACAAATAGATTATTAAGCATTTGATTTGTGAGGATGATGGCGAGGAGATGGATTTGCCTGGAATGCTGCATCCAAGGAACTCCCTCCTTCACAGAGCAGCCAGCACAGGGACAGCGGTGGCACAGCTCCGTGAATATTCCCACAGGGAAATCCAGGTGACAGAGCCTGGCATGAACTCACCACCCTGCAGGGGCACAGCTGGCTGGGAAAACGCCCCAGGAGCTGCAGGCAGCTCCCTATGGAATGGGAAGGACATTCCCAGGGCTCTGGGGCAGGGGATTGTCCCCAGGCTGGGCCTGGTGGATATTTTTGGTGACAAACCAGGCTGGACACAGGGAACACCTGGGGAGGGGCTGCGCTCAGGGGGACGGAGCTGATCATGGGATAAAGGAATGATGACCTAGGGAGCTGCAGCCAGGCCAGAGGGACCGGGAATGAGAAGGAGAAAAGGTCAAATATAACTCTTCTTTTTTTGGAAAATGCTCGGTGCAAGGAAGTTGTGTTTGACCACAAGGCTGGGGTGAACTTGCAACAAGGTGCAGGAGCCCAGAGCGGGGCTGGGGGAAGCTGTGGGGCTCTGCCAGGTGCCAGCCCTGCCTGTCACCCATCCAAGGGACACCAACCACCTCAGGGAGTTCAAAGCCAGGCAGGGAAGCAACAATGAGAGGTTTGGAAAACCCCCAGGAGGGGCTGGAGGAGCTGCACTCAGGGATCTGTCCTGGACGTGGCAGGAGGAGCTCTGAGGGCACCTGGAAGATCTCCATGTTCTGTTGGGATCCCTCAGGATGAGGGAAGGTGCTCCACGTGTCATTCACGTGCCCAGCTCAGCTGATGGGGCAGGAAAAAAGCCAAATTCAGCTTCTTGGCCCACACGGGTAAATCCAGAGCAAGTCCCCTCTGCCTGCAGCTCCTTCCCCGGGACAGGCTCCTCAGCATCCACGTTGTGTTTACTTTAGGGGGGAAAAGCCATCCTGATGATTTACAGGGCAGGGCTGGAAAGGAAGGTGACAGAACCGGCTTTTCTCCAGGAAAATCTCTGCTCCCTCTTTGCTGGCAGGCTCTCCCGGCCCAGCGAGGGCTGACTGACCCCCGAATCCTCCCCCTCACAGAATCCCAGAGTGGGACCCCAGTGTGGGATCCCCCAGAGCCGAGCTCAGCGCTGGAATGGGAATGTGGCGAGGACGGATCGCGAGAAAAGCCGAGGTTTGCACCAAAACAGCCTCAGCCATGATTAAAAGCAAGGGGGGAGGAAGGCACATCCCCAGCTGGAATTGCTGCTCCTCTGGGCACTGCCAGGCCCCTCCTCAGCTCTGCCAGGGCAGTCCCATCTCTGGGATCACCGTGGTGGGGACTCCGTGCCCCACAGCTGATGCCACCTGAAGCACAGCACAGCTTTGTTCACCCTGGCTCTGTGCCCGAGGGCATTCCCGGGGCACAGCGAGGCACGGCACAGGCTCGGGAATGGGGGCTCAGGAGAGTGGGGCTTGGGACACTGGGATCAGGGACTCTGGGACCAGGGACACAGGGTTGTGGGGCTAAGGGCTGCAGGGGTTTGGGAATGCGGGGCTCAGGATCTCATGGGATCAGGATTGTGGAGCTCAGGGACACTGGGGTCAGGGACACTGGGATCAGAGACACAGGATTTTAGGGCTCAAGCATGTGGGGCTCAGAAGTGTGGGGCTCAGGGACACTGGGGTCAGGAACACTGGGGTCAGGGACACAGGAGTTTAGGGCTCAGGGGCTCAGAAGTGTGGGGCTCAGGGACACTGGGGTCAGGGACACTAGGATCAGGGACACTGGGTTTTAGGGCTCAGGGGCTCAGGGATGTGAGGCTCAGAAGTGTGGGGCTCAGGGACACTGGGGTCAGGGACACCGGGATCAAGTACACGGGGTTTTGGGCCTCAGGGACACTGGGATCAAGGACACAGGATTTCAGGGCTCAGGGCCTCGGGGCTGTGGGGCTCAGGTGTTGCCTTTGCTCCCCGTGTAACCCCAGCTGCTGCACGGCCAAGGGCACCCTGGGCTGAGCTTCATCCCTCCGTCATCGCATTCCCTGTGCCAGACTCATCGCGCCCGCAGCCTGTCTGGGGTGGGGGATGCCTCCGAGCAATTCATCTCCCATTCAGTGCCT
>NW_008236763.1:1477524-1500052 GCF_000691975.1 Corvus brachyrhynchos | reverse complement strand
CATGTCCCATTCAGTGCCTGGCACGGCCACCCCACCTCCCCACCCTGCCCCCAAACCCCCCCGACAACCCGGCCAGGCTTTGTCCCCAGCGGTGACCCAGGGACCCTGCGACACCCAAACCCCTCCGAAACCACCCCAGCCCACGCCGGCAGAGCCAGCAAAGGGTCAAAAAGCTCCCAGCCCTCCTTTCCCCCCCTGGATATAAATACCAGTCGACACAGAGTACATACATCTTAAACAAACACTTGGCCGGGCTGTTTATCTCCACAGCCTTTAAACAAACTCTTTCAAAGGTTTCTGCTGATATGAGAGATTTACTGAAAACCATTCGCCCTTCTTAAAAGCCTCTCAGTTTATGCTGCTCTGGGTGAAATGAACGGTGTTTGAGCCTGGAGTTTTCTGTCTTCTGACCGCATGTTTATCCGAGGGGCCACTGCTGGCTTTGATACGAGAGCAGCACGGACACAAATCTTTACGAGGGAAAATATAAAATAAACTCCCAAAGTCGGGGTGTGCGTGTGCGTGCGTGTGGCACGGGTGGAGGGGAGCGGGCAGGGAGGGGAGGAGGAGAAGTTTTGTCCTTGGCAGGGTCACAGAATCCCAGAATGTCTGAGGTTGGAAAAGCGCTGCAGGATCACCGAGTCTAAGCTGTGCCCGATCCCCGCCTTGTCACCCAGAGCATGTCCAGGCATTCCTTGGACACCTCCAGGGATGGAGATTCCAAACCTCCCTGGGCAGCCCCTTCCAAAGCCTGACCACCCTTTCCATGGAGAAATTCTTCCTGAAACTCCATCTCAGCACGGCTGGTCCGTGGCTCCAGCATTCCATGTTGTTATCCCATCATGTACGTTATTCCCATGAAATCTTTCATGCCAGTGACCAGCGTGGGGCCACCTGAAATCCAGCTCAGCATTCCACGGCCGTGTCGCTGCCGCTCCGGTTGGTTCACAGAGCAGGGGCCGCTAAACACCGGGAACACCGAGGGACACCAGAGTTACTGCCGCCGCAGCGAGGGTGAGGATGAGGATGAGGATGAGGATGGAGATGAAGATGAAGAAAAGATGAGGATGAGGAAGAGATGAGGATGAGATGAAGATGAGGATGAGATGAAGATGAGGACAAGGATGAAGATGAGGAAGAGGAGGATGAGGACAAGGACGAGGACAAGGACAAGGACAAGGACAAGGACAAGGACGAGGATGAGGATGAGATGAGGATGAGGATGAGGATGAGATGAAGATGAGGATGAGATGAGGAGAAGGAGGAGGAGGAGGAGGAGGAGGAGGAGGATGAGGATGGAGATGAGGATGAGATGAGGATGAGGATGAGGATGAGATGAAGATGAGGATGAGATGAGGAGGAGAAGGAGGACGAGGAGGATGAGGACAACGACAACGACAAGGACAAGGACAACGAAGGAGGACGAGGAGGATGAGGACAACGACAAGGACAAGGACAAGGACAACGACGAGGACGAGGATGAGGATGAGGATAAGGACGAGGATGAGGATGAGGATGAGGATGAGGATGAGGATGAGGATGAGGACACACAGCTCAGTCACTTTTTCCTGTCTCGGTGCATTTTCAGCCCCATTTCCCAGGTGGGGAATATGAAGCAGAGGAAAATGATGAGCTCAGGCACATTTTGGGAAGCAAATGGGAGGAATTGGACCAGAGTTTAAATGCTGGATGGTCCTGCTTCAAGGAAGGCTGACCTGCTACTCCTGGCTGCAATGGAAAAATGGGAGCACGCGCTGGAAGTGCTTGTGGAGGAGCTGAACCACGCAGGGGGAAGAACATCTGCCCTCAGCGCTCAGAAATCACCCCTTGGCTCTACCTGGGGCTCTTTGCCCTGCCCCAGGCTGTGCCCACACGGAGCTCTCTCGGCAGCCCCGCCACGATTGCCAGGAAAACTTGGAATAAAGGTGGTCCCCGCCCCAAACACCTTCAATCTACAGACAAGGTAAAACATTCTTCTTCTCAAGCAGTTCATGCTGCTTGTCCAGTGTTTTCTCAGGCGCTGCCTGAGCCCTTGAGCTGCTGCCGTGCCGAGCCGAGCAGGAATCTGCTCCCTGGCTGCCGGCAGCCCTGCAGTGTTACGTGTCATTCCTTGTTTACTGTCCTCCCTCGCTTGTGACACACTCAGGCAGGGACCTGTTTGTTGTCACTGTGACACCCACGTCAGTAAACAGGGCAAGTTTACCCAGCCCTCAATCAGGGAGCTGTCGATGGCAGGGCCCCGCTTCCAATGGCACCACAGCCCCGGGATGCCGAGGTCTGACTTCCAAATCCAATCCCCTCGGGGTCCCTCGCTCAGCTGGAGGACGAGGGGCTGCTCGTGCATCACCCAAAACCAGCAAGCTCCTCTTCAGGCTCTGCAGGAGAAGTTTGCAACCAGGCCCGGGCTCCTGGAGGTTTTATTTCCTTTTACTGCCATGGGAATATTTTTCTCCTCCGGGGCTCCCTGGCTGCCTGATCTCCCAGGGTTTTAGCAGGAACAAAGCCATGGCACAGGTTTCAGAGTAAACAGCAGCCACCACGAGACTCGTGACACAATTGCAAAAGCCGTGGCCACCCCGCCATGCTCGGAGATGTGACCTTGCTGCCCTGCAATGCGAGAGGCCCAGAAAGAAAACCCCAACAGATTTATCCTGGAGAGCCACTGCAGCATCGTGGCCTGGCTTGCCAGTGGTTTGGAACGAGCTGGAGGCCCCACATGGGATTTGTGAATGCTGGCATTGATGGCACAGCTTTTCCATCCCTTCTCCGGCCCCTCTGATCCGGGCGGGAGAAGCTTGGAAGCTTCTGGGTCTCTGGTGAGCCCGAGGTCTGGGGCTGTGGGGAGGAGGGGGACGGAGAGGAGAGTTCCCAGATGTCTCTGCACATGGAAATAGGGCTGTTCAGGCTTCTGCAGGGTTTAGTGTGCTCTGCATTTAGGAGAAACCCAGCCAGAGAGCAAAGGTCGGGGCAGAAATGCCAGTATTTATTTATCCAGGAGAACTCTGCGAACAACACGTATTTGGGAGCCTTTCGAAACAACAGAACTCGCCCCACAGAGCTGCTAAACCAGTTTGGTGGCGACAGCCCTGCACACGCTGGGCAGGAGCAGGGACACCGGGAGAGGCAGCTGGAGCCAGAGCACCACATCCCACCAGGGCATGGCATCCCAGCTCCCATCCCGGGGGGCTCCGGGCAGCCAGCCATTCCCAGGAATCCCCCCCAGCACAGGGGGAATCCCGTTCTTGGGATCTGGGCTGAGTAAAAGCCGAGCAAAGGCCTGACACTGGGGTGAGGGGCAGGAGAAGCTCAGTTCCAAGTGTAAACCAAGGGCAAAAAGCAGAATGTTGTTCTCCCAGAGAGAAAACCTTGGAGCTTTGCCCCCAGGCTTTTCAGAGCTTGGATTGATGGTGTTTGCTTTAATGGGGTGGTTGGTGTTTCCCCATGGGGCTCCACGAGCGTGGGGTGCTTGGGATCCCCTGCCTGTGGCCAGCCCCCAAATCAGTGGCCACTTTTGAGGCCTCATGGCCGTGCTGTGGAGCAGCCTCTGTGAGGGTGCCGTGGGTCTGAGCAGAGCCCAGAGCGGCTCCGGGTGGCACCAGCCCAAAGCTCTCCCTGATTTTATCCCATTTTAGTGCTTTGACCAGGATGCCAACAACCAGAGCAGGAGGGACAGGGCGGGAGCCAGGCACACCTTGGGCTCCCAGAAGTTTCTGTCAGCTCAGAGGGAAGCCGTCCATGACAAAAGGGTTTTTCCTGGAGCCTCTCTCTGCTGGCTGGGCCCTGCAGGAGGACGGGATTTGCACCCATCCCGATGCTCTTCTGGCAGTGCTTTGGTGAGCGGGGCTCACCTGGTGGTGCCTGGGCCATGTGGCTGCCTCGGTGCCACCTGGGCATCGTCCTGGCTGCTGTTTCCCCTGGCTCCTGGCACAGCAAAATGCCCACAGTGGGGGATTTTTGGGCTCTGCGTGACCCAACACAGGCTGAGCATGGCAGCATGGCCCAAGGCCTTACCTGAGCTGTAGAAAAGCTCAGATCAGCCTTCTCCGCCATTTTTTGGGGGGATCTTGCCCAAGAAATGAACGACCAACACCTCAACACCTCAGCCCAGCCGCGGCTTGGGAGGAAAAAAGAAATCCAGACAAAATCTTTGACCCAAGCAGGGCACGGCCTCCTCTGCTCCCAAACCCCCCCAGGGGGGGCTCAGCGGCTCATTGTTTGGACTCCCCCACCCTCCCCTTTGGGCTGCACCCCCTGTGAGGGCTCAACCCAGCCCTTCTGAAACCCCCATGAGGGACAGCCTGTCCCCTGTCCCCTGCGTCCCCTGCGGGCGGTGGCCCCGCTGCCGGCGGAACGGGGGCAGCGCCGCCGGGCCCCCGAGCACAGAGCGAAGAGAAGCCTTTTTGTTCACATGTGTTGGCTCAGCTCAAATAACTCATCGGGGACCCGGGCTGCAGGCTGGAACGGGAAGAAACTCTCTCCAGATGAAAGGATGTCAGAAAATTGTATTTAGTCAACTGCGTGTGTGTGTTAGAAAGGGGCGGAGGGAGGAAGGGGCCGCGCAGGCCGTTACTGTGAGTGACTTTCTGACTTCTTAACTTGTCAGCATATCCTAAAGTTAAAAATGCACATGCACACAGGCCCGCAGCCAAGGAGGCTGTCTAGCCGCAAATCCAGATGTGGGGGCCACTGCGCTCCCGCCAGCCCCGCTCTCCCTGAACCGACTTTCAGACTAAACAATTGTGACTTGGCTGTGAGAGCAGCGCAATTCCAGATGCTGCTTTCCTTGCACGTTGTTTTAATTGGGCTGGCAGGCGCAGGGGCTCTTTCAGTGAGAGCAAAGCTTCCCCACGGGACCGCAGGGTTTTGGCAGAGCTCCCACGCTGCTACCTTAAGAGAGAGAGAGAGAGGGGGAAGGAGAGGGAGAGGAGGGGAGGCAGGGAGGTGATGGTGGGGAGAGAAATTGCGAGCGACTTTCCGAGGTGTTTACGGCCGGGAGCGGCCGCTGCGCTGCGGATTTATCTGCTGGAATTCTCACCTGGTTTGCTTTCAGATTTCTTCAGGGGTTCGGTTTGGTTTGTGTCGCGCCCCCCCCCCCGGAAAAAAACAAAACGCTCAGGACACGGGGATGTGCCAGGGGGGGATTTGCAGCCGGGGTCAGCGGTGCCAGGACAGCCCAGTGGCACTGGGGGCACCCAGGGTCTGCTCCTCAGCCAGGGGCAGCATCCATGGAGGGTTTCCATGCTGGCCATTCCCCTGGCATTTCCACAGGGATGTTCCCTATCCCTGCTGGCCATTCCCATGGCATTTCCACACGGAGGTTCCCCATCCATGCTGGCCATTCCCATGGTGTTTCCATAGGGATGTTCCCCCATCCCTTTCCAGATGTTCACAGTCCCAACACCCCCAGCACTGATCAGGGATCCAGGGGTTCACCTTCACCCCGTGCTGGCAGGGTGGGACACCCTAAAAGTTAAAGTCACTGCAAATCCAGTCCTAAGGAATGTTGGTGCTGAGGGAAACCCCAAAACCTGGCTGGGAACACCCTCGTTTCATCCTGCCCCAACTCCCCCAGCAGCAACCCCACCCCAGACAGGTTAAATCAGCCTTTTTGGAACCCCTCATCGCCATCCTCGCTGTGCCCCTGTTCCCTCCCCTTCTCCCACAGGAGAGGCCTCCCCTCTGTGCCCTCACAGGTTACCCCAGGGGGTCCCTGTGCCATGGGGTGAGACCCCAAATGCTCCTTTCCTCACCCTGCTGTGGGGTGAGACCCCAAATTCTCCTCTCTCCACCCTGCTGTGGGGTGAGACCCCAAACGCTCCTGTCCCCTCCCTGCCGGGGGGTGCCGGCCCTGGCTCTGCCAGCCCTTGGTGACTCAACAGCGCAATTTTAGCCTGGGCCGGGCTCCTCTCCCGAAGGCTCCCGAGCCAAGGGAGGCACAGCCGCCGCCGGGATGGGATTTTAAGGTAGACTCTGGAAAAAAAACCCGGGAGCCCCACAGGGAGCACAGGAGACACGAGGGGAGCGCGGCGGTGGAGCTCCAGACCCGCTGCTGGTCACTCCCAAATCATTTAGGATGCAAAAATACGGCTTTTCTGGTTTTGGAAGGGGTGATAAAATCCCAGGGAAGGCGTTGGGAACCTCGTCCCCCCTGCTGGGATCTGCCCTCACCACTGTGCCCAAAGCTGGGGGTCTGGATTCCTCCTGGATGCTGGAAAAATTCAGGAAAGGCCAGTCCAGCACTGCCAGCAGCAACAGGTACTTCCGATCCATGAAAAACGAGGCCAAAAAAATGCACTTTTGGGGTTGGGGGGCTCCAAAAATGCAAACAGGGCAAGGAACTGAAAGTGCTGCCCCAAGTCCAGCCCGGCTCCTGGGCTGAGTGCTCTGGGAATGTTAAAAAATAACCAGGAAGGTTTTCTAGACAGGGAAAAAAATGAAAGTCCCAAACACATCCTTGGCCTGAGCTCTTACAAGTCCCTGACCTCTTCTTTTCCCCCCTAAATGGAGAGGGGAAATAGTGGGGTTTAGGGTTTTTTTTTTTGCTTTTGGGGGGGTTGTTTGTTGGGTTTGTTGTCAAACCTTGGCCTCGTTAATTTCCAAGCAAAATTTCCCCCCAATAAAAGGCAAACATGGAAAGAAAAACAAACTATTAGAAAAGAGAGGAGGGAGGAAATGTTATTTAAAAGGTTACCAGACCACATCATTTTCCAATGATATTATATACTCCCTGCAGTATCCAAAATATATACGGGATTGGGGCCAAGAATGTAAAAAAAAAAAAAAAAAGAAAAAAATAAAAAAAGAGGAGAAGGAGGAAAAAAAAAAAGGAAGAAAAAACACCCAGCGTAGACACAACATCTGGACAGAGGCTGAACAAAACCTCCATTTATCACACTTAATCCTGCAATGAAGCAGTCAACAGTTTACTTCTGTTTTGCTAATTTAGCTGCTTTCATGCTTCCGAGGTGGAAAAGCCAAAGGAAAAGCTTGGAATTAAGTGTCGCTTTGTGAAGCTCCTTCTCCTTCTGCTCTGTTTCAGGGAAATTTCTTCTCCTTTCTTTTTGTTTTAAGCCTCTTCTTGTATTAATTTCACCTTCCATGCCCCTCCTGATGTTTTTTCCTCCCTTTTTCTCTTCTTTTTTTCCCCTTTTCTTTTTCCTTCTGGAAAATCTGGTGGCCCAGATTTTTTTTATCCCAATGTCAAGGGATATTTTCCAATTCCAACATCCAAGAATATTTTGATGCAGCCACCCCTGGACAGACCTGCTGCTCACAGACACACGGGGAACCCCCTGAATTCTTTCCCAGTTTCCACCCAACCTTCCCAAACTCCAGAGAAGATCCAGTGCCGGTGGGATTTAATTCCCTTCCCTTCCTCCCCACACATCCCCGTGCCTTCTTCTCCAGGAATAATCCAACTTTTCACCCAAAACCAAACTACACCAGGCCGGGGAATGCCCTTGACTTCCAAAAAAGTGGGAAAACCAGGGATGATCCGGGTTCATCCCCCGCTCCGAGCATTTTGGAGGAGCCCTGGGGCTGATCCCTCATTTTCCCTGGAGGAAAGCTCCCGCTTCCAGCAGAGAACCCCCCATTTCCTGCCCTATTGCGGTGCAAATGCGCGTCCATGTGTTCGCCTGCAATTCCCACAAAGAATTCCAGTGGCAGAATTCCCTGTCCTCGGGCGAGGCTCTTCCTTCCGACGAGCTGTAAAGCACCCGCCAGCCTGTTCGGGGGCTGCCGATGATAACCCCAAACCACAGCCGCAACCACAGCTCGTCCCATCCCCCAGCACTTCCAGGATCCCGAGGATTCCTATGGATTCAGGAGCCCAAACTGGAAAATTTTTGGCCGCTGGAGCTGCTTCACCCAAAGGATGAGGAATCTGGGGCTCCCATGAGAAAGTTGAGTTGTCTCAGTTCGATTTTATTTAAAGTTAAGGGGCAAAGCCCCATTTTCTGTTGAAATTTCCACCGCTGTGATGGGAGAGGAGGGAAAAACCTCCCAGAAAATCCAGCTGGAGCAGGGAATTTGCCCATATTTAGCAAACAATTTTCTTGGAGCTCCTTCAGCTTATTTTTGTTGTGTCAAGAGCAAAAGAGACAACAAACATCCCTCCTCAGAGGTTTAATTAATATTTGTTAAGACCAGAATAAGCAACGTCTCCAGAGCTGCCTGGACGTGGAGGCAGCCCTGGGAATTGGGGTTATTTTTGGGGCTGTCTGGTTCCCCACACTTGATGTGGCTTTCGTGTGTGTCAAAGGCTTGTCTCAAGACTTAAAACGGGATTTTAAAGGAGAATTAATTAATTGATGAGCCGAGCGCTCGGAGATCAGCAGAGAAAAAAAATCCTGCGAGGTGTGAGAAACGCCCAAAGGATTCCTGGTTTCTCCTGGATTCCTGGTTTCTCCTGGAATGCTCCAAGTGGCACATTCCTTGTCTAGCAGGCACATGATCCCAGGTTAGATAAGGAGCTGCACATCCAGGCTGGCCAAGCAGAAAACAAAAATGGATGGAGCTTGGAAAAATGGGAGTGGGAAAGTGCCAGGATGGGTGATGGAGCTCCGGCCTCCATCCCTGGGTGAATTCCATGAAAACATGACAGCGAGGAACAAATCCCCCTTCCCGGTGTGACCACGGAGCCCTTGTGGGGCAGAAGGGACGAGTGCAGGCTCAGGTATGCAGGTGTTTAGGATTTCATGGATAACAGTGGGGCCATCACAGCAATAGGATGGATTTTCCCTGTCTGGAGGAGGGCAGAGGGACGCAACTGAGTGGGATGAGGATTCCATGGGATGACAGCCAGGCCTTTCCCTCTGCAGGTATCTCTGGTCACAGGGTCCCTCCCACTCCGGGCTTTGGTCCCCACTTACCCCTGGAGGACCCAAACAGGACGTGGATTGGGGTGGGTCAGGGGGTTTGGCTTCCCTTGGTGCAGGTGGCACCCCCTGCATGAACCCCCAGGCTCCTGTCCCCACCTGCTTTGGGTGTAAAGGGTGAAAAACCACTCAGAGGCCTTTGGGCTCCCTTTAAAACCCCCAAATCCATATTAAAGTCTGACAGAACAACCCCATTTGCTGTGTCCTGGTCCTGTCCTTTATCTCCAAGATTATTCCCCATTTTGCTCCATCCCAGCAAACTTTTGCAAAGCTTGGAGCTACTTCCCTGCAGGGATTTTCCCAATTTCTTTCCAGGAAAGAAACAGGGAACCCATAGGGATGTGCAGGAGTTCTTCCCTCACTTACCCCAACCCTACCCCAATGTTGAAGGATATTTTTCCTTCCCAATATTGAGGGATATCCTTGAATCCCAGTGTTGAGGGATATTTTTCTAATCCGATGTTCTGGGATATTTTCCTATCCCAATGTCGAGGAATATTCTTCAATCCCAATGCTGAGAGATATTTTTCTATCCTGATGTCCTAGGCTATTTTTCTATCCCAATGTCCTGGGTTATTTTTGTATCCCAGTGTCCTGGGTTACTTTTCTATCCCAATGTTGAGGGATATCTTTTAATCCCAGTGTTCTGGGATGTTTTCCTATCCCAATGTCGCGGGATATTCTTCTCTCCCGATATTGTGGAATATTTTTTCTATCCAAACATCAAGTGACTCTTTTCCATCCCAGCATTGTGGGACACAGTGTTGGGGGATATTTTCCAATCCCAACATCCCGGAATCCTTTGATGCTCCCAACCCATCCGAGCATCCCAAAGTTTAGCACCAACCCCAACCCAACCCATCCCAGCAGCTGCTGACAATAAATAATCCCATTATCTTTTCCTGCCGGGCTCTGGAGCCGGCTGCACGCTCGAGCTGCCCAGGGTCCAGAGCCCACATTCCCGTTCCCGTTTCTGTTCCCGTTCCCGGTACCGCGATGGAGCTCCTGCTGCATTCCCACGGCTCTCCAGTGCACAGCCAGCCCATTCCAGCCCTGGCCTGGCGCTCTGGGGTCACCCGTTCGTGTTTACTGCAGGGAAGGAGGCCGCGGCAAGCATTCCCAACCATCCCTGCTCACTGCCTCAGCCGGCCGGGAGCTCTCCCACCGCGCCGGGCGGGCCTGGGAACGGCAGCCGGACACGGCCGGACATGGTGCCCAGCTCTCCCCACCCACTGCAGGTGCAGCTACGAGGGAGAGGGTCCTGGTGGCCCTTTGGGGGCTCTTTTAGGGCAATGAGGTTTGGGGGATTCAGGATCAGCCTGGAGAGCCTTTGGATGGAGCCTGACCCCTCCAGCCCCTTCCAGCATTTCTCCAGATGGGAGCTTGGCCTTTTACAACCTCACACTGCACCATCAGGGATTATGCCCCAAAAATCCCTCCCCAAATCAGCAGCCAAACCCCTTCCTGTAGTTTTTCCCCCCCCACCTCAGTTCCTCCTGCCCCACTGTGGTTTATAAAGCCCCAGCCAGCGCCAAGAGCCGAGCGCTGCTGCCCAACCTCAGCTTCCCTTCCCCGGGGGCTGCTGGGGCCCCCCTGAAGCTTTTGAGCCGGGGAAAGCCCCACACATCTGGCAGGAGCCGCTGGCCATCCCCGCCGAGCCGAGGAGGAGCTGCCAGTGAGGGCAGGAGGTGGCCGGAGAGGTCAGAGGGAGAGCAAACATCCCGGCCCTGCCAGCGCAGCCTCCAGCTTCAGCTCCAGCTGCCACACAAAGAGCCCCTTCTGGAAGCGGGGCTGAGCCCTTGGGGGCTCCGGGGACGGAATTCGGCACTGCCTGGGAGAGCAGCTCAGTCCCTGAGGAAGTCTGGGAGCATCACTCCATGGGCTGGGGTTCAAGGGATGCTCAGCTGACATCGGGAAGCCCCAGATCCCAAATCCATCCCTTCCCCTCCACAGACAAAAAGCATCAGAAACGGGGTCTGCCACACTACAGCAAAACCAAGCCCTGTGCTCAGCTGGGAGCTCCTCTGTCCGTGCTGGGAGGGGAATTTGTTCCTCTACTGCTCACCCAGGACTGCAGAGGGAGCGGGGCTCGCTGGTATTTACCGAGGCCGAGGGGCTGCTGGGGCGAGCGCTGAGCAAACAGCTCCGAGCATCCCCCGCCCGGAGCTCCGTGGAACAAAGGAAACCTTCGCACACGGGCAGAGGGGACAAAGAGCCACCAAAGTGCTTCCCTCAAGGCCACCTGTGGCAGGGATGGAGCTGGGGGGACTCTCAGACCGATCCCAGGTGATTCGTGGTGGGCTCGGGGCCACCTTGCCGTGGGCAGGTGGTGACGCGGCGGGGACTGGGCAGCCCTTGGCGAGATGCAGGGGGGCAGGGAGTGAGGATTTCCCTGTGCCAGCTTCTCCCTGCACCCCCTTCCCTCACTGGGCTGGGCTGTGCAGACTCTGCCCTTGCCCCAAAAGCCCAATTTTGCAGCTTTCTGCTCAAAAAAGAGCAAGAAGAGCCTCTGGCTCAGCCACTTTTGTGCATCAAACGCTGTGGCCCAAAGGGACGCTCAGAGCCAGCCCAGGCTGGAGCATCCCTGAGGATCCCAGGCCTCCCCTCCTGAGCTTGGCTGCGGCTCTGGCCGGATCTCTGGCGGTCCCTCCACCGCCGCTGCCTCAAAGCCGCCTCTTTGGGGTTGTTGTCTGGTGCAGTTTTCTTTTTTCATATTTAATATTAATGGTAATGACTGTGGCAGGGAGATAATGAGCTCCCAGCCAGATTAGAAGGGGGTCGGCTCTTATCGGGGCCTGTTGAAGACTCATGTCTTTCACCTGCTCCTTTAATATCCCCCATCTTTCATTCCTACCGCCGAGCCCCCTCCCACTGTCCTAGAACAAAAGGGGTATTATTGTCCGGGGTCTTTTCAGGCTGGAGCCAGGAAGACCTCCTCCCTCCCCCAGCCGCTCCCCGAATGTGCAGCAGTTTGAAATGAGCCTTTTTCCTTCCCCGGCAGGAGATTAGCTCGGTTTGACAAGGCGGTGAACTTTAGGCAGGGTGAAATAGGGTCTCCTTGGGGAGCGCAGGCAGTTCAGCCCTGACTAATTCTGACAAAGAGAGGCACCAAAAAAAAAAAATCCCTGCCAAAAAAAAAAAAAAAAAAAAAAAGGAAAAAAAAAAGGGGAAAAAAAATTAAAATAAGAAAAACAAGCGAGAGCTGCAGAGGAGGCAGGAGAGGAGGGGAGGCTCGGGGGAAGGAGGGAGGAAGCAGGGATGGGAGGCCAGAGGGCACGTTCCCGAGTGGGGCTGGGCTGGAAATCTGGGATTTGCTCCTTGGGTCTGGTCTTGGAGGAAGGAATCACCTCCGTGGGCAGCCCTAGGGTGAGCACAGCCGGGATTCAAGGAGATCCTGGTGTTCCACATCCACTTCCTCCCCAAATCCCCTTTCTTTATCATTTTAAAGCTCTGTGGGAACCCTTTAGCCTGAGCCCTGTGGCAGCAACACCCCAGAGTTGCTTTTAAAACACAAACCAAAGCCTTGAGCTGGCGTGGCCGAGGCAGAGGGTTTAAAAAAACAACAACCCCAAACCCCACGAAGTGAAAAGTCGGGATTTGAACGCAAAGAAACCCAGGTGCTTCCATCTGAAACTGCTGCTTGTGCGTCAGAGGCCGGAGTTTGTGCAGGGACTTGTGATGGTGACGTGCCCGGGCTGGAGGGTGTGGATGGAGCCGGGAGTGACGTAGGTGAGGGATTAGAGGAGAGATTGGCAGAGGGAAAGGCGAACGGTTTCCTGTGGCTCATCCAGGGGTGTCCTCCATCACAAAAAGGCTTTGAAGTGCTGCAGGGAAGGCTCTGGATGACGGGAATGTGACTTGCAGGGCTGGGAGGAATGAGGCACTGCATGTTCCCAGTGCTCGGGGTGGAGAAAAGGGAGCCTTTCCCTGCCTTTCCCCTCACCTGGGCCCTTCCCAAGCACAGCCCACGCAGGTGCTGCCTCACCCGCTGCTGATGGAGAATCCACTCAGGAATATCCTGATTTCCTGGGTCAGGGCTCACAGGGAGGGAGGGCACTGTGTTCTTCCGCAGCCGAGAAACTTTTCTTGGGATTTTCATCAGGATTTGAAGTTGCAAATATTTAATGGAAAGTTGTGTGCCAGCCTGCCCCAGTCTGCCCACAGACAGGCACAACTATCGGATATATTTGAGATTATATTTATATTATTAGAAATATTCATATTATTCTATTTAGGATTACATTTATATTATTAAAAGTATTGGTATTATTCTATTTAGGATTATATTTATCACACTGACCCTGGGTAAGAATAGCAGGTGTCTGCCACGGGCCTTGGCACCCTGAAATTCCTCAACCAAGAGGAGAAGGGGAAGAAAAGGCTGGCAGAGGCTGGGACAGACCCAGGGTTCTGACCTGTCTCTCAAAAAGCCTTTGGTCCCCACGGAAAGGGACTGTCACACTTGTCCCCGAGCACGCCGGCGATCTGTCACTCAGGATGTTCCCATCGGAGCTCTGAGCCTGGCTCAGGCTGCAGACAGCACAGCAAGGCTGCTGACACCCATTCCTGCCGAGATCCCGGCCTGGCTGTGCACAAAGGCGTGTTCTCCTCACCCAGCACCAGCCCTCCCTGGCTGCCACCCCCTGGGTCCCCTCAGCACCGTGGCCCACTGTCCCTGCAGGCACCAGCCCGAGCTCTGGTGTCCCTGCCCCTGTCCTGCAGGACATTTCCTGCCAGTGGCTCCACAAACCCCTGAAATCTCCCCGTCCTGCCAGGAGATTCCTCCCTAATGCTCATTAAGCCTCTTGCAAATCCCCGGCTGAACACGGCTGCAGAAGTTTAATAAAGCGGGAGACAGATGCCATCAATCATCTGGGCCCGCCACACATCTGGGGGAAATCCAGGGCCATTCCTCTCCTTTCTTCTGCCCACCTTTGTGTCCCACAAGGACACAGCCCAGGAATTACCAGGCAGCTCTGCTCCCATCCCGGGATCTCTGCCCCGCTCCCTGTCCTCGTTCCCCATCTCCCAAACCTTGGTGTTTAGCACGAGCTGCTCTCTGGGCACTGGGATTTCCATCCTGTTGGCCAATCTTTTGCCCTTTGGAAGGACCAGGAATGTCCCACAACGGGATCTCAGCACCTCCATCCCGGTTTTACAAAGCAAGAGAGGGATTGGGAGGAGAAGGAAAAGGCACAGGAGGCAGGGAAGGGAGCAGGAGCCGGCACTTTATCCCTGCACCTTCCCGTTGCACTCCGGTTTTGGCGTTGCCTCCTGCTGGGAAGCAGCAGGAAGACAATCCCTCAGCAGGGCTCAACACTCCCATTTTGGTTTCAATTCAGCCCATGGCTCCCCATCTGGAACAAATCCTCACCTTTCCCCAGTGGATTCAAGTGGGAGACGACATTTACAGAGCAGATGTTCCCTCTGGAGGAGCCAGGGCCTCTCTGAGGTGTCCGGGCACTGCACAGCTCTGGGATGCTGCATTTAGGGGATGCAACAGTCCCAGTCCTCTGCTCTGCCTCAGGGACAGACTCACTGAGATCGTGTCCCATTTATTTGTTTTACAACCTCCTGCCCTTCTAAGATCAGTGTTTAAAAGCAGAGGTTCATCAGCTCCTCGTGGTGGGACGGAGCTCACCCACACTCTGCTCCTCCAACTCCGATTTCTTTTTGATTTGCAGCCCTGGTAGAAGGTGCAAGGCAGGTGAGAAGATTGGGGGGTGGGGGCTGATTGATGACCCAAATTTCTTTTCTGGGCAGAGCTAAGTTGTGTTCCGAGGGTGACACAGCTGTGTGGGTGTCACGGAATGCTGCCTGCACTTGGTGGATTTGGTTTTTCCAGGAGGTGGAAGAGCCAGTGGGCATCGATTTCAGATGGGCACCCTCAGCTGAGCCGATTTCTGCAGATCTCCAGGCTGAGCTGGTGTCACCAGGAGGACGTGGCCTCCTCCAGGTCCTCCCTGCTCCCAGGTGTGGGTGGTGACACAGGCTGGGCAAGGAGAAGCTGCCTGGGGTGGGAAAAGCGGGAAAAGTGGGAAAAGTGACATGTGGAGATCCTCATCTGACCTAAAACCAGGCCAGGCCACGTGGTCAGACAGATGTGACCCTCAGAGGGCTCCGAGGCCACACTGAGGGTGGCAGAGGACACAAAGGGACAATGAGAATGTCCCTCTTGTGCCTCAAACCTGCCTGAAAGCCACGAGTCCACCGCTCTCGCCACTTCCCTGGGCTCTGACGGTAATTCCTGATGGGAATTCCTCCATTTGCTCGGTGTGGAGACCACAGGGAAACCAGGAAAAACAGCCCAGCAGGAGCCACTGCTTAGCTAAAGCCGTCTGCTGAATCAAGTGGTCTTTAAGGGTTTAGTGAGGCTCTTCCTCCCTGTCCCCAGGGCTGGGGCTCTCCTGTCCCCTGGGTGTCACTCTGGGTGACAGACACGCGGAGCTGGCAGGAGCACGGAGCTTTGGCTCGCACACAAAGTCCTGCCAAGCCCCAAACTCGCAGCCCTGCTGGGTTTGGCAGAAGCCTGGATGCGTACTTATTGAAAAAAGGAAATAAAACAACAGCGAGATGGGAGGATTTGGTGCTCTGAGCTCTTTATGCTTCAGCACAAGGATGGGTTATGGATAATGCAGCGCCATGGGATGGGAATAATGCACAGGGTTTACTCTGATTTTGTCTCCAGCAGCCGCCCAGGGATCCAAAAACAGGGGATCTGGACTGGTTAGCGCATCCAGCTGGGAGGTGGCGGCTCCTGGATGCCTTTCCCAGCTCGTGGAGTGAATTCCTGCTTGGTTCCAGGTCCTGCAAAGAGCCAAGCTCTTCCCTCAGCTCTGGGATGGCTCAGATGGGATGTGGGACAAGTGACCCCCAGCAGCCCATGGGGGGATGGTCCTTGTCACATTTCTGGTGGATTTTGGAGCAGAGAGTGGTGCCTGAAGGTGTTGGGATGAGCAAAGTTGGGTTCGTGGCCTCCTCACAGCGACTCTGGATATTGGGATGTACTCACGGCTTGTCCTCCTCACGGTGACCCTGCAGGCTTCCCCTCACCCCTTTGGCCGCAAATCGAGCAGAGGAAGGTGCAGAAAAGCCCCAGAGGCACGGGAAGGGCCGGATCCCGGGAAGGGCCAGGCTGATCCCGCAGGAGCCGCGCAGTCCGGCCGGGCCGGGCGCCAGGCCCCACATGTGGGATCGATTATCCACAGCGGCTTAGAGGGGCTTCTCCCACTGCCACTCACCTCTCCCGCCCGTGTGGCAGCGGGGATGGCAGCGAGGTTTGCACAGCTGGAATAAATTGCAGGGAGGAGGAGGAGGAGGGGTTTGGGAGAGACAAAAACCAACATTGAACTCGAGAGGGAAGAAAGACAGTATTAGGGGAAGGTAATGGGGAAAATGTGTGTGTGTGAGAGATGGGGGGTTTATTTACACACTGTTTGTTTGGGGTTGCCCACACACGGTGAGAGCTGGGCAGGGGCTGGGCTCCAAAATCCCGGCAGGCGCTCGGGCTTGGCCAGGGAAGAGAAGCAGAAAGAGGGAAAAAGAAGGGAAAATGGAAATAGGGAATGCAGGAGGAAGAGGTGGGGTTAGGCAAGGAAACAGTCGTGTGGCACTTGTTTGGGCTGAGCGGCTGAGGGGATGGAGGTCTCTGGGATTACCTGTGGGACTGGACAGAGAAATCCCTGGATATTCGCTGCTCCCCTCTGGAAAAGCACCGAGGTTGGCCAGGCCTTGTGTTGCCCCATCAGCCTCTCTGACCACTTGGAGCACCCCTGGGGAGGGATAACCCAGCCCAGAGCTCCCCAGGGAAAGGTTTTATCCTTCCCCCCTCTCCCCCCGCCCCATGCCATGAAATATTGGAATTAATATAATAACACACCTTAATAATATTATCCCTGGTCGAGTCCATAAAAGTCCCCTCTTGCATTACGGCATTTGAGAGACTATTAAGTTTTAAGGCCACGAGACCTCCTTGAAGGAGAGAAGTCATTTCCATTTTTCCCTCTCTTCCGAGGGCACTGGGGTTTATGGGGCAGGCTGGAACTGGGATTGATGAGCCCGGTGGCCACCACGTCCCCTGGGAGGGCAGGGCCCAGGACAGGGGTCACTGGGGTCCTGGAGTGTCCCCAAGGATGGGGCTTCCAATGAAATGGTCTTGGAGTGGCTGATGCTGTTTTCTTGCACTTGGCTCTTCCCAAATCCCAGGTTTTCCTGTAGAGAGAGGTGTTTAGGGGGAAATGAGGTGGTGGCTTTGGCATGGAACAGGAGATGGGGCTGAGACCCTCCTGGGAAGCTGAATCCACCACGGGGTGCAGGAGCGTGGCTGTGCTTGAAGAAGCGCAGAGAGGGTGGGAAATCCATAATTTTCCATCAAAATGGGGACAGTGACAGCACCCAGCACAGCCTGAGGACTCTCCTGTGCGACACAGGGAGGTCGTGGGCTCTCGTTCCCTTTCCTGTCTGCTCAGCCTCACTCGGGAGTAAAAACCCAACAGGACGAAAATACTGGGAGCTGATCCTTGTGGGGCCGTGAAGGAGCTGATCCTTGTGGGGCTGTGAGGGAGCTGATCCTTGTGGGGCTGTGAGGGAGCTGATCCTTGTGGGGCCGTGAGGGAGCTGATCCTTGTGGGGCTGTGAGGGAGCTGATCCTTGTGGGGCTGTGAGGGAGCTGAGGCTGGTGGGGCTGGGGGGGGCTGTGAGGGAGCTGATCCTTGTGGGGCTGTGAGGGAGCTGATCCTTGTGGGGCTGTGAGGGAGCTGATCCTTGTGGGGCTGTGAGGGAGCTGATCCTTGTGGGGCTGTGAGGGAGCTGATCCTTGTGGGGCAGTGCAGGAACTGATCCTTGTGGGGCTGTGAGGGAGCTGTGGGTGACAGCTGTGGGTGACAGCTGTGGGTGACACAGGGGTGGCACCAGTTCACCGGGAGGCGCTTGGAAAACGCGGGCAGGGAGCGAAGGGTGTGCAGAGCTCACAGGTGAGAACACGTGAGGGTTTGGGGGCTCCTCCCTGACTTGCGGGAGCTGTAGGAATTTCAGGGATTGTCCCCAAGGAGCAGTGAGGGGTCACAGCCCAAATCTGATATCACAAGGGGGGGACAGGAGGACCTTCAGTGAAAAAAGTGAACTGAGAGGCTCGGGTCAGTGAGAATAACCCTCAGTGAGGCAAAGCAGGAGGGGAACCACGGGGAATGATGACAGGGAAGGGGAATGTAAGAATTCCTTGCCTTTATCAGGAATATTGTGCTGATTTGGGGCAGCTGGATCCATTCAGATTCACAGATTTCTGCCTTGGTGAAGGCAGCAGAGTTGCTGGTGATTTACCCTGAGTTCAGAGCTCGGATCCCCCAGATTGAACTCCCCCATCCCAATCCATGCAGGAACTCAGCATCAGCTCTGGGATCTCAGAGCTCCAGCTCCTCACCTCTGTGTTGTGCTGCCAAAAAAAGGGCTCACAAGAAATCTCTCTTTTCTTCCTAAAGCGCAATTTCACCAAGCAAAACCAAACCAGTTTCACCCAAACCAAACAAAACATCCTTCCACTGGCCAAGAAGATTTTGGAAACGGGCTCAGAAAACCAGCAGGCCAATTAAAAATAATAAAAAAAAAACCCTTTTCCCATTTATTATTATGTAAAATCTCCTGCTCTTTAGGGCAATCTCCTGATTATGAAGGGGTCAGGGGAGCTGATTTATGATTAGAGAGCTCTTGGCATCGGCAATATTGTATATGTTTTAATTTTGAACCTTAATAATCCATCCAGTGTGCAGCACTTGATGGTGACACTCATTTCTCACGGAGCGTTTTGCCAGGCTCCGCTCAGCCACCTTCACCTCCTCTCTAAACCTCTTCCCTGTGCCAAAGTCAAACGCAATCCAACTTTTCCCTCTGGAATCAACCTTCCCCAAGGCTCCCAGGTTGGCAGCACTCGTCGGTCAGTCCCTTGTCACCACCCAAAGTGGAAAAGCTTCCTGCTGGCACCAAGGGGAGGTTTCAACTCAGAGGAAGGGAAATGCTGGTGTTTTATTGGAATTTTTTGGGGGTGAATTCTTCCTCTGGAAGGGAAGAAGAATTCCTGGCTTTTTCTCTGAAGTCTTATGTGGAAAGATGCCTCGGTTTTGCTCCTTGGTGTGGTCGCAGGTGATGCTCAGAAGCACCAAAACTGAGTTTCTGCTGAGCCAACCTTTGGGTCACTGTGCCTGCCATGATTTGAGTGACAACCTGTGTCCGATGGGAAATTCCAGGCCGGGAATCTTGTTCAGGGAGCATTCAGGATGGTGTACAGCTGGCTCAGGGTCTGTCCAGCTCTGATTTCATGGGATTCTTACTCCAACCACCCCGAGTTTCCTGCTCAGAAGCACCAAAGCTGAGTTTCTGCTGAGGCAACCCTTGGGTCACTGTGCCTGACACGATTTGAATCACAACCTGTGTCCAACGGTGGGGAAATGGGGAAATCAGGGCTGGTGGGTGAATTCCAGGCTGGGGAATCTTATTCAGGGATGATTCAGGAGGATGTAAAGCTGGCTCAGGGTCTGTCCTGCTCTGATTTCACAGCGTTCCCACCCTGACAACCCCGAGTGCCCTGCCTGGGACACCCTCCTCACCCCCAGGGCTGTGTCCCCTGTCCCTCTGCCATCCCGAGGTGTTTATTGAATTGTTTTCCCTGCTCCTGGTGGCAGCGTTTCCCTGCCATTAAACCCTGCCAGCCACGCTCTGACTGGGTAATTTAAAGCTATAGTTAAATTATGACTTCTCTGAACCTGTTGTGGCACTGACGCATAACCCTAATTAAATGATCGCATCCATTCCAAAGCCAGTCTTTTCTCCCCTCAAACGTTAATTACAACATAAGAGGCTTTAATGGCTCGCCTCACCTCCAGCTCCTCGAAAGAAAGGTCATGCGATTAATTTTCGTCATTAATCTTTTCCCAATGTGGACATTGTGCTGTCACTGGAGCCTATTAAAACCCCTTTGTCCCCCTCCCCTTCTTCTGCCTTCTCCCCCCTTCGTTTCTCCCCCCACCCCCAAGTGAATGAGAGAACAAAAATATTTAAGCTCCACTTTGGCTCTGGTGCCTTCTCGGGGCTCGGGACGAGCTCGGGACACGTCCCATGTCCCACTGTCCACCTGAGAGCGCTGGGGACACTGCTCTGCTGCACAGGGGACGATTTGGGGGTGGTGGGGATGATTTGGGGGTGGTGAGGGATGATTTGAGGGTGGTGGGACCCCCTGAGAGCTGCACAGGGCACTGGGGTGGCACAGCGAGGGCACCTCTGTGGTGGTGGAGGTTGCTGAGGCTTTGGTGGGGACACCTGGACGGACCCAAATGCAGGGGATGGCTGGAGATGGGGACACAGGACAGCAGGAGGGGTGCAAAGGGCCCGGCCATGCCCAGCCAGGGTGGGCACAGCTTCGGGAGCACAGCCCAGCCCCCCCCCGTGCCTGGCGGCAGCGGCGGCCACCACTGCTGTGGGATCAGTTTCAAAGCCCCTTTTTGGGTTTTTCCTCCTGTTTTCCAAAGGAAACGGGCATTTTAGAACCTCCACCAAATCTTCCTGAGTGCCTTAACCCCCTGAAGCCGGGAGCAGCTCCGGCTCCTGCCCCGTTGCCGGGAGTCGGGCGGGCAGGGGGCTCGGAGCACACACACACACACACCCGTTGGGTTAATTCGCTGTATTGTTTCAGCTGAAACCAGGGCCTGAATAATTCCCTTTTATCCAGGGTGACGTAATCGGGGAACAAGTTGCTGCTCGGTGGGGGCTGGCAGCACTCACGGCACCGTTCAGAACGGCAGCTCCAGGCACGAACCACGCCGGGATCCAGGGATCCGTGGCGCAGCCGAGGCCGGCGGTGCCGCGTCCCCAGGCTCGCGGCGTGCCCCAGTTTGAGGGGCTGCGAGCGCTCCTGAAGGGTATGACCCACTTCCCAGCCCTCCCTCCCGCTCGCTGACATCCTTTTTTCCCCGTTCCCAAGGGCGGCGGCTCATGGGGGAAAATCCTGGAGTGTTTTAATAACGAGGAGACAGATGGCAGTCACCTCCTCGCCGGGGAAATACGGGAGCGGGAAGTGGGAAAAGAGAGCAGGAGAGAGACGGGATGAGCCTATTTTGACCAGGATCTTGTCCTCAAGGCACAGCTTGCTGGCTCCTCCACACCCTCAAGGATCTCCCTGGGTTTCAACATCTGAGGATCTGGATCCCCATCCCTCTCCCTGTGGGTGCTGGCAGCTCCTCGCCCCTCTGGCGGGATTTGGGCTCTTCCCGCTCTCCTGTGGCTCGTCCCTGTCTCTTGCTGCAGGCCTGGGGTGAGCAAGGCAAGGAATCCTGGCTGTGCTTTCACCAGAGGATTTGTTGGCAGCAAGGGCACGGCAAAGAGCTCAGGATGGGGCTGGAATTCTGTCTGAATTTGGGAATCGGACCAGAGGCAGGGGCTGGGGTGTCTGCGGTGGCAGCCACACAAAAACCCCTCTGCTCTTTGGGAGCCCTCGGGGCCTCTTCCCACGGGCAGCAGGGATGGTGAAATTCCCAGGAATGGGTGGTGGATGGGCAGACACAGCAATGTTCCTTCCCAGGATGGGAGCCCTGTCCCGTGGAAGCCCTGGGTGAGTTGGGCCAAGCTGAGCACGGTGACCTCGGTGCCTCCCTCGTGGTGGGAGTTCTGTGCGTGGGTCTGGGGCTGAAATCAGCTCCAGGAACTGCCAGGGAACGGCCTGGGAAGAGCCAATGCAAATGGAGAGAAATCAGGGAAGCATCTGGATTCACGGCCTGAGGCTTTGCTGGTGTTTCTGGGATGGAATTACAGGAAAAAAAGGGGATGGGGAAGTGTGACAGCAGCGTCCTGGGCTGGGGGAAACTACTCCAGACCCTCTGAGACCAGAGACCTGGGCTGATTTCACTTCTCACCTTGAATGATGCTAAAATCACCCAGTAACAGAACAGCAGCCAAAATATGAATCCTGCACACGCTTCAGACACTACAACCGTAATTAATACATCCCTGACTGCCACTTCATTGTTGGAAAATAAACAGCTGATGGATAAAGCCTTCCCAGAGACTCCTGTGCCCTGGAGCACGGGAGCACTGCAGTGAGTGACTGTTCACCAGCGCTGAATTTCAGACCTAGTCTGGAATATAATTGGGATATCCTATAAAGAGAGGGGGAAAGGGATTGGGATGAATTTCTTGTGCTTTATGTCCCCTAAATGACAGCCTGGGGACTCGTGCCCCGCTCCTCCTGCTCAGACAGGTTCACCACGATAAAATCCACATCAGGATTTCTGAGGCCCCGGGTGCTGAGGGGGCCTGGTGCTCGCGGCTCCAACGATCCTGGTGGTTCTTTTCCCAGCTTTAAAGGCAGCGATTAGGAACACTCAGCTCCGAAGGAGTCAGGTCTGGTTTCCCCCCGCCTCAGGGGGAGCGGTGAGGACCTGACCTGGCTCTGCTGGGAGCACTGGGAGCGCTGGGAGCTGTTCTCAGGTCTGGGTCACTCTGGACATCGAGGAACAGCGATTTGGCTTCATCTTCGAGGATTCTTATGGATCCCTTTGACTCAAGATATTCCACAATTCTCTGTTTGGGCTCTAAACATCCCCCGAGGTTTGGGGAGAAAGGCAGCAGGGCCACTTTGAACCAGGGCCGGTTGAAATCTGTGTTTT
>NW_008236763.1:1474612-1477373 GCF_000691975.1 Corvus brachyrhynchos | reverse complement strand
GGCTTCCCCCGCCGCCGCCGGAGCCGCCCCGGCTCGGACACCCACCGCTTTTTTTTTCTCTTTGTCCCAAGGACATTGGGGACATCACGTCCGCAGTGCTCCGTGTAGCAGGATAATAATAATTAATAACCATTAGCAACAATAAGGATAATACCAGCGCCAGGCCGGACTGACTGTGCAGAGGAGACACTTTTTTTTTCCCCCCCTCACTTTAATGAAAACAATGATTTGACTTTGAAGTAAGTGACTTTTTTTTTTTAAGTGAAAGCAGAATCTGCTCCCCTGCCCACACTCCTTCTTCGCCCCCTCCCTCCTTTTTTTTTTTTTTAACTCTCCTTTTTTCTTTTTCTTTTAATACTCTGCGTTCTATCATGCAAATCCCCTTTCAAATTATGAGAGTATTAGAGCCATCAGCGGTAATGTCACCGCCACAAAATGAGAGCAGGGACTTAAGCACCTAACGAACAATGAAATGTGCGAGCCCTGGGACAGGACAATTAAGAACTGGGCTTAGCCAGCCAGGGAAATTTATTGCTATCAAATCCATATTTCTATTTTCCCCCTGAACAGTAACCTATTTGAATATGATTAAAGGGTTTCATTAGAGCTGAGAGAAAGGCCCGTGTCCCGCCGTTCCCTGTGAGCTCACAAACACGCGCGCTTTGGGGAGGAGGAGGAGGAGGAGGATGGAGAATCTGGGGAGGAAGGAAGGGGACGTGCATGGGACGGGTGGCAGGGTCACCAATCCAGGAGCTGGGCCGCTGGCACAGGGCAGGACAGGGCTCTTCCTGCATTCCCGAGGGAGCTCCGGTGCCGCTGGAGAGGCTGGGGCTGGGGGAGAGGGAAGAGACAGGAGCCAGCACCCACTGCCCGCTGAGGGGCATCCCGGGGTGCTGCTGGAAAAAAAGGGAATCCAGGGCTTGACCCCGCATCCCACCTGCTCACACTGAGCCGTGGCCGCTCCCCTGGGCACGTCCCCGTCACTGGGGACACTGGGACAGGCACAGACAGCAGGACAGGGGTGCAGACAGACGTCCCTGCCTCCCTCACCCTGCACAGGCTCTGTCTGAACAGGCAAGAGAAGAAGCCAAGGCTTGGCCAGGTGAGCATCGAGGAAAACCTGAACCCCAGAAAGGTTTCACAGTTGTTCCCTGTCCCTCCGTTTGTGTCCTGGACAAACCCGTGTCCCCAAGTGCACAATCACACGAGCTCTGCAGCCTCAACCTGCTTTTATCCAGAGCCCACCACCAGATTTCCATCATTCAGAGCTCTCACACCCCGAACATTCCCTATTTTGGTGGCGAGAGGAATCTCAGCCTCCTCCCCGCTATTTATTTACTCACTATTCCCACACCACAGTGCATCCATCGCAGGAGCCGAGTCCCAGCTCCCCAGATCCTCCACAGAGCAGCATTTTCTGGCATTTGTAAGCTCGGTTGAGCTGCTCCTTTTCTGCACCTCAGCTCCTGGTCGTGCTGCAGAGCCCACGTCACCAAAGCTGGGATGGATGGAGTGAGGCACAGGGAGCAGAGGGAAGGGGTGCTGCTTTCTGCAGCTTGGCAAATTTGGGGAAATGAAGTACAAAACTTTTGGAGGGAAAGAAAGAAAGGAAGAGAGTGGATCTGTCCCCTGTGACCAGCTTGAATCAATCAATACAGGCGCTCCTTGCCATCGATAATTAGTCCAGAGAGGAATAACGACACAAGGATTTGTGCTGCTTGCTCACTGCTGGTATTTCTGGAGGAGTCTGGCCCACAGGGGTGCCTTTCCCACCTCGCCAGGGCAGGAAGAGTTCATTTCCCACATTCCCGAGGCAGTGAGGGTGCATTTCCCACTGCTCCAAAGCAGTTTATCCCCAAGTTCCACCAAGGCTCCCTGAAATCCTGGGCTGGCTCCTTCCCCCTGCCCGCAGAAGTGTCCATTTCACACCCGCGTATTTCATCCCAGACTGGCGAGGGCCCTGCCCTCCCACCATCGCTTCCCAGCTGCTTGGATCACGAGCCTTTAAAAGACCAGAGAGGCTCCGAGCCCAGACTTGAATTTCTGTCTCTCTGTCTCCTCTCGGAACGAACAGGGATTGATTTCTCCGTGGAATTTCTCACCCCACGTGTGCGAATCCTGGCGCTGGAGCTGGCACGGGGCGGGTGATCCCCTTCCCTTGGTTTGGATGGAGGAGGGGCTGAGGAGCAGGGATGTTTTGCCCACCCTTGGGAGGACGATCCTGCCCTCACGAAGAGGTGCGGCTGTCCCAGTTCCCGCTCCTCTCACCGGGCGCTGGAGCTGGGAAGGGCAGGAAGGTGCTGCTGCTCCCCGGATCTGGGTGACCGAGGGGACATCGCACCCACAGGGCCAGGGCCAGGCTGAGCGTCGTCTTTACTGCGGGATTGTTGTGAATAATGGGCGATTTGGGAAAACATCGGTATTCCAGGCAGGATTTGGGAAGGCGGTTAAGTCCCATTAGAGTCAATGGGAATTATGGACATGCTTAAATTAAGCAACCGCTTAACACTGCCCTGAGTGGGTGCCAATGACAATAATTAGCGCACCTCCCGGCAATTACGGAGCCGTGGGTTTCAGGCCGCGGTGAAACCCTCGCTCTCCCTGGTGCGACCTCGGGGATGCAGCCCAGGATTCCCGACGGGAACCACGCGGGTCCTTCCTCCACGTCCGCCGCTCCCCATCCCTGCGAGACGAGCACATCCCTCGTTAATTAGAGTTCCCTAACGAGCTCGCCCGGCGGGGGCCGGCAGCGGGGGGGGCT
>NW_008236763.1:1473958-1474557 GCF_000691975.1 Corvus brachyrhynchos | reverse complement strand
CGGGCCTGCCTCCCCTGCCCACCCCCACCCCGGCGAGGCATCACGGCTCCTAACGAAACGGAACTGCTGAAAGATGAAATATATTACTATTAAATACTTAATTCTTCTAGTGAGCGGAGAGCAGCCAGTATGAATACGATTATTAAAGAAAATTACTTTGGCTGATCAGATATTTCTGCATACTAATTTCTGACCCTTCTTTCCTCTCTGCTTGCTTCTCATCCCTTAGAGACCAGGACAGATAAAATTCCATCACAAATAGCTGATTACTGGGGCTTGCATTAAAATCAAATTTTTTTTCCTCCCGGCGCTAATGTCCTTGCCTAAAGTAGAGGCAGCAGCTGTCAAAGCATGGGAAAAAAAAAAAAAAAAGGAAAAAAGAAAAAAAAGGGAAAAAAAGGAAAAAAAAAAAAGCCTGGAGGTTGGTCTAGATCTGAATATCCTGAACTTTGAGGCTTCTGCTGTTATCGGCTGCATCCAAACGCTGAAGTTGGCTCTGGAAGGAGCTGGGCTGGAAGGTTTGGAGCGGGAGGAGAGAGGGAGGGATGCCCTGGCGCAGGGCAGTGATGGGCAGGAGATTCTGTCCCTGCCCCATTCCA
>NW_008236763.1:1468319-1473561 GCF_000691975.1 Corvus brachyrhynchos | reverse complement strand
CGACCGCCCCCGCACCCCCCGCCCCTCCCCCGTCCCTGCCCCATTCCAGCTCCATCCCCTGTCCCTGCCCCGTTCCTGCCCCATTCCAGCTCCATCCCCTGTCCCTGCCCCGTTCCTGCCCCATTCCAGCTCCATCCCCTGTCCCTGCCCCGTTCCTGCTCCAGCCCTGCCTGGGGGTCCCTTCCCAGCCCGATCACCCATTCTGGTTTCTGGTAAAGAAGGCAGAGGCCAAACTGCTGATGGGAGCAGGTGGATGGAACGGGGCAGGTGATGGGATGAGCACAATGGGGGGCTCAGACCCACAGGGCTTCACCCCCTTTCCCTCTCAGTCAGATGTAGGACCTACACAAACACCCTTTGAGTCCAATCATGGAATCACGGAATGGTTTGGGTCGGAAAGGACCTTAAATCTCACCTCATTCCAAACCATACCGTGGGCAGGGGCACCTCCCACCAGACTGGAAACTTCCTTCAAGTTCTGCCTCTCCCACCCCTCGCCCAGGCCATGATCCCCCTGTGACAGAAGGAAGCCACTAAAAATAATTCCCTCCTGTCTGCTCCCTTCCCCAGCAGTGTCACCTCCCCCCCAGCCTGGAAGGCTCCAATTTACCTGCTCTGAAATAAAGACACTGTGCAGGTGTCACAGTGCTGAAGCCCTAATTACAGCCTGAGCACGTTAATTCCCGGCTCCACCAGCGCCTGTCGGAATGGGGGATCCTCTCTGCCCTCTCCCCCTCCTCGGGAAGCTCCTGGGGGAGCGGGAAGGAAGCAAAGGGGGGATTCAAAGCTCGACTTTGCAGAGGTTGGGAGGTGAAGTCCTTGAAGTTTGAATTTCAGGTCTGGCCCTGCTGGATTTGTTCCTGGGGAAGCATCCCGGTGCTGGGGAAGGGAAAAGGGAAAAGGGGAAATCCCTTTGCGGTGGTTGTTGTGTCCTCCTTGGCTTCCCAGCTGCCCCACAGCCAGGCTTGGGGCTGTGCCCGCCGGCCCCGGCTCCGGGCACCATCTGGGAGCCTCCAGTCTGCCAGGCACAGCCGGCCAGCGCCGGCGGCCCGGGGCCGTGTGTACACAAGGACGAGGAATGTTTGTTTTTCCTTATTGACTCTCTCCGAATAAACGCCGGGCCGGCAGGAAAGGGGCTCCGGCGGCAGCTGTTTACCAAGTGTTTGTGATAAAAATCCTTCTCCATAGGAACAGGTGGCACGGGACCGGCCCCGGGAAGCGCCGAGCGGCTCCAGAGCAGAAAACTGATATTTTTACCTGGCTGGGATAAAGCTCCGGGGCTGCAGCGCGATGTGACGGCGGCAGAGCCTTTCCCGGGGCCCCTCGCCGGTGCTGGCGTGGATTTTGGGCTGTCACCTGTGTCCCTGCCAGGCTGCAGGGCCCTTCTCCGGTGCTGACACGGGCCCGGCGTGGCCCCTCCCCATCCTTGATAACTCATGGCAGCAACACTTGCACAAATCTTTAATTGTTTAGTTTAAAGAATTGTGTTTTGACCGCAAGGGGATTTTGGCTGGAGCTCAAGAACTGATAATGATATTTTGCTGCCAAGACATTGTCTTGGCTCTGCCTGTGTTAATGTTCACTTACAAGAAGCTCCAATTAACTGCATCAGCTCTCACCAAGCGTGAGGGAAGGGGGGAGAGGTGGTGTCTTTGGAGAAGAAAGAAAGGGAGAGGGAGAAGGGAAGAAGAGAGAAAGAAAGAAAGAAAGAGAGAAAGCCTTGATAACTGAGAGAAAGAAAGAGAGAAAGAAAGAGAGAAAGAGAGAAAGAAAAAGCAAAGTAAAGCACAACAAAATCACAGAATAGCTGAGGCTGGAAAAGACCTCCAAGATCATCGAGTCCAACCTTTGACCCATCCCCACCTCGGCACCACCAGAACCAGCAGCCCACACAAACAGTCCCCGTGGGCAGGAGATGGTTTCCCAGCAAGTCCCAGCTCTGCTCCATCCAGAGCCGTCCCCAGCCCAGGCTCCTGCTCGCTTTCCAAGCTGTCCCAGCGCAGAGAACAGCCCCAGGCAGGCGGGTGCGGTGCCAAGGAGGGCAGTGGGAGCCACGCCTTGTGGCCCTCTGGGAGCACCCCATGAGTCTGGGGGTGTCTGACCAGGTGGGTGCTCACTGACCCCTTCCCAAACCCATTTTGGGGGTGACAGAAGCAAGGAGACAAAACTGAGATGTGCTGGGACTGTTCCTGCCAGCCCTGGATGGGGCTGATTCACCGCAGAGCCAGGGTGGATCCCCCACGATGGACACCCAGGTGCAACTTTGCCCACTTCTTCCCCAAATCCAACATCAGGGCGCAAATATTTGGGAATCCAGGCACTTGCAGGCTCTGTCTGAGCACAGCCTGAGCACAAACTGCAGCAGGACCAGGGCGATCTTTCCTCGGGAGTGTGTGGGAGCAACCCCACCCAGGCTGGAAAATGGGGCAGCTTGGGGCTGTTCCTGTGCCAGCACCGCCCCGTGCCCTGCAGGTGCCGGGAGCTGAACCCAAATTCAGCAGAGCCTTTGGGATCACAGGCAGCAGCCCTGCCCTGGCCCAGCTGCCTCCCCGGGAGGGCACATTCCGGCTTGTCCAGAGGCTTTGGGGGATCCAAGGGGGGATTTCTCTGCAGAGCCGAGGCTGTGCCCCGGGAGGGTCAGATCCTGCCCTCGGCTCACGTTACACAAACCCGAGGACAGGAAGATTTAGGAGTGGAGATGCCACACAGGGCCGGGTGTTGTTTGTGCGCCTTTGAAATCGGAGTGAGAGGGAGCGGAGGGAGGGAGGGAAGGAGGGAGGGGAGGGGGGCACGGGGCTGGTCCCCTCCTGCCAGTTCCTTTCTGGCATTGAGGGGAGCTGCCTGGGCTCTCTTCGCCTCTGTTGCTTCAGGTGCAGCTCTGTTTTCTTACATGTTAATTTTTTCCTGTTTTATTATCCTGTCCCTCAGCCGCTACCAGAAACCCCGGGCAGGCTCGGTGAGCGTTTCCTTCAGCCACAGCTGGGACGCATTTGGGCAGGGACAGCTCCGCCACCGCTGCCAGGAGCTGGCTGCTCCTTGCGGGCAGGGCCGGGTGGTTCCTGCTGCTGCCAGCCCCCTCCCAGAGGCGATGGGGTTCCCATGGGACGGCCCCGAAGCCTCTCTGAGCGTTTCTTGGTGAGTCCCCTCTGTCTGGGGGACCTGTGGCAGCCACCCCGAACCCCAGGGGACCCTGAGGGGACCTTCCCCCCCTCGGGGGTGTGTCCTGCCAGCTGCTCTCCATGGCCGGAGTGGAGGGGTCAGGAGCTGCTCTGTCCTGGCTGTCCCCACATCCAGCTGGAATTGCTGTCCCCCCGACCCACTGTGTAACCCCTCTCCTGCTCCCTTGGGTGCTCTGCACCGCCTTTGGAAAAAATTCTTCCTGTTCATCGACGACAGGAGGAGCATCAGGAGATTAAAGTTGAGTGCTGCAAATATTCCCCGGCAGGAAGATCCGAGCGATCCCTGTGTGGCTTCCCGGGAAGCAGGAGCCCCTTCCCTGTCCTTGTCCTGTCCTGGCCCAGCTCATCAACTCCCCAGGAATGATCTCTCCCTCCTGCCCGGCTCTGCAGGACCCCCTGGGATGTGCTGGGGACCTGCAATGGGGGATGAAGCGGGTTCGGTGCCATTCCCAGACTCCGGAGCCCATGGAATCTCAGGTGGAGCTGGGATTCCCACCTGCCCCCAGACACGGATCCAGCTGCAGGTGGGGATGGGGTGTGAGACAAACCTTCCATTTACATTCTAATTTCAATAAAATTGCTTTGTTTTGTGTTTTATTGCGGTGCTGGGGCAATAAAAGCCTCCTTTAGCCCCAGGGAGCCTCTCCCTGCAGGAGAAGGTTTCCCAATTGGAATTGGGCAGGATGCGGCCTTCTGCTCTATCCCAAACCTGTTCCATCCCAAACCTGCTCCACAGGGAACTCTGCTTGATGCACACCCAGGTGCGAGGGCAGCTACAAGCCCTGAAATGCAGCCCGGGCTCCTTTATTCCAATAAACCACAGGATAAAGCTCCGGCAGGTAAGCACTGGGTGTTCCCTGCTTCTGGCAGCTCCAAACCCTCCCTTTAGCTTCCAACCCTGAGTCACATCCAGCCCCAACCCAGGGACTGACCCTGAAAATGAGGAGGGGTTTATTAAAGTTGTGAAGTGTAAAGGTTTCTAAAGCACAGTTTTTAAAGTTTTTACAGTTTTTAAAGTGCAATTTTTGACGTTTCTGTGAGGTTTTTCTTTTTGTCTCTGCTCCCTTTCCAAATGCAAAACTTCTGGGTGCACTTTTTCAAGCCTTTCCTCTTTATTTCCACGGAAGATTCTCTCCTTTCCCAGTCAATAAAGACACCCAGGACACAGATTAGCATTTGGCCCTCTGCCGTCTGCTGGATTAAATTCCACTAAATTATAAGTAAAGAATGATTGATTATTGTGACGATTAAGAATTTATCCTCATAGAACACCTTTCATCTGCAGAGGCAGGGCAGGATCTCGGAGCAAGAGGTGCAGGGAGAAGTCATGTGTTGGTTTGAATGCCAAGGAAGGAGCATGGATTCCCTGATCCTGCTCCAGAGAGGGCAGAGAACCCCGTGGTGGGACAGAGATCGAGGCAGGAATGAGGTCCCACGGTCAAAACCGAGCCTTTGAATTTTTTTTGATGATGTGAAGGTGTAAAAAGCCCCATCTGGATCCTGCTCGGAGCTCCAGGCAGAGATTCCTCCTCTGCCCTACACACCCACACGTGTCCTGTCCACCCTGTGAGCCCAGCAGGGAATCGGGGTGGTTTTTAATGCAGGCGTGGAGATACAGGAGCCTGCGGGTTTGGGTCTGGAATGTTTGGGAAGTGCCACAGAGCAGCCTTGGATGGACGAGTCAGTTCCCACTCCAACCTCCCCAACCTGTTGGTCCGCACGGACGCCGAGGCCTCACGGACACCCTGCTCTTCCTATTTTGTGTTTCCAACAGCTCAAACACGGCACAGGGAAAAGGGGCTTTTGCAGGGACTTCCAGGGAGCCAGGGCTCCTTTTGGGGAACCCCCAGCCAGGATGGGCCGGCCCGAGAGTCCTCACCGGAGGGAGCTCCGCGGGAAGGAGCCCAGATGCGGAGAGCCCTGCTGGATCCTGGAACATTTCAATTCCTCCTCAGCATCTCTGCTGCCCACCTGGGCTCGGGCAGGTTTGGCACACCATGACTGTGGAGGGGTGGGAGGGGGGGGGTGGATATCCCACCTTCTCCTTCCCAAGGAGGATGGGT
>NW_008236763.1:1466836-1467988 GCF_000691975.1 Corvus brachyrhynchos | reverse complement strand
ACACCCTCGGCACATGTGGGAGCCAGACGATGCCCCGGCTTCTCCCCCCGGCTTCTCTCTGGTACCCGCGGGCCGAGCTTCATCCCCTCAGCCCTGGGTGGTGCCCGGGCCAGTGCAGGGATGGTCCCGCTGGCACAGAGGGCAGCAGCCTCTGCCCTGTGCCACCCCACTCCTTGTCCCGTGGTTCCCAGATCTCCGGCATCATCCCGGGGGAGTGAGGGATACCCCAGAGGAGTGAAGGATATCCCCGAGGAGTGAGGGATACCCCAGAGGAGTGAAGGATACCCCAGAGGAGTGAAGGATACTCCAGAGGAGTGGGGGATACCCCAGAGGAGTGAAGGATACCCCAGAGGAGTGAGGGATATCCCCGAGGAGTGAGGGATATCCCCAAGGGGTGGGATACCCCAGAGGGGTGAGGGATACCCCAGAGGAGTGAGGGATACCCCAGAGGAGTGAGGGATACCCCAGAGGAGTGAGGGATGCTCCCGCCCCTCAGGGCAGCACCGGGACTGCCCCCGTGCCCTCTCGGGATGTCCCAGGTCCCATCTCGGGATGGTGAGGGGGCTCAGAGGGCCGATTGTTCCCAGGGTATCCATGGGGAGGAAGCAGCGCAGCCCCATCCCAGCAATTCGTGGCACCACACGCCACTCCTGTCCCGGCCCGCAGCGTCCCCAAAACGCCCGGCCCGTGTTCCCTCCGCGCTGCTTGGGGGAACAGCACCACTTCCAGCTCTTCATTCTGCTTTGATTTTATTTCTCTTTAACTCAAGCGCGACCGCAGGAACCGAATTACTTATTGCTGGTGTAAAGAACCTGGCACGGGCAGGACCACCGGCTGCTGGATCCCTGGGAGTGTTTAATACCTGTGTGAGCTGTGCTGCAGCCCGGCAGCAGCTGCGGGAACAAAGGCTCGGCTTTGCTCTTCTTCCCTTTTTTTCCTTTTCCCCCGAAAATACACATCAGTGTTTTGGGAGCGATGCCAAAGTTTCTGGAGATCAAAGTGAAAGCAGTGCCCAGAGATGGTGGAGACAATAAAAGGGAAGAAAGGGTGAGGAAAGGGAGGAAGAGCCGCGGGCTGAGCGGGGCAAGGGAGCGGAGGACGGGAAGCACCGGGAGCGCCGGGAGGCGGGAGCACAGGGGGTCAGGGCGGGGG
>NW_008236763.1:1466350-1466768 GCF_000691975.1 Corvus brachyrhynchos | reverse complement strand
GGGGGGAATGGGGGGAACAAGAGGGAGCGGAGCCGGGGCAGAATCACACCCCGCGCTCCATCCCGCTGCGTCCCATTCCCTCCGCAATCCGCAGGGAATTCCCTGCCTGCGGCCAGACCCCCGCGTCCAGCGGGTTTCCCTGCTTGTCCCGACCCCGGCTCCTGTTGGTGACCCCTGGTTCAGCACGGGCACAGCTGAGCCCGGGGACAAAGAGCAGAAACAGGGAGGGGAACCTGAGTCTGCAGCCCAGGGTCTCCACACTGATGCCAGACTGGAGATTCCAGAATCATGGAACGATTTGGGTTGGAAAGGAACTTAAATCCCATCCAGTGCCACCCCTGCCATGGCAGGGACACCTTCCGCTATTCCAGGTTGCTCCAAGCCCCATCCACCCCGGCCTTGGACAATTCCAGGGCTC
>NW_008236763.1:1456410-1466299 GCF_000691975.1 Corvus brachyrhynchos | reverse complement strand
CAATATCCCATCTCTCCCTGCCCTCTGGCAGTGGGAAGCCATTCCCCCTGTCCTGTCACTCCAGGCCTTTGCCCACTTGCTGCTGCCACATTTGTACCCAAAAACCAACGAAGCCTCCAGGACAGCAAAGCAGAGCAAAGCTCCTTCCCCCTTCATGGACACCTTTCTAGGATGGGGACCAAAACTGTCCCAAAAAATCATCCCAGATTCCCAGGGACACAGGAAGAATCCCAAAATGGAGCACCTGGCCTATACCTGAGTCACATCCATTGGTTCCAGCTGGAGCTTGGTTTTTTCCTTCCTTCATTTTCATCCTCCCCGTTTCCCCTCAGCCTTCAACAAACCTGAAACTCCAGCCAACCAGAGTCCTACAAATCGCATTTCCCCAGCTTTTGCATCCGAGCCAAGAGAGGCTGTGAATTGATTCTTATTTTTATTTTTGAAGCGAAGCAGCCCATGGGCCAACACTTGCTGGAAAACCAGGATGGATCCAGACCAAGCTGCCCTCTCCCCCCCCGACACTCAAACCCCAGATCCAAAAGCCCAACAAGGTGATGGGTTTGGGACTGTAAGGATGGACAGGCACAGACCTGGGGAACAGATGGGTCTTTCCTTGAGCTCCCTCACCTCCCTGGGGCTTGGGTTGGGCTCTTCCATCCTTGCACCAGGAATAATTTGCACCCCCTGGCTTTGAAGCCCTTCGGAACGGGGATGAGCGGAGCATCCTTGTCACAGCTCAGCTCTCCCCCGTCAGCTCTGCCTTCAACTCCCTGCTTTAGATGCCCAGGGTGATGCGAGAGCTCTGCCTCACCTGGACATGCTGAGCAGGCTCTTTCCGAGAAGAAAGAGCTGCAAACAACCCGAGCAGCAGGATTTGTCTGTGAACAAACTGTGAACTGCGACGGGCTTCGCTTTCAACCTCCAAATCCACCTAAAGCGCCGCGCACCCGCTGCACATCGATCGCGCCCGGCAGAAAAAGGGAATATTTGTTTCAAGGGCTCACCAGCCATCCCCGAGACAGTGGTTATTTGGTAACTTATTCTGTAAACATCCAGGGATGGCTTCACTCAGCCTGCACGAGGTATTTGCTCTCGGCTCTGCTTCCTTGAGGCTGTTTTTGAGTGCTGCCTGTCCAGCTCTGCTCTCGGCTCAGACGAGCTCGGCTGAGCAGGGTTTTGGGTGGGGGCAGAGGTTTGGGCCTGACTGCGTGATCTGAAGGAGGATTTAATCCTGACCATCAGGAAATCACAGCTCCCGCCTCCCCCCACCTGAGGGAACGAGCTTAAAAATCCTGAAGAAAACCCAGTGTTTACTTTCTGGGTTTCACATTGCTCCGGTTCATATTTTTGAGCTTTATCTCAGCCACAAGGACAAGAAAATATTTTTTTTATAAAAGAGGAAACAGACGAGATTTTCACATAACCACATGATTCCTGAGGCTTTAAACATCTCCAGATTTAGGAAGACTCACCAGAAAAATCCTAAGGATTGGTAAAACCTCGGGCTGCTTAGTTTGGCCACTCAGTGTGGCCCAGGACTGCGAGGAGCCCACACGGAGAGCTCTGAGCCCAGGTTTTATCCCAGACACAGGACCTGTGTGCAGCTGGGGCTTTGGTGCTGGCTTGGGTCTTGGAAGGGCTGAAAAAAGCTCTTGCAGCAGCCTCTGTGAACGCCAGTGAGCTCTGGATTAGGGAAGAGCAGTCCATGAAGATTTAGGTGAATTTTTGGTCAGGTTTTTCCCTCCCAAATCGCACCGAGCAGACAGCAGCTCCCCAGAGAGCAGGTCCCCAGCAGGTCAGGGCAGCCTTGCGCAGGTGGAGCCGGCCTGGGCTGCTCAGGTGGGATATTCCCCTGCAGCTGGGAAATTCTCCTGCAGCTGGGAACATCTCCTGGCCTTTCCCAGCCTGAGCCTCCCTTCCTGACCACTGCCAGAGGCGATGGAGGCCAGCGATGCTGCTGAGCACCGTGGGCACCGTTCCCCGCCAGCTGCCAGGGCTGGTGCCAACCCCAGGGGCTGCGTGTGGCTCTGCAGCCCATCCCTGCAGCAACAGTGCCAGGGGAGGATGAACCCAAGGGCAAAAGGCTCCTTCCCCCCCAAGCCCTGGCGTTGGATCCGTCTCTGTCTCGCCGATTGCGAGAGATAAGTGAATCCCCCGCGCCGTCTGACAGGCGGGGAGACATTAATAATTATGTACTATTTAAGGCTGATTGAAAATGAAGAGGTGGAGGTGTTGGGACAGATGTGGCAGTGCCAGATGGATTGTGATTAGATTAGCACCGTTCCATTTGACGGGACCTGAACCATGCTTTAATCATTTATTGTGAAAACTCCGCTCCACGCGGGCGCGCGGCGCCCTCCCTGCTGCTCCGAGTTTGGATCACCCAGCTCCGAGTTGTCCTGGCGTGAAACGTGTCGTGTTTACAGCCGGTATTTCCAGCCCCGAGCCCTCCCTCTGCCTCTCCTCTCCTTGTTTCGGCTGAGCCGTGACCCCGCCAGCCCCTCCATGGCCTGAGTCACAGCCCGGGCCACTCACACCCCAGGCTGGCAGGAAAAGCTCAAAGCAGAGCTGGAGCTGCTCCTGGAGCAGCTTTTGTGCCCCTCTGCTGCCTCCAATCCCGGTGGATGCCGAGCGCACCCACCCTGCTCCATCCCAATGGGATTTTGGGAGGATCCCGCGCTGCTGTGAGTGGTTTACCTGCACCAAATACACCCAAAAATGCTTCTCCAGGCCGTGCCACAGGACAGGAGCCACCAGCTCCACAACAGCGGTCCAGGAGGACAAGGGAAAAATGACATAAAATGCCAGTATCCACTTGAGATCCCTGGAGCAATAACAGGAGGCAGGAGAGGATTACCTGGGTAACCGGGAAGTAGCTCAAGACCCTCACCGGCAGTGTCATGCAATTTTAATTATCATAAGTGGTCCAGATCTCCATGGATGGAAAAAATTATTATTGTTATTATTCCCTCCAAACGTGAGAGGTTTCAGTTAAACACACATCCATGGCCATTAATCACGGCACGCTGAAGATGGAGCCAAAGTAATTAGCCAAGAGTTAGACTGCAGGGATCACCTTAAAATAAAGAATAATGCAGCTGCCTCCCTGCAGCCCTTCAGAGAATCCTGGAATGGTTTGGGTCGGAGGGACTGCAAAGCTCATCCAGTTCCACCCCTCCATGGGCAGGGACACCTCCCACTGTCCCAGGGTGCTCCAACCTGGCCTTGGACACTTCCAAGGATCCAAGGGCAGCCACAGCTGCTCTGGGCACTCTGTGCCAGGGCCTCCCCACCCTCACGGGGAGGAATTTCTCCCCAGTATCCCATCTAACCCTGCCCTCTGGAAGTTTGAAGCCATTCCCCTTGTCCTGGCTCTCCATCCCTTGGGAATTGTCTCTTTCCATCTCCTCCCTTTGTACATTTTACTGTTCCCTGGATGCCAGACTTGAGGTGTGCTGGGAATAGAAACCTTTGGGATCCTGGAATCCATCCTCCCTGCATCCTGGAAGGGGTTTTTGGGTGGATGCTGTGGGATGCTGCTGATCCCAATCCCCGAGGTGCAGCAGAGGTGCTTGGGTGTCAGTGGGAGTGAGAGGCGGCTGCTGGGGAAGCGGGGCCAGAAGAAAGGCAGATGAGCTGCGAGCTGTTATTATTCTGTCTAATAGAGTTTAAAATGTGAGCCCTCCTTTCTGGAGAGTGCAGCACAATCAAAACCACATTTCTGCTCCATGTGGGCACTTTTCCTGCGCTGACTTGTTTCCAAAACAGATGTGAATTCTTCGCGAGGGCTCCCGCCCCTCTCCTTAAAGAGGAGAAAATGTCATCTCTGCTGATGTGTGCAAACCCAAAAGGCCCAGAGGAACTCAAAAATGCCATTTCCAAGTAGGTCAGGGGCTTGTGTGGCCCAGCGTCCCACCCCAAACCTCAGCTGTTCCCACAAGTTTCCAAAATGGGTACAAAGAGGTTTCACAAGGGAGGGAGAATGGGATAATTCATCCAGCTGATGGCCCCAGCCTCAGCCTGGTGCTGGTGCATGCCCCGAGGCACATTCAGAGCTTGTCATTCTCTCTACTGCAACTTCAGAAGTTTTGGGGTTTTTGGTGATGCTTTCTAAACTTCTTAACCCTGACCTTGAAACCTCAAAGTCTCTGGAAACTGCAAATCACTGGGATTCCCTGCAGACCTACCTGTCGCTTTCCAGAGTCTGGAGAGCACCAGTCATGCCCTGGAAAACTCGGGTCTGGCTAAAGAGGCTCCCAGGAGGGTGTGGGGCCTGAATCCTGCTTTGGGACATCTCCTGTGGTGCCCATGGACAGCTGCAAAGCATCGATGGAGCATCGCCAGACCCTCCTGGGGTTTCTGTGCACAAAGGTGCTGGAGTTGGGTGGGTGAGAAGCTGGGGGGATCCAGCTGGGACTGCCCAGCACTTTCCCTCCACCCTCGGAGCAGCCTGGGAGCGTCGGGTGCTCCCTGTGGGGCAGCCAGAACCTCCCTCATGGCATCCCCGGAGAGCCTGCGAGGGGTTTCCATGAGGAAACGCCGAGTTCCCGTCTCAGGGACACTCCCTTCTCCCAGCCTGGCTGATACAGGAGAGGTGAGGACTGGGCAGGGACAGGAGGCCCAGAGCTGTGTTTATCCATGGAGTTGCTTCCATGGATCCTATCCCCGGATAGGGAGAGTAATTGGGATGACTCAGGGAGGCAGGGCTGTATTAATCCGTTAAATTTCCTGGGATTGGGGCTATCCCAAGGGCTGAGCAGCTCAGAGGCAGCAGCGAGGCATGGACATGCTGAGCCCCAGGAGAAAGATCCCACAGAGGGTCGAGCTGGGACAACAGGGATGAAGACACAGGGATGGAACGCCCAGGAGGGACCAGGGGATGGCCAAGCCCCCATGGGGCAGGAAGGGCCTGGCTGGGGCAGCTCTGAGTGGCTGCACCTTGCACGGCCGGGCTGCTCCTGCCCCCGCTCCGGCCGCCTTCCCGGCTCTCCGAGCCCGGCACTCGCTGGCATCCGGCCCGGCCGCCGGCCCCGGCTCCCAGCGCTGCACTCCTGTTTACAGAAATGGGAATTTGCATGATGAAAATAACCTGGGACGGATTTTGATTTTTACTGCCCTTGGCAGAAGGCTCGGAAAAAACCGGTGCATAGTCAATTACTGGAATTTTTAAACACAAATAATATTTTATGTGATCAGCAGGCTGGCCCGGGGCCTGGGCACCGCACTCCAACGGCAATCCTGAAAGGAACAAGCCGTCAATTGTGCTCCTGCACAGGAGCCCGTGGGCAGGTGCAGCCTGTGTTGACCTTAGCACACGCAGCCCTGGGCTCGCTTAACCCGTGAGAGATGGGCCGGGATTTGCGAGGCTCAGACTTGGCTCTGGCTGGAAATTTCTCCTCTCCCTCCCTTTTTCCGCCAGACACCGCAGAGGCATCGCTGGACACGGAGAGGGGGATGGATGCATCAGGCTCCGACGCTCCTCCCTGGTGTGGAGCGAGGCAGAGTCCATCCCTCCGCTGGGCTCATCCCTGTGGAAATTCCCGAAGCTGGCGCCGGCAGGGAAAGGGTTAAGCAAAGCAGGGGCCCCTCGCTGTTCCCCCCAATCCCCCCCACTCCTGGCAGGCTCCCCAAACCAACAGCGCTGGGACCTCATTCCCAGAAACGCGCGAGCCGGGCAGGCGGGTTCCGGGAAGGGCCTGCACGAGCCAGCAGGGCCCGAACGCGGCACAGGAACCTCCCTGGCAGCCACAGCCCCTCCGGGACGTGTTACTGGGATCAGGGGAATTAGGGGAATTACACTCCCCACGCTCTCGGGCAGCTGGGGCGAGGCCCAGCACCGGCGAGGCCCAGAGCTGTGTTTATCCACGGGGTTGCTTCCATGGATCCCATCCCCGGACAGGGAGAGCGACTGGGATGACTCAGGGAGGCAGAGTGATATTAATTCACGAATTTATCACAAATACTTTTTATTTTAAAGCATCGGGCAGTGGAAGGGCTTTAAATTTCCGGGACTGCTGCCAGTTTCCTCCTTCTCCGCATGGTCCCCTTGGCAGAGACCGGGCTGTGGGGTGAATTCAGCATTCCTGAAGGAGAAGGAGGAGAAGGAGAAGGAGGAGAAGGAGAAGGAGGAGAAGGAGAAGGAGGAGAAGGAGAAGGAGGAGAAGGAGAAGGAGGAGAAGGAGAAGGAGGAGAAGGAGAAGGAGGAGAAGGAGAAGGAGAAGGAGAAGGAGAAGGAGAAGGAGAAGGAGAAGGAGAAGGAGAAGGAGAAGGAGAAGGAGAAGGAGAAGGAGAAGGAGAAGGAGAAGGAGAAGGAGAAGGAGAAGGAGAAGGAGAAGGAGAAGGAGAAGGAGAAGGAGAAGGAGAAGGAGAAGGAGAAGGAGAAGGAGAAGGAGAAGGAGAAGGAGAAGGAGAAGGAGAAGTGCCCGCCTGCCCTGCTCTGAAATAGGCTGGAAGGAAAAAAAGAAAAAGGTTAAAAAAAAAAAAAAGTGCTGTTGTTGTTGTTCCAGAGCCAAGGGGAAGAAAAATTCCTTCCCAGTTTAAGGATCTCCAACACCTGGGTAGGGTTTCACTTCTCTCAGCTGCCTGTTGCAGGCTTTGAGAGCTACTTCCTAATAACTCCGGGCTGCATCCAAAGCTCACTCAGTCAGCCGGATTCTTTCCATCCATCCAAGGCTGATCAGACTTTCTTGGATGATTGGGAATCATTTGACACCCCGAGTGTGCCCAGGGGAGCGCGAGGCTGTTTTCAAGTGGCTCCTTGAATGACTTTTTCATGTGCGCTGAGCTGGGGCACAAATTGGCTGCAGGGAAGCTCCCGGTGCGTTTCCATGTGCCTCTCCCAGCTGGAGGCTCACATGCTGCTCCTGCCGGGCCTGCTGGAATTCCTGCTAGAATTCCTGCCAGCTCCCTGCCCTCGGGAAGCCTCTGCCAGCAGAGCAGGAGGAAGAGGATGAGGAGGACGAGGAAGTTCTCTGCATGCCAGGCCAGCTATGCACGTGCCCCTCTGCCCAGTCTGTTGTCCCAGGCTCAGGTGACGGTGGCTGAGACTGGGACAGTGGTGGCTCTGCAGGATGGGGACAGGGTGACACAGCTGGATGCTCCCCCCCAGCCAGTGCCACCCCTGGGGCACTCAGACCATGCCAACCCTGAGCTCTCTGCAGCTTCCTCCACCCACCCACGCCCACCCCATCCGAGTGTTGCCGTTCCTGGAGGCTCCTTGGATGGGATTCCTCTTGCAGGAGCCAGGGAAGCGCTGCAGGAAGGGCCGTGTGCCCCCCTCGGCCTGGCTGAAACTGTTCCTCGCTGTCCCTCGACCACATTGTTCTGCCTGGTTGCTCCGAGCTGCTGAGCAGATGTTGCAGTGCCCCCAGCCAGGGCTGCATCTCATTAGGGGAAGAAATGAACCCTTTCAGTAGTGGTCACAAGCTGGAAAAGCTTTGGGATCTGTCCAGAGCCTGGTGGTGGTCAGCTAGGGCCGGCTCTCCACCCATCAAAGAGGCTTTGGCTCCCAGAATTGCAGCACAAGGAGGGCTTTGAGGGAGAACGGCTTCAGGCTGTGCTGGGGAAAACAGCTGGGAACGGAGAAGGCTGGGACAGGACCCGGACCGGCCTTGGCCACCCCAAGAGCTTCGGCAAAAGCGAGGGGGCTCCTTCCTCTGCCGTGTCCCAGCCTTGCTGGAGAGTCCGCAGCACAAGGGAGGTGACAAATCCGTGTGTTGGCGGATGAAGACACGAGCACTTAAATCCCTGATGATTTATGCCCTTGGGCATGCAAGGCTTTGTGTCCTGGCCACCAAACACCGGCGGATTTGTCACCTGCAGCAGCTGGGCTTGGCACGGGGGCACCTGTCCGTGCTGTGTGCGATGGGACTGTCACTGCACCCCAAAATGCTGTGCCCTGCTGCCCACCGGAGCCCTGCCGGAGCAGGCAGCGAGGTGCCACGTCTGCGGGCACGCTGCCCCCCGTGTGTGTCCCCCTGTGTGTCCCTGACGGGGTGTGAGCCCCCACGTGTCACCACGGCAGCAGGGAGAGCACTCGCTTTTTTTTTGTTCCCGGCGCGGAGCAGCCGCGGGGTTAAGTAAATATCTGCTGCGAGCTGAGGAAATGAATCAAGAAACATCGGGGGAGAAGAAACGCAGATCTCCGGAGAGACAAACTCCGTGCACAGCCTGTCCTCAGCGTGTTCCCGGCTTCCCTCCTCCCGGCCCGGCTCCTCGACCGGAAAGGAACACGCAGAAGGGAACAAATCCCAGGTAGCCCCACCTGAGCCCCGCCTGCCCCGGGCATCCCCCCTGCTCCATCCTCCGTGTGCAAGGAAGGGGCTGCGCCTCTTCCCTGGATCGCGCTTCCATCTGGAACGTGTTACGGCACGAGGAGTTCCCCGCTTCACCTGGGGAAATCCCAGAGCTGGGAGAACGTGCCCAGGTGATGCCAACCCCCCGCCCCGAGCGCCCTGGCAGCCCGAGGGGAGGCTGCGAGCCCCGTTGGAGCGGCATCCAGAGGCGGCGGCTCCGGAAAAAAAAGCCAGGCTGAGAATAAAACAAAACCGGCAATCACGCCTGATGGGAGAGGAATTGGATTCTGGCCTCCCCTCTGGTTCCCCCCTCCTCCCCCAGCCTGCTGCGGGCTGAATGCAGCTGGCTTCGTTTGGCTAATTGGCTCTGTCAATCAAGTGTCAGTCAGGGGCTCACGCGGCTCCTGCCCGGGTGAGAGGAGTTGAAATCCGAGGGCTGGGAAAGCAGAGGTGACCGGAGTTTCCGAGGGGGCTGAGGGAGCTGTGAGACCCCACGAGGTGTGGGGGAAGCGGTGCTGGAGCTGGTCTCCAGCTCTGCTCTTCTGCTTGATCCCAGGGAATTTGGTGCCTCAGTTTCCCTAAAGGGATCGAGGTGATCAGAGGGACCCCAGGGGAGCACAGCTGGTGAAAAACCCAGAAATCCAGGGCTGGAAGTCCCATGTTTGCCCAACCACAAGGATTCCAGGCTCATTCTTTGTCCCATGCCAGGTCCTGGGGTTACAGCAACAGGCACTTGGAAATGAGGGACCAGACAAGAAGGAAAGTCCGTTTCTCCTGTGGGCAAGCGAGCAAAGGGTTAATCCGAGGCAGCCTTTTGGGAGGAGATGGCAAAGGCTGGCAGGGATCCCCTTTTGTGTCACAGGAAGGAAGAGGTTAAGCCGGAGGTGCCACCTGGGAGGCCGGGACAGGTCTGAGGATGCTCTGCCAGTTCCTCCACTCTGTAAACAGCTTTTCCTTCCTGTCCCCAGCAGCACCTCTCCGTGCTACACCCTTTATCCCAACCGCACAAAAAGGGAAGGAAAAAAGCCAGAAAGGAAGAAAGGAGGGATTCTGGAGCCGTCTTTCAGCGTGGGCTGAGGGCTCTGGCAGCAGAGCCGGGAGGGGACAGATGCTGCTGCTCTGTTTGCCCGAAAACAAAGGAGCAGAAGATTACTCTTGGATTCCCAGTTTGTTTATGGAGAGATCAAACCCGCTGCAATTTCCTTGTCTGGCTTTCAAGCGGCAAAAGCCTCAGGCTGAGGGGACGCAGCCTCTCACTGCCAGGTGGGCACCTGCCTGGGCAACCAGGCACTGCTTCTGGCCACCCCCAGGACCGAGGCCATGAGCTGGGCACTGCTTTTTGTCGGCACTTTCTTTCTCCCCCTTTTCCAGGAGGGGAAACTGAGGCAGGGAGGGATTCGACACAAAAATCCCGAGCAGCGGCCGGGAAAGGGACACGGGAGCGGGCAGGGATGTGGGGAGCTGCTGAAGGGGGGGGTTCACTTCTTGATGCTGGGAATTGAGGATGGGCTGAGGTTGCTGTGAAGGGAAGTGTGGTGGAGACACCACATTCACGGCTCCAAACCCGCCCCAAATCCCTGGATTCTGTGAGCCAC
>NW_008236763.1:1434313-1456275 GCF_000691975.1 Corvus brachyrhynchos | reverse complement strand
CTGGAGCTGCCCTGCCCCGGGGACCGTCACGCTCCGCCGCCGCCCGCTGCCACCGCGGCTCCAGGGGACACTCCGCTTTCTTGTCCTGCTCCTGCCGGCCCCGCTCGGGCACCCGCAGCTCCCGGACGTGTCCTTTGGAGGAGTCACAGAGCGCTTTTGAAGCGCCTCACCTCGCTGCTTCTCCCTTTCATCCCTCTCATTCCCTCTCTCCAGGGCTGTTTCCCTCTCCTGAGCAGTGCGAGCCTCCCCAAGCAGCCCCGGCAGCTCCTCAGGGATTTTCACCCACTGGGATGGGCACGGAGTGGTGCCCAGGGCACAAAGTGGGCTCTTGGCGAGGATCGCGGTGAATGTGCTCACAGGGAATCGCCGTCCCCTCTCCCAGGAAAAGCTCGGCCATTCCCTGCCCCAGCCTGAGGCTGCATCTCCCCCCCCCCCTTCCCCTTCCTCCTTTTTGCACATTCCCTTTTTCCTTCCCCCTCCGGCCATCCCTCAGCTCCTCACACACCTGCCAGGCTCACAGGAGCAACAGGTAACGAGGCCTCACACTGGGAATGCTGAAGGAGGTGTATTTTTTCCAGTATCACTTTTTTTCCACGTCATCTGCAGAGCTGGTGTTTATTTGAAGTCTGTGGGCGGGTGGAATTTGTTTCCCAGCAGTTCCTGTCCTTAATCTCTGCCTTTTTCGCCTCTTTTGCTTTCTTTCCTCCCCTCCCACCCCATTTACAAAGTTGATTTTGTCCTCGGGGTCACTGAGGCGGCTGCAGGAGGGATCATGGTGGGACTGGGAGGGAGCTGGAAAGACCCCAGGAGAGGGAAGATCTGAGCAGGGACAGTGACTCCAGAGGAGGATTCCTGGCAGGTCCCAGCTGGGATCCTGCTGCTCCCTAGCCCAGAAGATTGTTGGGATGGAGGGGCTGCCTTAATTGTTTGTTTTTTCCATGGGAATGATCCTCATTGCACTTAAAATCAGCACCACAAAATCCACCGTGGAGTCCAAGCAATGAACAGAGGTGGGGTTCAAAGCCAGTTATGGAAAAGATGGGAACTCTTCCTCTTGGCTTAGCAGGAGGGCACGGAGTGAGCCTGGACATCCCAGGAACAACCAACCACCTGCACGGCGTGATTTTCCACCAAACCACTAATTACTGCCGAGTTATCCAACCGGGAATCCCAACAGGGAATCCCAGCAGGGAACACTGCAGAATTCCCCAGTGATTGAGGGGCTGTGAACCGCCCGTATCACAGTAGCCCCTGGAAAATCCAGGACAGCCCCTCTAACCCACACTGGCTCCTCCACTGGGACAGCCCAGGTGCCACCAAGGTCGCAGCACGGACGTGGCGTGGCAGGGACAGAGAGGACGGAGTTTCCCACCTCCCACCTCGGGCTCCTGGCACGGCACATCCGCCTCCCAGCGCATCAAAGCAGGGAAAAGAAATGAAGATGGAGAGGATGCAGACACCCGGCCGCCTGAGGGGTTTGGGAGGTGAGATTTATGAGGCTCTGTCTTGCAGAAGCTTCCAGGGAAAGGGAAAAAAAAAGAAGGAAAAAATCTCCTCCTTCAGGTGGCTGGAAATCCGTCTTGCTGCTGAGAGCAGAGATCTGATCCTGCCAGGCTGCACTCGGGAGGGTCTCCTCTCCCAGGATGTGGCAGAGACCTTGGGAAGGGGCTTTTTGTGCTGCTCCAAGCGGCTCAGTGCCGCGTTCCAGGCGCAGGAAAGGATTTCCCTGGGGAAATCGGCCACTCTCCTGCTGCTGTGGCTGCTGTGCCTGGCAGGGGAGATGCTCTGAGGGGGCCAACCCCGGGGTCACCCAGGGACAGCCCTCCCGAGAGGGGACCGGCTGAACGTCCCCAGGGTGCTCTGTGCCCTGCCCTCGAGGGTTGGGGTGGCAGCAATCCATGCTGGGAGCTGAGGGCAGGAAGGGAGGGAGGAGGGCCACGGGATGACGGGGAGGTGAGGGCAGGGCTGAGTGTCCTGGCTCTCCCTGCTCGTTCCCTGGGAGTCCCAACTCATTCCCTGGGAGTCCCAACTCATTCCTTGGGAGTCCCAGCATTCCCTGTTCATTCCCTGGGAGTCCCGACTCATTCCCTGGGAGTCTCAGCATTCCCTGTTCATTCCCTGTGAGTCCCAGCTCATTCCCTGGGAGTCCCAGCATTCCCAACTCATTCCCTGTGAGTTCCAACTCATTCCCTGTGAGTCCCAGCATTCCCAGCTGATTCCCTGTGAGTCCCAGCTCTCCCTGCTCATTCCCCGAGTCCCAACTCGCTCCCTGTGTATCCCACCTCTCCCTGCTTATTCCCTGTGAGTCCCAGCTCATTCCCTGCACATCCCGTCTCTCCCTGCTCATTCCCCAGCTCACCAAGGGCTGAGCAGAGCGGAAGGAAGAAAGAGCAAAGCCCAGAAAACTCCTTCCCCATCATATTTACTGAACTGCTCTGAGTTATGACTGGAGGCCAAGATCTGGCTTCAGGCGATTGCCTAAATCATTTAGGAGCTGACAAGGCAGGGAGGGGGGAAAATGTTCTTGTAATTCTTCAGTCTGAGGTACATTAAGGAGCCATAAGCCATGTCGAGAGCTTGAATTACATTAGAGAGATTATCCTGTTACAGTTCATAATCCTGGATAATATAGCATCCCGCAGCACACCTGCCAAGGATAAATCTCGCCCTGTAATGGGGCAGTCGTGACCCTGGCGCTCCCGGAGCCCTCCTGGCACGGAGCGGCAGCACCAGGCAGACGGTGGAGTCAGCAGGGACAGCACGGAGCAATAACAGCCTGGCAGAGGGGGCTGCACCCGGGGAAATTCATGGTTCTCCCAGTGCTGGGATGCTCCGGGGCCGCTCTGCAGGTGTGGGATGGGAGAGATCCATGGGGAAGGACACCTGAGGTCTCCACAAGGGTCTGAGCTCTGCTGAGGGGCTTTGCCCCACACCAAAGGCCAGGGAACAAGGAGGGGAGTGTGGCAGGCAGGTGGAGAGCAGGATATTTCCCCCCAAAAAGAGGATTTCTGGCACAGAGCATCACATCTTCCAGGGACACGAGTGGAAGGGGGTTACAAGGGAATGTGGAGGGACGGGGCTCATCAAGCAGAAAATCAGCCCTTGGAGCAGGATCCCACAGGGAGTTAAGCTGTCCCAGCCCCTCTGGAAAAGGGGATCAGTGGGTGGGATTTGCAGCCTGGACACCCCAGGGGTGCTGGGGTCTCTGGCAGGGCACTGCCTCCGAGCCTTCAACCTGTGGATGTGGATCTGTGCCAGGGGCCGCTGCTCCAGAGGGCATCCTGGGGCTGCCAGTCTGTGGGATGTCGGGCACTGCCAGCTCCAGCCCTGCTGCCTTTCCCCAGTGTGGGTAACACCCTTCCCATGCAACCATGGCCCGTCCTTCCCTCTCCATCCCATAATCCTGCTGTAATCTTTTATAGGAATCCCAGCAAGGGCTCCTCGATCTCCTCCCTAATTCCTTGGCTTCCCCCCCTGTTCGGTCCCAGTCACCTCCCAGCCCAGCCCCACAGTCCCAAACCCCCCTTGTTTCACCTCTCCCATCCTCCTCCAGCCCCAGCTCCTCCTGCACCCTCGAGTCCATAAATCCTGGCGTTCCCTTGATGTGAAGTGACCATGCAAACATGACCAGGTTCCTCCTGCCTCTCTGCCAGGCAGCCTCTCCCTCTCCCAGCCCTCAGTTCCCTGCACTGGAGACTGCAACTGCTCCATTTCAGTCTCCCAACATATCCCAGGGGAAATTCCCAAGTAAATCCCACCTGCCCTCCATCCCCAGAGCCCAAAACCTGCCCTGGCCCCTCCTCTGGGGGTGTAAGGAATGGGCACAGTGTAAAGAATGGGCCCCTCTGGCCTGCAGGGATTTGGGGTCTTCCCTAAGGAACGATCTCCTCTATCCTGCAGGGATTTGGGATATCCCCTAAGGAAGGAGCCCCTCGAACCCGCAGGGATTTGGGATATCCCCTAAGGAAGGAGCCCCTCGAACCCGCAGGGATTTGGGATATCCCCTAAGGAAGGAGCCCCTCTGTCCCGCAGGGATTTGGGATATCCCCTAAGGAAGGAGCCCCTCTGTCCTTCAGGGATTTGGGATATCCCCTAAGGAAGGAGCCCCTTGATCCCGCAGGGATTTGGGATATCCCCTAAGGAAGGAGCCCCTCTGTCCTTCAGGGATTTGGGGTCTTCCCTAAGGAATGCGATCCCAGCCTGGCTCCTGGTTTCATGGGGAATTGCATCAACCCATGGAGCGTGGACTGATCTGCACCGACCCCCAGAGGAACGGGATGGGTTTGTGTCCACCCGCTCCTGGATGTCTCCTTGTCCTCCCTTCCTGACCTTCTCCAGAGCCGTTCCTTGCTCCCTGCTCCCTTGATCCCGGCTTTAAAAGCCTCTCACTGCCAGGCTGCTCCCACTGAGCTGGGGTTAAGCAGCTCCCAGGAACTGCTGGCGTCTCCAGCACAGGTAAATCCCTCCTGCCCTCCAGCCCCAGAGCCCAAAACCTGCCCCAGCCCCGGCTCCAGGGTCTGCACAATGTAAGGAACGAACCTCTCTGTCCTGCAGGGATTTGGGGTCTCCCTAAGGAATGAATCCCTCTGTCCTGCAGGGATTTGGGGTCTCCCTAAGGAATGCACCACTCTATCCCGCAGGGATTTGGGGTCTCCCTAAGGAATGAATCCCTCTATCCCGCAGGGATTTGGGGTCTCCCTAAGGAATGAACCCCTCTGTCCTGCAGGGATTTGGGGTCTCCCTAAGGAATGAACCCCTCTATCCTGCAGGGATTTGGGGTCTCCCTAAGGAATGGGCCCCTCTATCCCACAGGGATTTGCCTCTCCTGCGTGGCCCTGCCGGACACTTGACAGAGCCTCTTCTCTCAGGCTTGTGTGTTTTGTTGAAGTGCTCGGAGATAAAGCCCTTTTATCCCGATAAGAGCCCGGTTGCCCTGGTTTCCCCCTCTGGCCTGAAGGCCATTCTTCTCCTCCCTCTTGTTTCTGACCTCAGGTTCAAGAGTGCCAGACCTCCCTGGTTTGGGGCAGACCTTGGCGGCCGCTGTGGGAAAAGGCAGGGCAAGGGTTGGACAGGGCTCCGAAGGCCCCCATTGCTCAGGGAACAGCTTCCAAAGCACTCAGGAAAGCAGGAAGGGAAGGAACACCAGAGCGGAGCACTTCTTCAAACCTCTCCTGCTCTCCCTTTTGTCTCCTTCCCTCTGCTGCTTCCTTTTATTCACCTCTCCATCCTTTCTCAGCCCTTCTCCCTCTTTCCCCTCCTTTCCCCCCTTTTTCTCACCCTTGTTTTGCTTTCCTTCCCTTCCCTCCTTTCTCCCTCTCCCCCTTCCCCTGCGGCTTTGCCAACTGCCAGCAGATGACATCTCCTTTCATGTTTGGGGCTGAGCGGAGGCTCTGAATGTTCGTTTGATTCCGTTAAGATAATAGCTGGTTCACTGTCAGACGCAGACTGATCAGTTAAAACCTTAATCACTGCCTGTCTACTCACATGGCACTTATTTTTTAAGAGATTAATCCCCTAAGCACTGCACCAGCATACATTGAGGCTCAAAGAAAAGGGTGGGTTTTTATTATTATTTGATGCATTTACTGTTTCTTTCTTTTTTTTTTTTTTTCTTTTTTTTTTTTCTTTTTGGCTCTTTTTAAAAAAAGACGCCTCCTCCCCACCCTGCCACTTTTTTGGGGCTGATGCTCCCAAGACGCCTGAGCTTCGCTCCCTCTCTGTGCTGGGCCTGTCCCTCACACCGGGCACAGGCGGGAGGGAAGGAGGGAGGTGATGGGGGGAGGGGGGAGAGGGAGCTGATGCCGCTCCTGCCACGGGCTCTGGGAGCTGAGATTTGCAGGATGCCGTGGTGGGCTCTGGATTAAGCCTGGCTGGGTTCTCAGCTGAGCTGGGCTCCATCCGTGCTTCCCCATCCAGCCAGGCCTCCCTTCCCTTCCCGATTCAGGAAGCAGCTCTGGATAAACATCACAGCTCGGGAGAGAGGCCCCGAGCACATCAAAGCCGGCTGGGGAAGCTCCGTGTCCACCTCGGATGGGGATTTAGGCAAAGCTGCTTTAAAGCACCTCGGCTTAGCACCTGCCCACATGAGAGCAGCACCTCTGCAGGCAGGCAGAGCTGGCACCCAGACATGGGACATCACCCCGGGGTGTCCCCGTGGGTGTCACCACAGCCCCGGCTCTCCCAGACACAGGGCAACCACCTCCCAAATCCACTGCTGGCACTTCCAGCACCAACCAGTCAATACTGGGATGACAGCAGCTCAGATCTCCTCCCGAGCCAGGATTTTAATTAACGGAGAGCACCAGCACCCCCCAGCCCTTGAAGCTGGAGTAGGAGCAGAGAAGGACCTGGGATAACGGGATGGGGACACGGAGCAGGGCAGCATTCGATATTCCCGAACTTCCAAGCATCCACGGAGGAGGCTGCCATCCTCACCCCCAGCTCCAAAGGGAGGGGAAAAGCTCCTTTGCCTCAGGTGAGGGCACCTCCCGCAGGTGAGGGCAAAGCTGTGCGTCCCAAATCATCCACCGCAGCTGCCAGGCAAGATCTCTGAGGTCCCATTCCAACCCAGGATTCTGTGATGCTCCTTCCCTCCTGCTGTGAGGCCCCGGGGCTGGCCTGGGGAGGGGGGGGGTGTTTGTTTTACTGCTTCCAGCACCAGAGACATGAGGCAACATCTGAGTGCTGAAGGTTTGTGAAACTTCTCCTTCATGTTTGACTCGTGATCAAAGCAGGAAGAACCGGCACATTGCCGGGCTCAGGGTTTGCTTTTGCACTCGTAAGGAAAGTTCCAGAGAAGCCAATGTTTTATCACCTCCTGGTTAACATTCCCAGACTCCAGTTGCCTGTGATGGCCACCAGAAATGAGCGATTCCTGCATCCCACCCACCATCCCACCAATTCCTGCACCCATCCCACCCATCCCTGCATCCATCCCACCACATTCCCGAGTGCCCAGGGCTTGCATCTGTCTCTCCCTCAGCTCATGGCTCCATTTAAGTGATTTAAGTGGGGCCTGGAGGTCAGACCCAGCTCAGGGGGTGCTGGGTGTCCCCATCCTTTCACTGTCCCCTCCACAGCAGCTCAGCCAGGAGCTGTTGTGCTCTCCCTGCCAAACTTCTCCCCCTGGCACAAATCAGCTTCCAGAGAGCCACTTCCAGCAGCTCCTCTGGGAACACAGCCGGGGTTTTGCAGCCCCAACCTGTGCCCTGCAGGACACCTGGACAGAGCCCTCGCTTCCAGTCCTGCTCCTGACCCCACACCTGCAGCTCCAGCAGAGCAGCGACAGCTCCGGGATGAAAGAGGAGGAATTGCTGGCAGCAAGCGAGGACTCGGGACTTGGTAAAAGAAAATCGGGAATGTGTGAGAGGGGTTTTGTCAGCTGCTCTTGGAGCTTCCTATTGAAACTGAGAATGGAGGGAGAGAACAGGCCCTGAGTGTATTTTGGCAAGTTTTTTGGTGAAGTAAAACAAAGCTGACAGAAAGATCTGGACTTCTATGGAGAAGCAGAGTTCACCTGCAGGCCTTATTCTGCTCATTCCCCAAGCGATTCCTGAGGAGTTGGAGAAAAAACAAAGAAAACAAAACTACGGAAATCGAAAGAAATGATCCCCAGAATCACAGGGATGGAGTTTTAAGAAAGCTCACAGAGGAAAAGGATGCAAAATTCCTCGCTGCAAAGGGAGAAAGCGATCTCGAACTAATGGAGATTAGGAAGAAGCTCTCCCAAAGGACTGGTTATCCCACAAATTAATGGGATCAGTGGTGTCACAGCCCCCAGCCACAGGGTCCTGAGTCATTGCCTTAAGTGCTACGAGGGCACGAGCACCCTGTCCTGGAGCAGCTGGGGCTGGGCACTCCTGGAGATTGCACAGGGACAGAAGGATCCCGTTATCCCATTATTCTGTGACAGAAATCCAGGTATCCTGACAGGTCCTCCTTCCTCAGAGATCTCTGCTTTTCTAACGTTAAACCCCCCAATTTTATTCAACTTTTATGACACCAAAGAAACAATTATCCATTGAATTTGTTGTTATTTATTACTGGAGCTCTGGCTGTGCTTATTGCTCCACAGCAGCAGCTTTGCAGTGAGGGTTGATATGAATAAATAATAGCTAGGAATTAACAATAATTCCTTAATTATGGATGGAATCTTCATTGCAGGGCCTTTCCCTGCCTCACACCACTCCTGGGCAGGGTTACAGCTCCTGTGTGCTGAGGGGAAATTGCTGCCGAGCTTCCCAGGGGTATGGAAGTGTTTAACTCCCATTGCAAATGCCAATGGCTCCAAGGCCCAAACCTGGGGTGGACTTGGGAATACAACATTTCCTCAAGATTTCACCCTGAGATGCTCCCTCCCCTATCCCAGCACCTCAAAACCATTTAAAAGCCTTGAAAATAAACCTCATGAAGAGAAGGGGTTGCTGTGGCTGCTCAAAGGGGCTCCAAGGCAAAGGGACACGAGGGAACCTCACAAGACCCCATTAAATTTCGCTGGAAGCGCTGAAATCCCGGCGTCTGCTCCTCATTCCTTGACCTCCAGGACCATCCCTGTTCTCTCAGCAAATGGGAATGGGAGGGCTGTGACAGATTGACCAGCAGAGCTTCCTGGAGGTGTTTCCCACAGATTGCTGCCGGGCCGTACAATGGGAACCGATAAATATCCCAGTGGGAAATGTAGGGCACCTCGTCTCCCGCTTGTGCCGCCGAGCAGAGCCGGGGATAAATTTTAAAAAGCCCTTTTCCCTCAGAGGGGATAAATCCTTCAGGCCCAATCCTCTGGTGGGAAGCAGAGAAGGAGCAGCAAACCCCGTGACCCCGCCTGGAGTCGCAGAGTCAACAAGTGGTCAAGCAGAGGTCAAGGGGCCGAAACGGGGCCAAAAAGGGCATTTTCTGCCAGGCCCATCTGCTGGCAAGCAGCCAGGCAGCACCCCAAAGGTGCAGCACGGCTCAGGCTCCAGGCCTCGGCTGTTTCTTCCCCCAGACAGTAGCAATTATCATAATCAAGCAGTTGACTCCAATTACGCCTTCCTCTCCTCGAAGCCAGGGGATGGACACAGCCCAGGGAAAGTTCGCAGCCGTGTCGCCTTTGCATATCTTAATCTAAAATGACAGGGTGTGACACGGGGGGCCGCTGACCCTGCCAGCCTTCAGCTGTTCGTGTGGCAACAATTTCCAGCCCCAAATTACTCCCAGGCAGGGCTTGATTGGAGGTTCAAGGCAGCAGGAGAGAGAAGCCATTTAGGGGACTGAAACATTCTTCACAGCCCTATTTAAATACAATTTACATTCCAGGCTCTGCTGTTGGTGCATTGTTAATTGCACCTTGTACCTCAGTTTATTTTGTACTTGAAGGGGGTTTTGCTTTGCTGTTGTTTTTCAAAGGCCTCCTTTGCCTGCTTTTTTCTCTTTTCCTAAGGGGCTGTTCTCAGAATACAGTTCCAGTTTCTGGAAGGGAAAATAGATTAGTGGATTTAAAGGCCAGAAGGGACAAACAGATCATCTCGGTGACCTCCTGCAGAAGACAGGCCAGGACATTTTGCTTAGTAATTCCTTTGTCTCCGTTTGTCCAGACTTAACCCAATCCCCTGCAGTGACCAGAACACCCCTTCCAGAAAGGCCAGCTCCATCCAAAATCAAGGAATCACGGGAATCTCCAGGTCCTGGGGCAGCTCTTCCAGTGCAGCATCACCTGGAGCAGTCACAAGGGGAGATCTGGACAGTCCTGGGACAGCAGGGACAGCCTGGTTTGATGGTGGCATCTCAGAGCTTCAGATGAAATCAGGTCCCTGCTGTGCTTGGTGCCGGGGAGAGAGGACAGAGCCAGCCAGGAATGTCACCAGCACCAAGGGACAGGACAGGCAGGACAAAGCCAATTGTGGAGGCCAAGAAAAGCCTCATTTTCCAGCATTTCTTTAGCACCACGCTGTGGTTGATGCCTCACCTGAGGTTAATTCAATCCGAGTATGGACAGAAAATGCAACACAGCTGAATTTTGGGGGTGCAAACTCCTCTCTCTTCTCAGAACTGACCAAAGAGTGAATTCTAACCTGGTCCTAACAAAGCAAAGAGTCTTCCAAAATCCCTTTTCCTCAGCCATGTGGAAAGGGTGAGTGGAGAGGTGGAAAATGGATTTTGAATTTCCCAACGTGGGTGGAATTTCAAACCTCAGCTCTGGTTGCAAAAAAATAAAACCCAAACCAACCATCTGCTGGGGAGCAGAGGAGTGAAACACTGCAGAACTTCCCACTCCTCTTTTTCCAACTTGTTCTGCTCTTGGGTTGGAAAAGCCAAAGCCTCTCCAAGTACTTGGGATTATTTGTGACTGTGGGCTTCCCACCAGGCCGAGAGCCAACTTTGGATCCTGGCAGCTGGAGTTGGATCCAGGAATTCTTGCTTTAGGAATGCCCTGAGGGGTTCAATGTCGTTTTACGAGCGGGATTGTTCAGTCTGGAGAAGAGAAGCTTCAGGGTGACCTCACTGTGGCCTTCCAGTGCCTGAGGGAGCTGACAGGAAAGATGGAGAGGGAATATTTACAAAGGCCTGGAGTGCCAGGACAAGGGGGAATGGCTTCACACTGCCAGGGGGCAGGGATAGATGGGATATTGGGAAGAAATCCTTCCCTGTGAGGGTGGTGAAGCCTTGGCACAGATTTCCCAGAGCAGCTGTGGCTGCCCCTGGATTCCTGCAATTGTCCGAGGCCAGGCTGGATGGGGCTTGGAGCAACCTGGGATGGTGGAAGGTGTCCCCATGGCAGGGGCCTGGAATGAGACGAACTTTAAGGTCTCTTCCTGATTCTGAGTGTGCCATCCAAGTGGCAGCCAGGAGGAAGGCAGAAACCTTTCCCACTGAAACTCCTGCCCCCGGGCCAGGTCTGCTGCTGCCCCAGTGACACCCAGCAAGCAGCACTGCCAGGCCGGAGCTATTTTGGCATTCTTTTCTTTGAGCCCCATCTGCTGGAGTCCCACGATTTCGTGACACATTTGATCTTTCCCTCGTCTGTTCCTACGTAAAAAGCCCCCTCTGAGCCTTTGCAGCCAAGGGCAGAAGCCATAAACCCCAAGAAATAAAGTGAAACGATCAAACTGAGGACTTTCAGGACAGCCCCATGATTCCAGAGTTTCCGAGTGCCGGTGGTTGGGAATCCCTGGTGCTGCCACTGCCGAAAGGAACCTCCTGGGCCTGGTTCTCATTTCCATGGAGCCCCTTCGCAGCGCTCTGGCCACGCCGGGAGCTGCCGCGACATAAAAAGGTGTCGGTGTAAATGACAACTAAGCCCACTTGACCCCAGCCAGCCTCCTCCTAATTTACTCCAGCTCTGGGGAGGTCTGGCTCAGACACCAGCTCGGCAAAACTTGATGGAGAGACAGACAAATGTCCTCCCCAACCTGCTGCTGCTCCAGAGGCCTCGGAGCCAATTATCCCAGTGATCTCACTCCTCCTTTCCTTCTCCTCTCTCTCCCCCTTTTCCCATCACGTGCCCGCTCCCAGCACACGCACGTCCTCCTGTAAGGGGGAAAAAAAGCAGCGCCGTGGAGGAATGTGGAGGGTTTGGGAGCCCCCTGAGAGCAGGTAGATCCATCTGAGCAGCGCCTGCCTCCTCCGAGGCGGGAGGAGATCGGTTTACATAAGTGCTTTGCCATATGAAGGAATAATTCAGCAGTATTAATAGAGGTTAAAGTTTCCCAGGAATCCCAAACAGGCCCCGCAGACACAGGTGGGTTCTTTCACTCACAGGGACGGGGGGAGTAACACAACTCCTGCGGGTGCTGGGGCTCTGCCCTGCCTGGGAGTGCCCACGGGTGGGTCACTGGCAGAGGGGTGAGCCAAAGGGGGTGGAAATGACACCAGAACCTCTGGGGGGACAGGAATGGCCAGGCAGGGTGCTGGGTGTTCGTAGAATTGTGGGATGGGTTGGTTGGAAGGAAGCTGAACCATCCCATTCCACGGGGACACCTCCCACTATCCCAGGTTGCTCCAAGCCCCGTCCAACCTGGCCTCAGACACTTCCAGGGATGGGGCAGCCACAGCTGCCCTGGGCAATCTCAGGGCCTCACCAGCCTCACAGGGAGGAATTTCTTCCTTATATCTGATCCAAACCTGCTCTCCTTCTTATCTGGGAGGCAGGAGCCGAGTTCCAGGCCAAACTGGGGAACAGGGAGGGATCTGTGTGTAGGACACTGGCAGCACACACACAGGCAGGGACACACATGGGATGAGGCACACGATGTGTCCCACTGAACCCCAGAACCACCGAGGCTGGAAAAGCCCTCCAGGACTGCCCAGTCCAAGCTGTGCCCCATCCCCACTTGTCACCAGCCCAGAGCACTGAGTGCCACATCCAGTCCTTCCTTGGACACCTCCAGGGATGGGCACTCCAAACCTCCCTGGGCAGCCCCTGCCAAGGCCTGAGCGCCCTTTCCATGAGGAAATTCTTGTGGATTTATCCCAGCTGGAGCACACCCCAAACGAGATCAGCGCTGTCTGGGATGATTTGTGCCAGTGCCACAGTGGGAAATTCACTTTTCCCGAGCTCAGGTGCCACAGACCAACCTGAAACCACCTCCTGCTTTGGCACAAAGCCCCAGCTGGTGCCCAGCCATGATCCTGGAGAGGCGGCTCCATCCCAGCTAAGAGGATAAACCAGCATGGAGCACAGAGAGGGGGGTACAAGAAGAGCCTGGCGAGCCCAAATCCCCTTTTGTTTGGATTAGGATCCAGGATAATGTTGCTGATTCTCCAACACGGAGCTTTTCGCAGCCTGGCGAGTCTTACACCACCCCAAAAATAATCATCTCTCAAATCTCCAGTGATTACGGAGCTTTCACCCTGTAAACACACACAGGGCCAAGTGCCAGCCCACCCTACCTGGGCTGTTCTGCCTTGCACGGATTTGGGATTTGGCCCAGAGCCTCGGGATCACAGCCCTGCCCGGAACATGTGGCGGCTGCTCTGCCCCAAAAGGGACTAACAAAGAAATAAGAATATTTGTTAATTTTTTTTTTCCACTGCAAAGCAGTTAAACCTCCTAAGACATTTTTCCAGACATCTAAATCCTTTAAAAATATTCTCTAGACTCCATAAAACTTACATTTTCCCTGGGTTCTCCCGTGAGTTATTAAAAAGCTGAAGTCCCTACCTTAAGAGCTTAGAGCTTGGTCATGAGCAGAAAACCAACCATGTGGAGTGGCACCTCCTTGTGCATTCAGAGACACGGCCCAGACGTGGTGGGGAGGAGCAGGGCACGCAGAGGAGAACAGCCCAGCCTGGGATTTTTGGGGTATCCAGGCTGAAGCAGAGGGAGGGATGAATGTTTGGGGTCACAGAGGCTCTCATGGATACCCTGGATGGGCACAGCAACAGCACAGTTTGTAGCTGCTGGAAAACTGTTACCACATCGTCAGTGTTTGCTCTTTTCTCAACAAACACTTGGCAAAGTTGGAATTGGAATGGTATTTAGTTCAGTTTCTACCAAAATCGAGTTTTATTGCCAGCAGCTCTGGATGCATAGGCCAGAAGAAAGTTTTTGGATGCTGTTTTTGCCCATCCATCCATCCATCCATCACCAGAGCATCCGAGTGCTGCCGTGACAGGACAAGGGCGAATGACAGAAAAACTGAAAGAGGGGGAATTTAAATGTAGGGATGTCCCTAGGAGGGGGGTGAGGCCCTGGCACAGGTTATCCAAAAAAACTGTGGCTACCCCATCCCTGGAAGTGTCCAAGGCCAGGTTGGGGCATGGAGCAACCTGGGATAGTGGAATATTTTAGGGGGTGAGACTGGAAGAACTTTCAGGCCCCTTCAAACCCAAACCATTCAGTGATTCCGTCACAGCTCAGCACGGAGGGGCTTCAGACAGAGACAGCGGAGGGTGGATTTTTCCGTCACTGCTTTCCCAGCCCAGAGCTGTGCTCCAACAGGGCCGGAATCAAAGGCATCTAATACCTCCCTGCTTCCCTTAAACATCAGTTTGTCTGGGGCGTGAACTCTGCCGACAGCAGCTCCCGCAAAGTGCTCGGCTCTCGCTTCCCCCCTCTTTTTTTCCCCCTTTTTTTTAAAAGCTTTCCCTCTCCCTTTCCCTGCTCTTCCCCAGCTCCCTCCCCGCAGCCTCCCAGAAGCACCGGCGTGTTTTTAACCCAGGCATGAAACAATCCCAGAGCCCCAGATTGTGATGTTTCAGATAACATACGGAGAATGTAAATCCTGTCAGCAAGTGCAACAGCCAAAAAAAGCTAAAATGGATTCCTGCGGATTAGAAATAAAGCACAGAAAGGGCCCTGTTCTCTCCCATTCCTCATCCCACAACCTCCTCCACCCCCCTCTCCTCTCTCCCCTTAAAAAAAAAAATCGCCTGGAAATGCAAGGGGTGGTTGTTGTTTTTTTTAATATATTTTATTTTTTATTATTTTTTTCTTTTTTTTCAGCAACTTAAAAGAAAAATAAAATACATTCCAGGAAAAGGACTGCTGCTAAGAAAACTCAAACCAGAAAATGCTTAAAGATGTTTTAATGACTTAAACACAGGGCCGGGATTGTGCCTAAAAGTTTCCACATTTAAAAATGAAAAAAAAAAAAAAAAAAAAAGAAAAATAGAAGAAGAAAAGAAAAGGGGGAAAATTCAATATGAAACGTCCCCCACTACCAGTGCTGCTGGATTTCTTGCCGGATTTCTCTCCCAAACCATCGGATTTAAGCCGGGGGTTGTTAAACGAGCTCCGTTTAAGCAAAGTTTACGCTTCTGTTCCAAACCAAAGGCACGACTAAAAAAAAAAAAGCCCCTAAAAATAATGAAGGCCACGTGAGCGCGGGTCTGAGAGGCTGTTAACAAGCAGCTGACAAGTTTCTGCTGCAGGAATTAGACCCTCATTTAGGAGGAGATTAGCAGAAATCTTCCCTCTCATTACGGAGAGAGCCGCGCTCGCTGCGCCGGGCCCAGGGCTGGGCGCACAAAGAGCCCCCGGCCCGAGGTGGGGTTCAAGGGCTGCTTCAAAGCCCGGGGGCAGCCAGAGGGGTCCCCTCTGAAGCCATCCCATGTAATTTGTCACGACTGTGTTGTGGAGGGCCCCGAGAGCTGATCCGGCGTGAAGGGCTCGATCGGAGCCTTTGAGGGCCGAGCCGGGGACCCGCTCCAGGGTCACGGCCCAGGGCAGGGCTGCAGCTGCAGCAGGGCCTTTGGCCCCTGGACACGCTCAGAGTGGGGCTGGGGAAAGCCCTGTGCTGCAATGGTGTGTGAGCAGCGGGGAGAGAGAAACTGTGCCCAGACAGCCCCAAAAGGGAGAGAGAAAGCCGGCTCGAACGGCCCCAAAAGGGAGAGAGAAACCCAGCTCGAACGGCCCCAAAAGGGAGACAAACCCCGGCTCGAAAGGCCCCAAAAGGGAGAGGGAAACCCGGCTTGAACGGCCCCAAAAGGGAGAGAGAAACCCAGCTCGAACGGCCCCAAAAGGGAGACAAACCCCGGCTCGAAAGGCCCAAAAAGGGAGAGGGAAACCCGGCTCGAACGGCCCCAAAAGGGAGAGAGAAACCTCGGCTCAAACGGCTCCAAGAGGGAGAGACAAACCCGGCTCAAACAACCCTGAGACATCCATGGGCAGCTCCATCATCCCAGTGGCACAGCCTTGGCACAGCCTTGGCACAGCTCTGCCCCAGGGAGCAACACCTGGCGTGTCCTGGGCAGAATGAAACCCCAAATCCTTTGACAAATCATCAAACAGGCTGAGCTTTGCCTGTGGATGTCACCCGTTATTGAGGAGAATGTGGACACACAGAGAGGTACCCACAGGTAGAGCTGCTCCCAAAACACCCCGGGAATGTGGGATAGGGAAGTTTTTAGTGTTGCAGAGCAAAAACATTGCCTGGGTGGAACCCAAAAAGGTCTGGAGCCAAGTGTCCCACCCTGCTCCCACATCCCCCCCTGCACCACATCAGCCCTGAAGTCAGACTTGATGAACCCAAAGCTCTTCCCACAGCTTTGAGAGGGGGAAAGTCCTCTCCTACAGGGATTCCTGGTGAATATAAAGCTGTGTGGGACCAGGGAATCGACCAAACCTCAGCTGAGAGTGACCCCACCACTCCCCACCCCTTCCCACAGCAGGAAGGACCTGCTGAGGCTCAAGCCCCAAACAACTCAGCAGCTGCTCTGCCATCCTCTCCCCCTCTTCATCCAAAAACCTCATTTCTCCTTTCCACTCCCCATTGGGGAGGGCTGGGTGGTTGTTGGGGGTTTATTATTATTATTATTATTATTATTATTACTAAGAATGTGCAATTGTGCCTCAAACCCCAGATTTCCATCCAAAAGAGTAGGAGGCCGTAGTCAGACTTCCCAGACCACAAAGACGCACAGCTCCTTGGCTTTTCCAGCCAGAGTTTCCATTGTATTCTTCCCAGATGAACTTTTAAAATGCGTGTGTGTTATGTGTCAGCGTGTGCGCAAACGTGCGTGGTTTTACCTCTCTTTAAAATAAAAAAATAAAGACTTTAGGAAAAAAAAAATGAGTGAGCAAGTGAAGCTTTCAGGAGGTTAATCACCGACCTGCTGCCAAGTTGGATATGTGCGTGGAAGGGGGGAGTCAAGGGTTTTAATCCCAGTTTTTGATAAATAGAAGACATTCTAGTCATAATAAAACGTGTTTTACACTTGAGGGGAGGAATAAGGGGGAGAAAAAAGGAAAGTTTTGGCCAGGCACTGCGAGCTCCTGAGCCCAAACAATGAGGTTCAGAAACATAACTGTAACGCATTAGTAAATTGACAATGAAATTGCAGTTACTTCACTGGCTCTTTATTAAATAAACACAGCCCGAAAGGGACCTGTCTGCCCCGGAGGTATTTGCAGAGGGTTCATGTTACAAACCCAACACCGGCACCGCTCCCCCCCGCCCCGAGCAAACACATTCCAGTCGGACCCTGCGAGGTGGGGCCGGCCTGGCTTTTCCCAGTGTCACTTTTTCCTTTCTCGTAGATCCCGGGTTTTACAGCCCAAGGAGTTTCACCCTGAGCCACGGCTCCCCTCAGGGTGGGAGAAGGGGCTGTGGGAACAGGACACTCATGGAGGAGCCCCCTCCCACACACCTGCCCCTGTGCTTGCCCCTCTCCTGCACCTTTGGAAAGGTGTGAATCTCCCAGAGCTCCTTCCCATCCTGCCCCCAGCTCCTGGTGGCAGTTTTGCTGTTCCCAGCCCTTCCCACTGAATCGCAACAACGAAAATTCCCCCACCCCGTTCAACCAAGCACCATGGAGCCCTTTGCAGCCACAGCCCCGAGCAGTGACCACCGGCACTTCCCACTCAGCAGCTGCACGAAAGGGGCTTCCAACAACATCTCCATCCCCTTCCTGCTCTCGATTGGTCTCATCAACATTCCTGACACTTTGCCAAAGCTTTGCCCACAGCCACCCGACGCCGCAGCCGCGAGTGGAACCGAGGTCACCCACCAGGAACCTCTGGAGAAACAGCTGCAGCTCCCACGCAAGGTGAAGCCACCTTACAAACCCTTCACCTGCAGCTCTACCCTATTATTCCAGCCAAATCCCAGCCCCATTCCGGCAGGGAAGCTGGGGTAATCCATCCCCCCGCACGCACACATGCTGGAGACAAAAGGAACGTCGGCGTGTTCAGCACCTTGCGAGGCCTTGAACGGCTGCCAAGGGCCTTTGGAGAGGGGCCAAGGCAGTCCATGAGATGTGAGGGATAGGGATTCTCAGCAGCCCATGGGGTCTGGAGCAGGCTGTGCTACTGTTGGAGCCTGGTCACGACACGCTTCCCCCTTGTTCCGAGATGTACCTCCTGTGGAGGCAGCTTTTCCCCGGCAGGAATTCTATCCCTGTCTGCCAGGAGCAGGGAAAAGCCTCTGCTCTTCTTCCCTACAGCACCAGGACTCAAAGAAGCAGTGGGTTAAATGTTTTCCTCCTCTGCTGTCATCGAGGGCTTTGTGGGAAAACATCAGAGTCCCACAAAGGTAAAACGCAGAGATGGGAGGGATCCTGGGGAGCAGAGAATTTACCTGTCACTAATTCCATCCAAGCAGTCTCCACCTGGACTTCACATTTCCCCAGCTCAAGGCTCACATTTCCAAACCTTCATGCAGAAGTCTGAAGTGATGGGAAACCACACCAAAATTCCCTTTTTCTGGGGTGATTTCTTCAACACCTTCTACACAAACCTGAGCACTGAGGAGCCTCCAGGCCTGTTCCTGCAGGGAGCAGCCAGAGTCAAGGGGATGAAGAGGAAGCAGGAAGCAGAGACACAGCCACTGATGGGAGTTTCAGTAACGTGGAAGAAGAAATTGGCATTTTTTGGTCGTGTCTCCCCAACAGAGAAGTCAGAAGGTGAAAGCTCAGGGCAATAACCTGATGTGGCTTTACACAGCTCTGTTCAAAGGCAGGCATGGGGATGCTCTGCACCCACACAGGGATCACTGGAGAGGGATTGTCCGGCCTCCTCCTCTTTGCCCCATCCCCTCAGGTGTCCAGCTGCTTTAAAATCCATCAGGATCAAGCTCACACTGAGTGTTTCCTTTGCCATCCTGTTTTTCCGTAGGAGCCAACGGTGGTGTCGGCACATTGAGCCTTTGGAAGGGCTTAGCGAGGGGGGAGGCAACAAATTCTCAAGGATTTTGGGATCTTAAAGCAAGGCTGGATGTCTCTCCCTGAGAGATGATGCTCCAGCTCCACCAGGGAGTGCCTGGAGCGTGCAGGAGAGGGTGGGAATGGGCAGGGGGTGAGCCCAGCTGCTCCAGGGGATTCCATCTGGCCCCGAGGCTGAATGTGGAATCACAGACATGGCTCCTTCCCTGCCAAAAGCAGCTTTAATTTGGTGACTGAGTGCAAGGCAGAGCTTTCCATGGAGTTCTTTCATTCCTATAGACCGGTGGAGTTTCAGATTTTTTTTTTTCCCCCTCCCAACTCAGTGCAGCCTCCAAGTTTCCCTGTGGAAATTCCATGCTGGGGTGGTTTTCTCTGTGATTTCTGCAGATTGCTCAGGTGCAGCTCCCTCTTTAAAGGGGTTCTGACCTTTTGCTAACTGGGACAGGGATGAGTTCCTAGTCCCACTTTAGGAACTCATATCCACTGTGGATTTGCCCTTTGTGGGCAAGGCACAGGGAAGAGAGACTGCACGACAGAATTTACAGAGAGTTACACTCTTGGAGTCTCCATCTTCTCCCCATCCAGGTGGTTCTAAGCATCCTCTCTCCTCACAGTGGTCTCCCCTTGATTTCAGAATGCTCCCACCTTCCCCTGCCCCATTTTCCAAGCCTCCCCTTGCCATCTGGGAAAGAGGGCTCGGAGCCACCCTGCAATGAAACCTTACCCTGCCTCTTTTTCCAGCCTGGCTGACAGAACAAGTCAGCTGTGGGCCTCAGCACCAGCTTTAACCAACCCCCCCAGTCCAGCAGGTCAGGCCATTTTAGCATCTGTACCTTTTATTTGTAGCAGACTGTTAATAATTAAGTGATGCCTTTCATACAGACATTTACAATAATTTAACCTTGCCCTTGCTGTGTAATTTATTCTTCGCAGAAGCCAATAAAAATAAAGGCCCCATATTTCGTCTCTCTCGCTCCTTCTCTGTCCATATATATAAATATATACACACACACAGCCAGGAGTGTAATAGGTTTCACATATTGTTCCATAGGTATCATTAGGGTAACAGAGCCAAGTGTCTCAGTTCATAGGACTCTTTATAGGTGCCTTCTAATCCACATAAAATTGAGTTTATGTTTCCTTTCCATCTGCTGATTCTAAAACAAGATGAGGAAGGGTTTTCTCGCTCTGTTTCTCTGGCTTTTTTCCCCTCTTCATTGCAGCCCTCACTGCACCAAATTGGAAATTTGCCACTGGTGGTAAAGAGGAACCAACAATCACCAAACTGGGCATCCCTTATTATCCATCTTCTGTGGTGTCTTGTCTCTGACCGTGATAAGCATTAAAGGCTCCAGGAAAAAGGCTGGAGCAAAGACAAATATCAAACCTCCTGCCCAGGGAGGAAAACCCTTCCCAAGTTTGCCATGGAGTCATTTTTCCTGCTTCTAAATCCCCAGAACAGAACCCAGCAGGTAGGTGGAATAGGAGCAAGGGAAGGGACTAAAAACCGAGATTTATTTCTTCTCAAAAAAAAAAAAACAAAAAAAAAACCCAAAAAGAGAGGAAAAAAAAGCACAGGACAGGGGAAAGAAAGAGCCAAAGCTCAAACTATTGGCTGCACTTCCACAGCAAGTCCTAAAGAGGCTATGCGGAGAAACAAAAGAAAAATATTTTCCCCTAAAGAAACATTTGTAAAAACACATTTATTAAAGCCCCAAAAATTCCATAACACTTCAGAGCCCCGGTGCTCTGGAGAGCACAGGGCTGAGCACGGGGCCTGCCCTGCAGGGCCTCCCAGTCTGCCCAGTCCGATCCAACCAGGGCCACCAGCACTGCACAGCTTGGCCTGATCCTTATGGAACAGGGCCTAGAACCTCAGCTGGGCTGTTCCTGAGCTTCCAAAAATCCCCTTTCATGTCCTTCCTGAGGTCTAACCTGCTCTTAAAACCCTCCTGGTTTAGTTATTCCACCTTTTTAAGAGGAACCATGCCACAGGACAGGTTGGATGGGGCTTGGAACAACCTGGGATAGTGGAAGGTGTCCCTGTCCATGGCAGGGGTGGAATGGGACGGGATTTAAGGTCCCTTCCAACCCAAACCAGGCTGGGATTCTGTGTTGGAGAGCCCTGGAACCTCTGGGCCACACGCAGGACCTGTTTCCCCTGGTAACACCAGCAAAAATCTCCCATTCCATCGCAAACACAACTTTTTTTCCAGGATCCTCTGGAGCAGCAGCTCCATGAAATCTCCCTCACGTTGTCCTTGTTGCTGTTTTCCAGCAGGAGGATGGGGAAGGATAACTCAGCTGCCAGTCCCCGGCAGGGCCGGCTCAGGGCTGCTCCGTGGTCCCCATGAGGCGATGGAAAACTTTCCCCGGCATCAGGTGTTGCTGCTGAGTGTGAGCTGCTCCAGTCCCACCCTGAGCAAGTGTTATAAACACACAGGCACAATCTAAATATTTATGGCACATGAAATCTCCCGTCTGCTGTTGCTCAGCGCCGAGAGCCGGGGAGGGAGGGGGAGTTAAGAGGTGATTATTGCGCGGGGCCCGTAAACCCAAAATGTGGGATCGAGCTGCGTCCAGTCCCCGGGAATGGTCACCGCACCGGGGCCGGGTGTCAGCTCAGCTCCCTGACGCTGATCTGAGGGGTTTGTCACCGCCTGGGCTCAGCTGGGCCAAGCCACGGCCTGGCTTCCATGGGGAAACAGCAGATGGAAAACACGGCCCTGGCTCCGTGGGCTCCTTTTCCTCTCAAGCACCTCCTGAGAGAGCGGCTGCTCCAGCTCGTAAAACCTTCCTGGGGCTGGGAAGGAGGAGCAGAGCACGCCGGGCAATTATTTCCCTGGCCTGGAGAAAAATTATGATAGAATTTGTTTTCTTATACAGGCTATTTTTTGCTTGGATCTCTGGGGGTTTTGTTAAAGGTTGAAATAAAATTTTAAAAAAACCCCAATGAAAACACAAGACAACAGAAGGAGAGCGGCAGGCTGGGGAAGTTCCATGTGTTTCTGGAACAATTGCCCATTGATCCAGCCTGGAAAGTGCTGAGTATCTGGAGGTGATAGGACAGTCTTGGCAGCAAAAAGCAGAGCTGCTTTAGGAAAAATGCTCCACTTAGCAAAGTTTGGGGAGCTGGTATTGCCCCCAAAGGCCACACCAACACAGATCCTGCCTGCGCTGCTCTCTGGGCCCACACCAACTCCCCCAGGCCACCACAGAGACCTGACAAGGTGAACGATGCCCACAGCAAGTCCTTCCTCCCCTCCTTGGAGCTGCTGCTCCCACAGACCCAGTGATTCCCGTCAGGAAGGGTGACACCACATGGAGCAATGGGATTTTAGCTCCTGAAGGCTTTGGCTCCTGGCTGCCAGAACCCAAGAGAG
>NW_008236763.1:1426963-1434301 GCF_000691975.1 Corvus brachyrhynchos | reverse complement strand
GCACTGCTCTGCTTTCCAGGAGTGTGGTCAGCTGAGCCCCCAAAGTCACTCCAACTCAGCACCAGTAATGGAGCAGAAGGCTTTGATGTTTTTCCTGAATGAGCCCCAGGGCCAAATTATAAAATCCAGGCAATTTCAGCTCCAGCTGGGAATTTATAGAGTTTCACCTCCATTTGTGTAGGTGAGTGTGAGCAGAGGATCAGCAGGACATGCGTGGGTCCATCCGGGATGAGCTCCACCAACCAAAACTTCATTTCTCCTCTTTTTTTTTCCCAGCCCTGCTCTGCAAAGCCACTCTCAGCTTCAAGGAAGCCCTCCAGGGCCTCCAAGGGCTGCCAAAGGAGAGCAAACACGGCAACTTCCACATGCCCTGGAACTGGGAGCAGGCCGTGGATTGCTCCGGAGAGGCTGCGGAGGAGCGGGGCCCCAGCCCGGCACAGCCAGGGCACGCTGGGGTTGGCACACCCGGGGCACACCGGGCTTGGCACACCTGGGGCACGCTGGGCTTGGCACACCTGACTCGTTTTGGCACTCCTGGCTCGTGTTTACACCCACACCCTCAGCGGCGCCAGCCCTGCACCCCGGCCACGGCAGCGACAGGCCTGGCTCTGCCGGGCTCCCCGAGCACGGCCCCTCCGAGGAATTCTGCTCCCAGGAGGCTGAGAGCACTTTCTGCAGGAATCTGCCCTTGGGAAAGGTGGTTTTTTAGTGTTTTAAACAGGCAAAGTCGGACATCACCTCGTGCTTACACGGCCTAACTCACACATCCATCGCTGGGACTTAGAGATTCACCAGGTCATCAACGAGACAAAGGGCAGCTTTGGAATTCTTCCTGTTCCCTATTTCCCAGATCTCTCATTTAAACCTCTCCTACACCTCAACACAGCACATTCCTCCAGGAACAGCCAAAGGTAAAGCTACTGTGGACGTCCAGAAGCCTCCAGGCTACCCCACGTCTGAGCTCAAGCCTCCAAAAAAGCCAAAACCCTCCAGCTCAAACTAATAGACACATCTGCCAACAGCTTCTTTTAATTTTTTGGAACTGCTCTCTAGATTGCTTCATTGCCAAGAAAAAGAAGAGATATTTATGATAGCAACTGGAAAGCCTTGAAATTCCAAGTCAGATCCTCGGTGGTGTAAACTGAAGCTGCTCCAGTGAGTCAGGGGGCCGCTGCCAATGCACACAGGTCGGAGTGGCTCTCTGCTCTTATCTCCTGGCTCCCCAGCACGCAGGGACAATTAAAGGCAGCTCCATGAATATCTGACACTCTCTGCTCTGAAGTCATCCCGTTGGAAAAGAAATGGAAGGGCAGAAACGCAGGAGTGAAAGCAGAGATTTGCTCCTACCTTGAACTCGGAGCTGCAGCTTCAGGCAGCAGGAAACCGAAAGCTGGAGGGACAGAGAACACCTGCTGAGAGTGTCCAGTAATTTCCTTGAAGGCTTTGTTCTATAAACCATGAAAAAAAAAGAAGTATTTTTTAGTTGGAAGTAGTTTTGTGAGTATTAAAAGCAGGTAAGGCAGGGAGAGGTTTCAACAGCAAAGGAGCACGAGGGAGCTCTGGAGACGCAGAACCCCTGAGCAGGTGCCTGGGTTTCGGGAACATTCAGCAGGTGCTGACGTGCAGCTCAGTGAATGCCAAACTTTCCTGGGAAAAAAATGGTTTTTCCATCAAAAACCCCCCTTTCCTGAGGTGGGTTTGGTTCTGAATGAGGGCCTGGTGTGACACGGGGTGCCTGGGGCTGGTCTGGCACTCACCTGGGCTGTGTGTGAGGAGACGTCTCTGTGTGGTTATTCAGGGGTTAAAGCATGGGCTTTGTTCTTAGGCTTTGGAATTAAAAAAGAGGAGAATTGGTCAACAGAAAAAGAAAATACAAGCTGAGGTATGCACCAAACACATAACCTGTGAGTAACTTTACTCAGGGTAACAGTTCCCCTTGTCTTAAACTACTCACACAGGTGAAGTGCCTCCCATGCTGGAGACTCCTGCAGGACCCTACGGAGCCTTTCAAAAAGTATTTTTAAAAATTCAATTTTTTAATGCCTTAAAAAACCCCACGAACCGGTTGTGAGCTCCTGTCATCCTGGGAGTTTGTCTGCAGCGGGAACAAGCCCTTTGTTAGATCTGAATTGAATCTCAGGATGAATTTTTATGGCCACAACATCACCCAGCCCTGCAAAGAGACTTTCTAAAGGACAGGGTGCCACAATTTGAATGACAGGGCCATGAATGACAGCGCTTTAATCACCCCATTAAAGCCACCAGTGCCTCCCAGCAAAGGGTGCTGGAGCCACTGGGCAGGTGGAAGGATCCTTGTTGGCTTCAGAGCTCTTGGGATCAGGCCCAGATCGTGCACGGATTTCAATTTGAAATTCTTCCAATCCTTATTCAGCCAGATATTCCAAAATGTGCTAAATAGCTGCTGTTTCCTAATCTCGACTCCCAGATTTTGCCTGGCTGTAACTGTTGTGCCAACTGGTACTGGATGAGCTCCTTGAAGAGTCTCTTCCTTGAATTTGGGATGGGATTTTCCTTCGATTTTGGTGACACCGGGATTGCTTTAAAGCACTCATCCCCTTTTGTTCCAGCCTGCACTGACACTGCCGTGCGGGGATTTTAATTGTGGGGATTAAAAAAAAAAAACAACTTTTCCAGTTATTTGGGGTTCCATTTTCACTTTTTCACGCAGAAAAGACACAGAAAAGAAAATAATAAAGAGAAAATGGAAGGTTGAAAATGATTGGGTTTCGGGGGAAAATATATTTTTGGCATTGAAATGAGGAAAAGCGCCAGGGTTAGGGAAAAAACCTGAGCTGAGCTCTGAAACTTTACCTTCCTTTAATTATCCAGGTGACATTTCAGACATTTAGTCTGATTTTTTTTTTTGCATCTGCATATTGAAAACACCCTTTTAAAAACACTTTCAAAAAAACAGCTGCTCCCAAAGATTTATTTAGCAAAAAGTAAATCTTATAAAAATTCAATTGCAAAGTAGTTAAGGTATTTGAATTTTTTATATATATATATATATATTTTTTTTTTTTTTTAAGGAAAGAAGAATCCCAGGAAAGAAAGTATTTGATGGCTAATAATCTCATTTCAATATAATAGGACCTTTCTTTTGCAAAGAGCAAGACAGGTTAAAAGATATAATTATGACTTTGCAAACTCTCCCAAGTGCTACGAGATCATCTGACAGTTCTGATCCCGGGCTCAGCTCTCAGAGGGGAAAAGTCTTTGTCTAGTTAGAGAGTTAAAGAGACAGGATCCCTATTCCACCCTCTGCCTACATTGCAATTTAACTGTCAAAAAAATCCAAGCTGCAAAATTGTCTTATTCCAACACAGCGCAAGGAAAGAGAGGTTTGAGACTGACCTGTCAAACGCACCCTCTTTAAAAATGTATAATATATTTTAAACATTTTTTTCCAGAGGTACTTAAAGGTTAAAGATGTGCCAAAGAAGGAGGATGGGTGGGTTTTTTTTTTCCTCCCCTCTTTTCGCTAAAGCTTTTTAAAACAATTAAAACAAAAAAAAAAAAAAAAAAAAAAAGGAGAGAGAGGGAGAAAAAAAAATTCAAAATTAGGGATCATCAGTGTAAAAAATCCCCTGAAGATCAAAAGGAACACATTAGAATCACATTAATTCTGATTACAAAAAAAAAAAAAAACGGGAATAAATCCCCTCTTTCAATGGGAAGAGAAACTTGGAGGACATTTAATGGTGTTTCCATTGTCAGGGTGTGCAGGAAGGTGGAGCAGAATGTCAGGGAGAGACGGAGCCCACGGAGCCATGGGCAGAGCCGGAGCCTGGTGACACTCCAGGATATTCCTGGGCTCTTTAAACTTTGGCTTTTTTCGTGTTTCAAAATAGTGAAAGAAGGAGAGGAAAATATTTTTCCCCAAGTAACCAAACAAAAGGAGCCATTTCCACAGGGGGGTTTCCAAGGAGCCACAAACAAACAATTCCCAGTCATTTTTTGACCAAATATAGATGGCAAACGGGCAGCTGGACACGGCCAGAGGCTCGCCCGTGGTGCCACCACCCGGGCACGTGGCCGTGTCCCCACACACCCCCTGCCACTCCACAGGGACACAGGGGCTGGGAGCAAAGCCTGGGAGCTGCAGGAATACCAGGCTGGGATCTGTTGGCACAGGATTTGGGTGTTTATGGGATCACAGGATGGGTTGGGTTGGGTTGGGGGATCTTGAAGATCTCATCCCACCCCTGCCATGGGCAGGGACACTTCCACCGTCCCAGGGTGCTCTAAGCCCCATCCAACCTGGCCTTGGATGCTTGCAGGGATCCAGGGGCAGCCACAGCTTCCATGGACAGCCTGTGCCTGTAAAAAAAATTCCCATTATTCGTCCTGCTGCAAGTCAGGAGCGAGACCCCCCCAAATCATGAGTCAATTCCCTGGAGACAACGTTCTCCCACCTGGCGGAAACCAAGCGGGAGCGAGTTCAGGTCCATTATCCACCTCCATCCCACCACAGCAAACTGGGAACTGGAACTGGGAGGGCTCTCAGCCCAGCAGAGTATTTGGAGTCTTTATCTGCCGCTCATCCAAGGAGCCAGGTGGGTTTTCCTCCCTCCTAAACTGGGATCTGCTCCTTCCCAGCCGTGCCTCGATGGATGGTCCTGCACAGCCAGGGGTGGGTGACAGATTTGTGGCTTTGGGACAAAAGTCTTGGGAAACAACATCCCTCCCTGCCCCACCTGGCATTGGAGATCTTTCCCATAATGATCCCTCTCCCAGGCACTTGGGTCCCAAACCCACCAGGAAAAATGGGAATCTCCTCCAGGCTCTCAGCTGATCCTTCCAACCAAAGGCTGCGGGGGAGGGGACCCATCTGAAAGGCACCAGCTAAAATCTATTTAGGACTGCGAGCCAAAGGACACAACCTTGGGGATTTTCCCGAATTATTGACGATCCAATAGTCCCAATCCAGCAGCACCTGCAGACTTGGATCACCTGCACAGGGGCTGCACAGCTGGGCTGATGTTTCAGGCTTTAAAGTGCTTGGAAACAGCCCCAGATTTCCTTGGATTTATACAAATGCCAAGGCCATGGGCACACCCAGTAAAACCACCCTGAGTGGTACCAGCACAGCCCAAGATAATCTGGCACCAGTGGCAAGAAAATCACCTCAGCCCTGTGCCCAACTCCTGCCTTTCCAGCCCTCTCCATCCTGTGTTTCCAGGTGGGTGGGGAAATGGAGGAGCTTTGCAGCAGCACTGAATGTCAGACATGGGAGCTTGGGAACAGGGGGAAGTTGTGTGCTTATCTTCAATATTTAATAGATATCAAACTCTCGTGAGCCGGGAATGACCAAACTAATAAAAAAACAGGGATGGGGATCTCCTTAAAGCATCCTGGCAAATGGATTTGTCCCTCCTGCCACACTGGGAAGGGTCAGCACAGCCCTGAGTCCACGGGACCTGCAGGGTGACCGGCGTTTCAGGATTACTCACTGAAAATGAAAGGCAAACTGGACTCCTGCCCCAGGAATGCTGCCAGATTCCTGCTTGGAAAGGAATGATAAAAGCCTTTGGGATGCTGCTTCTCTGACTGGGCACAATCAGGGGTGAGTCTGGGATGAGAGCTCCTCATGAAATGGCTCCAACCCCGCTTCCCTTTCATCCAGAGGGGTCTTCCTTGAAGAGCAGGCCCAGAATGCAGCAGCCAGACCAAGGTGTGCTCCTGATGGGTCATCCCGAGGGAAAGGGCTCCCAGGAGCTGTTCCTTCCATGGATGTCTTCCTAAGAAGACGAGAAAGCCTTTCCCATCCTTTCCATCCCCAATTCTCCTCAGTTTGCCTCGGCCTTTCTAGGGATGAGGTGGTGATGGGGGCTTCCCTGGTGAAACCAGGAGCAGGATCTGGGTCTCCTTGGAAAAATCCAAGCTAAAGCTGAATTCCTCGTGCCACTGGAAAGCTGCCAGGGTTCTGCCCACAGATGAACCCAAACTCATCTGCTCTGCACAACTTCCTCTTCATCCAACCCATTCTCCAGCTCATCTTTCCTTGCTTGGGATGAGTTTGGAAGGATTTGTCCCTCTCTGGCAGGGCCAGGCTGGCTGGGACAGCACCAAGAGGGCTGCAGGTGGTGGAAGGGAATTCCAGCAGTGAAAATCATGGATGTAGCTCCGAGGAGACAGGGACAGTGGGGAGTGGGACACTGCGAGTGTCACCTGGTGAGAGAACAGCGCGTGACAAAGGGGGACACAGCGACTGCAGGAACACCCATCCAAAGGGGAGAGGGAACCAGCAGGAGAAACGCCAGGAAATCGCAGATAAACCCATCCACGTGTGGATTTATCCTGCTAAAATCGTGGAATGGCCGATCCAAACCGTCGGTAACACCAGCAGCTCTGCCAGGATTTTCTCAGGAGGGGAATTCCGCCGGGGGTGTGAGGCTGCTGGTGCCAGTGCCACCCTGTCCTCAGTGTCCCCACAACGGGAGCTGCCTCAGGCTGGGCTGGGCTCCGTCCCCATCCCCGTCCCCGTCCCCAGCTGGTCCCCCCTCGGCGCACGGCTCTGCTTTGCTTTGATTGATTTTGTAATTGCTCCTTTAATTGAACAGTTACAGCAACACTACCAGGGAAAGGTTTCAGGGCTGGGAAGGGAGGTGGGAGGGTTTTGGGGGTGGAAGGGGAATTGGAGCTGGGGAAAGAGCAAAATGGGTTTTTCCCTGTTTCTCGAGATGAAAACACAGGGAAGAGGCAGGGGATGAGTTCCCTTCAGCAGCAACTGAGGAGGAGGAGAGCTGAAACAATAAATTACAGGAGGAGAAGAAGAAAAATGAGAAGTGGGTTGAAAAGTGTGGCAGGGCCAGAGGGTCCCAGGGACTGCTCAGCCTCCAACTGACATCGGCTTCCTGCAGGCTGGGAGCGCCGGGATGAGGAAAATGGGCCACCGAGAAGGGAAGCTGGGAAGCTGCGAGAGCTGGGAGGGGGGAAGGAGCAGGACAAGGTCGGAAAAGATCCCTGTGTGCCTCAATAAAAGGTGCAGGAGCAACATGGGGAGGCAGGGAAAGACATCCCTCTATCAGAGGAGCTGCGGAGAGTGGAGTGGGGAAGCAGCATAGGGGAGAACAGGAAGGGCTGTGCTTCCAGAGGGATTCTGACAAGTGGAAAGGACAATGGGACAACGGGACAACGGGACAACGGGACAGAGGGCAGGGTCAGATGGGATATTGGGAAGGAATTGTTCCCTGTAAGGGTGGGGAGGGGCTGGGACGGAATTCCCGGAGCAGCTGTGGCTGCCCCTGGATCCCTGGAAGTGTCCAAGGCCAGGTTGGACGGGGCTTGGGGCACCCCGGGGTGGTGGAAGGGGGT
>NW_008236763.1:1425301-1426836 GCF_000691975.1 Corvus brachyrhynchos | reverse complement strand
GCACCGCGAGCCCCTCGGTGGGGTCTGTGCGAGCCGGGAGCTCGCTGGGAGCGTGTCAGGAAAAGGACAGGAGAATCCAGACGGGGTCAGGGGGGAAGGTGCACGCAGAGGCCACGGTGCAGCTCCACAGCGAAGCAGCTCAGGTTTCAGGAGAGCCTGGAGCCGCGGCTGCAGGGGGACAGGAGGTGGGCTCTGCATTCCCTGGCAGGCAGCACAAGGCAGGTTTAAAGAATATCCTTCCATTTAGGAATTTGTTTATTATTCTTAACTAAGCAGCTCAGACAGGCAAGCCGGCAGCACCGCATCCATGCTGGCTTCCCAGGAAGGCCGGGAAGGGAGGGACAGGAAGGCAAAGCTCCAGACTGGGGGCAAAGGGATTTGTGCCCTGCTGGACGAGGGAAGGGGGCAAAACGCTTTGCCAAATATTTAGGAAAAGTGTGGAAGAGACTCAGCTTTGGGATGTCGGGGGAGCCGGGGTGGGGTCCAGCCGAGTGCCCCAACGGGGATCAGAGCTGAGCTGCTGTCCCAAAACCCAGCAGCACCTTTGGGGTGGCCGCTCCTCTGACACTTCAGACCTTGAGACTTTTGTCTGAAATTCCTCAGACCCTGGAGCAGATACTCGGCGATGAGGGAGGAGGGAGAAATCATCTCTCTCCTGTCAAAATCCACTCATTCCATGAGGAGTCACAAGGCACCAGGGCATTTGTGGTCATAGGAATTCCCACACCTGGCAGGTGTGTCCATACTAGGGAGTCAGGGCACATCTCCCAGCTCTGCAGTTTGAATTTCTGGACCATCTGGAATGTCCGCAGCTGCTGCAGCGATGGCCAAGAACACGGCAACCCAGGCCAGGTTGGAAATTCCTCCCCGTGAGGGTGGGCAGGCCCTGGCACAGGGTGCCCAGAGAAGCTGTGGCTGCCCCTGGATCCCTGGAAGTGCCTAAGGCCAGGCTGGAGCCACCTGGGATGGTGGAAAGTGTCCCTGGCATGGGGTTGGAATTGGAAAAGCCGTGTTTTTCAGCCCAAATCTCCCACATCCCTGACCCTGGGTGCAGAGAAGTGCTGCAGATCCGGGTGCTGGACACCCAGCCCGGTGTGAGCACGAGCAGGGCAGCGAGGGAAGGACAAACCTGCCCTCCCCCAGTGCCCGGTGTGCTCTGGAAATGAGGGCGAGGAAGGTCATTCAGGATAAATCAAGGGTGGAAGTGGAGTGGGAGCCTGTGGATGCCAGGGAGATCTCAGCGGTGGGAGGCAGCGGGGGGAGGAAGGGCTCATAGGACACCGGGAATGCCACACGTGGGGGAAGCAGAAAATCCCGGGAATTGGAGCAGGGAAACGGTGGCAGCCAGAACAGGAGGCAGGAAAGGTCCCTCATCCCGGCCATAAGCAGGGCTGGGTGTTAACTCCCGGGATTATCCCGCCCCAGAGGCAGGAGGGCTGCACACCGCAGGCCCTGCTGACAGGAAGCCTTTCCCTGGAAACTCGCTGCAGAATGCCTCGCTCCTGGTAGCGATCTATTCCCATCGCCGGCATTCC
>NW_008236763.1:1423890-1425288 GCF_000691975.1 Corvus brachyrhynchos | reverse complement strand
GGGCGGGGGCTCCCACCTGGCGGCCCCAGCAGGGAGCAGAGAGCCGCCTGTCACCACCTCCCGCTCCCCTCCCGGCCCTCCGCCCGCCTTTCACCACCGCCTCCCCTGCCATGTCTCCCCTCTCTCCTCCCTTTGCCAGCCTCCTCGCTCCCATTCTCCACTTTCCCTCTGCTCTCATCCCTTTCTTTTTCTGCTGCCGTGTCTCTCCCATCTCCAGACCTCCCAAACTCATCTCACCTGTGCCCCACCGGCAGCGCTCAGCGCTTTCTCCTGGGGCTCAGGCCCAGCCTCCAAAAGCCTTTCAGTGGTCAGTCCTCCCCCAGCAGTCTCTGGACAGTCTCCCTCTCTCCCTGCTCCCTTCCCCCTCCTCTTTCTCTCCCTCCCATAATATTTTCCATATGAAGAAGCCTTCCTGAAGCCGCACACTGCCCTCTTGGCGAGTCTTAGGCGGGTTAGAGGAGACCCTGGGAGCCTTTAATCCTCTCTCTCTCGCTTGCTTTCATCCTCAGCCACAGCTGGACGCCCCATTGATGTGGAACAGACCAAACACCAGGCCCCTCGCTAAGCTGCTGCTGTGGGGCCTCTTCTCCTCCAGAGCCGAGCCCACAGCCCGTGTCCGGCTCTCCGAGCGAGGGTCCGGCGTGTCCGGCAGCCCCTCCACACCCAGCGTGGGGTCCTGGCCCTGCCTGCCCCCCCAGCCCTGCTTCCCTCCCCCCTCACTGCTCCTGCTCTTTCCTGAGCCATCTTTTACCCTGTTATTCTGAGAATCCCCACCTTGTTCCTCATCCCAGTGTCCCCCTTTCTCAGGATTGTTTAGGATCCATGCCCCACAGCCTCACGTCCCTGCAGAGCCTGGGTGAGGGTGAGGGGCTGCTCTGTGTGCATGTGCTGAGGATGCAGCTCGTGGTTATGGCCCAGGGAGGGCCTGGTGGGCTCCGCCAGTGGAGCAGTTGGGTGTTGAGTGTGCAGCCCGCTCAGAGTTTTGGGAAGAAACATTCTTTTAAAGCCCACTGCAGGTGAGGCAAGAATAGCATTGAATTGTGGAATGGTTTGTGTTGGAAGGGACCTTAAATCCCATCCATTCCCACCCCCTGCCACGGGCAGGGACACCTTCCACCATCACAGGTTGCTCCAAGCCCCGTCCAGCCTGGCCTTGGACACTTCCAGGGATCCAGGGGCAGCCACAGCTGCTCTGGTGTCTCACAGGAATATCCACCCACCTCCTCTCCAGACTTTGCAGCGTGGATAAGCCGGGCTCGGGAGGGCAAAGTGCCGCGTTTGGGGACCCGCCTGCAGCGCGCAGGGGACAGCGACGGTCCCTGAGCGGCGCCGCTGGTTCCAGGTGGAACTCGGGAATGTCGCGAGTGTCTCACGGAACGGGCTGTGGGGGGTGTCCCT
>NW_008236763.1:1404859-1423040 GCF_000691975.1 Corvus brachyrhynchos | reverse complement strand
CTGCGGATACGACAGCAACCAGAGTCAGTCAACTGCAATCTGCAGCTCCAGGCTTTCCTTGGAAGGCAGCAGGAAGGGGATGGCTCCATCGTTAAGCGCCAAAGAAACTTTGGGGAATCCAAGGAGACAGTCAGGGAGGAGGTGAATTGATAAGGGAGAGGAAGATCCAAGCTTTCAGGAACACAGCCGAGGAGGGAAAATTAACGTATTTGGGAGGCAGCTGTCTGGAGTGGAAGGACCGAGGGGAGGAGTGGAAGTCCCTGCGTGCATCAGGAGAAGGGGAATGATCTGATCTCCGAGGTCACAGTGGGTACAGGGGAATTAAAGTGGAGCAAGGCATCAAAGAGCAGGGAGAGGCAGAGCTGGGAGGAGTGCTCAGACAGCGCTGGAACAGGAGAACGCTGCAACCTCGACTGCTTAAAGAGATCTTTAGAAATTACATGGGCAGACCTGATCCTGCTGTGTCACCAGGCTGGATTAAGTGACCTCCTGAGATAACATTCATCTTCTTTCCTGTGATTCTATAATTAAAATCATATTGATCCTCTGTCAGAGATGCAGCCAAAGGACCAACTTCATTACGTTCCTGCTGCTCCAAGGTGCCAGGCCCTGGACAGGCATCTCCTCACCGCCTGTCCTGCCCCACAGAGCCTCTCCCCTCGGACAGGACCTCCCATGGATGCAGCAAACACCGTGGGAAGGGCTGAGGAGCAGCTCTTGGCTCAGTTTGGAGGCAACCAGTTGCAGAAACTGAACTAATTGCAGGCTCCTGGGATTCGTTTTCCGGAGCCCGAGCATGTTCCCCCTTCTCGTTACTGCGCATCAAGAGCCTGATGAGAGAGGGATTTGGGGACAAGACAATGCGGAGATATCTAGCACAAAATGATTAGCCAGAATGTATTGTTAATAAGCTGCTTATTCATATAATTGGAAATTATTTGCAGCCAGGGTGTCAGTGGAGTCTGTGTGTGCCGCTCTGCTGGAGCAGGGCAGGTACCAGCCCAGGGGACGCTGTGCTGGCACAGGAGCTCCCTGCTCTGCTCTGGCTGCCTTCAAGGGCAGGGAAGGACACGGGGAGGCAGAAGGGGCTCAGCCAAGTCCTGCTGATGAGGGACAGGACTCCCAGTGTGGGAAGCACAGGGTGTCTGGGAGCAGAGTGAAGAACAGGCCTTCTCCAGCATCCTCACAACACCCAGAGAGAGAAAGGCCAGGGAAGCTTGGCCTCGAGGCAGATAAGGCCTGACACTGCTCCTGCTTCCCAAAGCAGCTGTTTGGGACAGAGCCAGGTGTGGAAGGTCATGAGGGAGTCCCCCCAGAGCTGGGACAGCTGTCACCCAAGGGGACTTTGGCGGGGGGATGCCCACATGGCAGCTCCAGGGGTGACCTGGAGGATTCCACCGGTGGCTTTGATCACTTTGAGGAGCGCTGGCTTCGTGTGGATTTCCAGGAGGCAGAGTTCCTCAGCAAGGCCGAGGGAAAGGAGGGGAAAAGCAGCAGAAGCCATTCCCCATTCCCTCTGTCAGCCCTGGTTGAGCCCAGGCCTGCAAAGCACTTGGGTGCAGAATCAGCTACAGTGAAGTTTATGTGACACCAAAACCTGGAACATTTCTCTCCTACCAGACAGGAAGGAAGATGAAGCAGGTGGGTTGCCCTCACCACAGGCTGAGGGGGCCAGGAGGGTGACAAAACAAATGCCACCAGCCAGGCAAGAGCAGCAACAGCGTTTGGCACCAGGACAGGTTGTTGTGCTCTGGGCTCAGCCACTTCCCCAAAAGCACCCTGAGATTATGTTCATATTAATGTTGTAACAAAACACGGGGAAGTGTTTCTGCCTGGGGCAAGAGCTCGGCACTTCCCCCAGCTGTGTCACTGCTGGGCAGGAGGGGTCACAGGACACCCACACTGGCACAGGACACACTGGGCAGCCCCCAGTGATGTCCCTTCCCTGGGCCTGAGGATGGCCATGGAGCTGAGAGCCCTGTTGCTGCTGCCACTCTGCTTCCCAGGTAAGAGAAGGGCTCGGCGTGTCCCTGGGCACGGGGACACCCTTGCCCACTTCCTGCTGCCCGGGGAGCTCCTCCAACACCACCGGGGCTCTGATCTGGGCAACTGCTGCAGGGGTGGGAGGGAAGGGCAGCCCCAATTCCCACCACACACCCCTGGCTGCTGCAGGCTGCCGGGATGATCCACCCTGGGAGCACCGAGCTTTCCCACCACGCTGGCCCCGCTCGGCTCCTCTGGTAGCAGTCCTGGGTCAGGACAGTGCCCAAGGCACCACCTGCACCTCACCAGCCCTGCAGAGAGCACAAAGCTCCCAGAATGTGGTGGGCTGGGGAATGAAGCTGCACCCAGCACAGCCTCACAGCCAGGAGCCGCTGGCATCGCTGGGGATGTGGCAGGGGGGAGCTGCGGGCTGCACATCCTACCCCAGCTCCTTCCCTCTGCCCCTTCCCACCATCCCAAACTGAGCCCCAGCCCCCAGAGCGCTGTGTGGGCAGGGGGTGGTCCCCATTTGCCTGCAGGGAGGAGCAGTGCCAAGGGGCTGGTTTGCTGGGAGAGCTCCAGACACTGCACCACTCATGGCCCAGCCCCTGGAGCAGCCTGTGCTTGTCTGTGGGCTTTAAACCACAGCTGCAGCCCCAGCTCAAATCTCAACATTGCCCGTCCCATTTCCAAGCAGATGAATTCAGCACGGGGAAGGGATTTGGGGTTTTGGAGAAGGTGACAGGCAGAGTTTCCCTCGGGAGGCTGTGGGCAGCCCTGCATCTTCACAGAAACAGCGATTGGGCATTGGAAGGGGCTGCCCAGGGAGGTGGTGGAGTCACTGTCCCTGGAGGTGTTAAAGACAAGACTGGGTGTGGCACTTGGTGCCAAGGTCTGGGTGACAGGGTGGTGTTAGGGCATAGGTTGATCTCAAAGGTCTTTTCCAACCTCGTGGATTCTGTGGTTCTGTGATTCTGTGACTGCGATTCTGCGATCAGCTCTCCTCTCCCTCACCACATCTGATCCTTCCAGCTCTCCAAGGCCAAACCCCTGAAGCTGAGAGACGTCGGGAAGGGGGCACTCTGAATGTCGAGTGTCCTTATAAAGCACAGACTGAAGATCGGCACACAAAATCCTGGTGCCTTGAGATAAACGGAAGATGTCAAGAATTAGCGTGGGTATACCAATACGGGGAACAACCCAAGGGCGGGAGAGTTAAAATGAAGGATGACAGCACTAATAGGACTGTGTCCGTCACCATGACTGACCTCCAGTCAGAGGACTCAGGCACATATTCCTGTACTTACTATTCCACTGGATATGTACTAAAGAAAATCTCACTGAATGTTTTCAAGGGTGAGTACCTGTAGTCCCACCCAAAGCCAAGTGTTGTCAGGAAGCAACATCATTCCTTCCCTGCTCTTCCCCGCTGTCCCCCACAGCTGAGCAGCTTCCCCTGATCCCCCCAGCCTCGCTCCCTGCTTTCCCTCCCACACTGGGAGACCTGGCTGGTCCTGCTGCCTCCCGGCTCCCTCGTGTCCTGCCCCACCTCACCCCTGCCCTGACAAGAGGCTCTCCTGAGGGAGCTGCCCGAGGGCATGGTCTGTCCCAGGTGCCTGTGTGCCCAGAAGTGACCAGGCAGTGACCACCTTTGGTGTTTCACAGAGCTGCTCAAGTGGGAGTTGGACACCCTGTTAGTGCAGTGCCCGATCGGGTATGGTGTGGCCTGGTGCCGCAGAGAGCAGACAGACTGCACCATCCTGGTACAAAGAAATTCAAGACAGAGTGGAAGGAAATCCCCACAAGACAGAGCACGGATCGAGTACAGCACTGAGCAAGGCACTCTCACCGTCACCAAGAGGAAGCTGCAGACCTGGGACACTGGTGTGTACTGGTGTGCACTGGGCCCTGGTCACACCTGGATAAGAGAGGTCGTGCTCTCTGTGTTTAAGAGTGAGTACCTGCTGTGCTCTGTGTCCGAGGGTGGGTTCCTACTGCACTCTCACTGCCCAAGAGTGAGCCCGTCCTGGCAGCCCGGTGTGGATGTGGCAGCTCTCAGCCCAGGTGACACCTCTCTCTCCCCCTGCCCATCCCTCCAGCACACACGGTGCCAGCTGATCCCTGGCACCTTCAAGCCAAAGCTCAGGCCAGGCCCTTTGTGCTCTGTCTGCTCCCAGCAGAGACTCAGAGGAGGTTCCTGTGAGTCCCACAAATGGGGCTGCTCATCCCAACTGCTTCCCACAGGGTCAGACCAGTGGCTCCAGCACTGGTTCCCACTGGGCACTGCTGGGACCCTCCCCCATGCCTGGCATTGCTCTTGCTCTGGCCCCACAGCCACCAACCCTCCCAGACCCTATGGGCTGAGTGTCCCACCCTGGGGGAACCAGAGGAGGGGGACAGGACCCCCAAACCTCTGCATGGGGACTCTGGGTCCAGTCCCCTTCTGCTCCACGTGTGTGGAGGTGGATGCAGCTCTGGGGTATTCCAGTGCTGGGGAGGAGGTGCCGCTGTCAGATCCCACTTTGGGGTCTCAGCACACATGTCGAGTGTTTTCCAGGGACCCAGAATTTCACAGCTGAGGAGTCAGGCAACGTCACTGTCCAGTGTCACTACAAGATCGTAGACTACGGGGCTGTCAACAAAGCCTGGTGCAAAAAGGAAGAGGAGGAAATGTGTAAGGTGCTGGTCACCACCAGCTCAGAGCCCCCAGGGGGACAGAGCACGGCTCGGGAAGGCAGTGTCAGGATCCAGGATGACACCCAGCAGGGCATTGTCACCATCACCATGGAGCAGCTGCAGGTGCAGGATGCGGGCGTGTACTGGTGCGCGCTCCAGGAGAGCTCCGGTCTGTCCCGCATGGAGGAGGTCACGCTCAGCGTTTCCAAGGGTGGGTATGGATCTGTCAGGACACAGTCAGAGATTCCAGACTCCTTTCCCTGCTCTCTCCCTCTGTACTGCCCAGCTTACCCCACCTCCCACCTTGCCTATGTTTGCCTGCCCACACCCTACAGCTTTGGACCTTCTCATGGCCACCACCCTGTGGAATAGCAGCAGGGATGGGAGCAGATCCACATCGGTGCTGTGCTGCTCCTCCTTAACCTGGGAGCAGCTTCAGCTGTCCTGAGAGGGGTTTCTGTCCCTCAGTGTCTGATATCAGTTCTTTATAGTGACTTTATAGCCCCTTTAGAGTGACTCATCCTTTGGCTTTCAAAGGCCTTCCCATTGGGTTGTCAAGGGAACAACTTTAGACTCAGATTTTATAGATCTGTGACTTCTGGTTTCTCATTCAGATGATGTTTGAACAGTAAGGGCTGGCACTGAGGCCCCTGGTCGTGGCAGAGCAGCCCCAGGCTGCAGCCTGGCTCTCACAGGACTGACGGAGCAGGCAGTGCAGGCAATGGGAGGGGACATTGGGATGCTCTGGATAAACTCACGGGATCAGGGCCCTGGGCACAGGAACAGCAGTGGCCTGGGGGTTTCTGCTGAATGCAGAGCAGCCCCACAATGACCATTGCTCTCCTCATGTCTGTGATTGCAGCGTTGCCTCCAGGAGGATTTGCCGATGCTGAAAACAAAGGTCAAGAAACCCTTTTGGGCGACAGCCCAGAACCCAGGTAAGGCCTAGAAAGAGTCTCTGAGCCTGAGCACACACAAGTTCTTCACGTTGTACACCTGGGCAGGCAGGCCCTGGGCACTCCTTCCACTGCAGAGGAATTGGATAGGACAGGATCCTCACCAAAGGTGGCCTCTCCTCCTCCAGCTCCTGCCCTAACCCTAATTCCAAAGGAAGAGGCAGATTGGTAAAATCGTATCACAGCCTTCTGTAGGTGCTTCTCTACTTCTTTATCCTTCTCCCTTTGGGCTCTGCACTTCACATGAACAGAACCCCCAGAGTCTGCCCTGAGCCTCGACTTTGCTCACTCCTGTCTGAGTATTTAACAATGGGACAGTCCTTGGCTGCTCTTTAATCCATCTACCTGTTAAATGTGAAGGATTTTTTCCCCTTTGGACATCTGCTGTCATCAATGCTACAGCAGCACGCAGAACCCAAGAATCATCCCTGCTCCAGAGAGCCTGGAATTGTGCTCAGAGCTTTGAACAGTGGCTTGTTTCTGGAGACAGCCAGGAGAAAAGTCTAGGAGAAGCTCAGAAGGCACAGCCAGGTGGGAAAATCAAGAACCATGAACCAGGGGAGGTTCCCTTCTGGATCAGCAGGGACTTGCCCATCCTCATAGATGGAGGATCCTGCAGGAGAACCAGACCCTCTTCCAAGTTCTTGAACCGAGCACATAAAACCTGTCCCAGTCCATCTTTTGGTCCCTGTTTGGTGATGGGCTCTGAAACCATCCCACACTGGTAACTCCCTTCCTCTCCTCCAGCTGTGATGGGAACGCCTTCCTCATCCTGTCCGTGGTGCTGCTCATCCTGCTCATCCTGGCCCTCATCGCCTCCATAATTCTGTGTGTCAGGTACTCCAAGCTCCTGGGGAGAACAGGTACGTGGAGCTGGGATTGTCCCAAGCAGGGCCTTCCCTGCCATCACTGTGCTCCAGCTGAGCTCATTCCCAGTGCCCTGAGAAGGTCAGGCTGGGAGGCCTCAAGGCTCCCCGCTGCCTCCCCTCACAATAAATCAAACCCAGGTTCCTCCAGACCCTGCACAGGGGTGCACACACCTTAGAGGAGGAGGAAAGTGAGAGTAAAGTGTTCCCAGGCTCAGGGCAGAGGCACTGCTCCCATCACCAGGCAATCCCACGGCCTTCCCAAACCTCCTCAGGCAGAGCTTTTCATGGAGTTCTCTGCATCTAAACCCACTGATTTTGTCTCATCCTGAAGGTATCAGAGAAGCAGAGGACACCAGTGACGGAGCAGAGGGCACAGCACAGGTAAGGAAAACGAAACGTTTCCCACACGGTGCCAAATCCCTGACCAACAGTCTGCGAGGAGCTGTCAGACCCTCCTGGTGAAGACCTCAGAGCTCAGCTTGGTTAAAAACAGGAGAGAAATGGTATTTAACATCAGCAGAGAAAGGAACATTCCTAGCTGGAGAGAGAGGGGGGTAATTAATGCAAGGAACCTCCAGTAGGAACAAACCCAGTGGAGCAAATTCTAGTAACCCCTGAGAAAGGAGTCGAGGAGTAGCAAGCAGGGTCAGAGCACGAGGTTGTCACCTGTATCCAGGAGAGGTGGTGAAGAACAGAGTTCTCTGCTCTTTCACCTCTGTCATGACCAAAGGTAAATTTTGACACAGCTTTTCTTCTCTTTGTGGGAAAATCTCATTCTCCTGGCAGCAGCTGTGGCCTGGCACTGACTCATGAGTGTTTTCCCTTTCTTTTCCTAGCCTGGTAGCACTGGAAGGAGGGAAAGTTCTCAGGATGACAGCAAAGGGCCAGCATACATCAACATGGACATTCAGTCCCACCCCAGCCCCGAGGATCCGATTTACAGCAATGTGGAACCAAGTCAGGCCCACAGGAACCCCCAAAATGTGGAATACGCCATCATCGCCTTCAACCAGGCCCCAAGGAACGGCAGGGAATGAAGCACAGAATGCCCCAACAACCCAGAAATGGGAGAAAGGAACTGGAATACAGAGTGGGAATGAGGAGTAGGAGGTGTGTGGATGGACACGGGGGGACAAGCTGAGTTTTGCTGCCCTGTGTGGGGTATGCCTGTGCATTTTCAGCCCTCCCTCCTGTTAGGGCCGAGCAGAGGTTTTGCCACTTTTGTGGCAGATTGTCTGGGGTCAGACAGAGCTGGGGGGGAATTCCCAGGATCTCTTGTACATCTGCTTTTCCAGTTCCATTAAAGTGCAGAGTCTTGGAGAGGCAGCTGTGGAGGCCTGGCCTTGTGGAAAGGAGCAGTCTGGACATGGCTGGGTGGGGTATTCCAGCTGTGTCCTGGTACAAATCCTGCCCCAATCCCAGGGATCCAGCTGCTGCAGCCAAGCAAACTCATTCCAGTGCTGCAGGCATCGAACTCAAACTTTGCTGTGGCTGGGTTCCTTTTTCATGGAACGGGTAGGGGATGCGAGTGCCGGATCCTAAGAATGAGCAGAGCCAGCTCCTGCACTTCCCTGTCTCTGCTGGAAACGCTCCAAATGACGCATTTTATTTACCAGTCATGTGGGGAGCAACATGAAGTGAGTTTGTGGGGCTCAGTTCCATTTCTCCAGGAGCTCTGGCTCCTGATTTCTTTGCCCCAAGCCCTGCTGGAGGTGACAGACCGACGTGGCCTGAACCAGCCCTCATTCCCAGGCCAGTCACATCCAACAGGCTTCTCTTGCCAGGGCTGCAGCAGGGAGGCTGATGGAAATTCTTTGAGATTTTCAGAGTTAACCTGACAGAAAGAAAAAGAAAATGGTTCTGGAAATGGTTCATTCAGCCCAACGTTCCCGTAATGATTTGCTCTTCGTGCAGCTGCATTGGGTCAAGCTGTGGAAGAGTAATAGCAAAAAACAGTGGAGTGGAAGAGAGGCATTTTCTGGGAGATTCTCGAAGAGAATCCAGATTTGTGCTCACCGGAACAAGAAGGAACAAAAACTGCCATCAGTCACCTCACAGAGAATTTCTGGTCGCTGTGAGGGACCATTTTCTTAACCACTAACTCGAGGAAAGGCACATTTAGGAAGGGCCAGGCCTGCAGGTTTAGCACCACACCAGTTTCGAAGCCAGGGTCTATTTGTACTTGCAAGGAAGTAAATAAACCCCTTCAAAAATGAAAAACCAGCAGCCCACCCCCAGCCTCCCAGTTTGCTGATGCTCTGGGGGTTCCATGACTGCATTCCTGAGCCCGTCCAGAGCTGTGGCGTTGGCTGGCTCAGAATCAGTGTCCCCAGCACAGATCCTGTGTCCTTTGTGCCAGCTATGGAACAAAGGTGGGTGCTGGGCTTGTTCAAAGCACCCACAGCTTCTCCCAGTGCCCCTGCCCTGCTGTCTGTTGGATTCCAGACAAGGATCCATGCACAGGCTCTTCTTCCTCCTGAAAACCCAGGAGATGATGTCTTTGCCCTCCTTCACCCTTGGGATGCTGCCAGAGCTACCATGAGAGCCTCCCTTTCCCTTTTGGCTTTCCAGAAACTGCCCCCATGCACAGCTCCTGTAAATCATTTATTGTGGTTTATCACCATCACACTTGGAGTGCCAGGACAAGGGGAATGGCTTCCCACTGCCACTGGGATATTGGGAAGAAATTCTTCCCTGTGAGGGTGGTGAGGCCCTGGCACAGGGTGCCCAGAGAAGCTGTGGCTGTCCCATTGCTGGAAGTGTCCAAGGCCAGGTTGGACGGGGCTTGGAGCAATCTGGGATAGTGAGAGGTGTCCCTGCCCAGGCAGGGGGTGGGACTGGATGATCTTTAAGGTCCCTCCAACCTAAACCATTCTGTGATTCCATGAAATCCTGCTCCAGTGGGAGCAGACACCCAGGCCTGTGGCTTCAGGCCACCACGTGGTGCTCCCTCCCAGGCTGTCTAAGCTGAGCTGTGGCTGGGACTGGGCAATGCTGATGCCTGAATTTTCAGCTCACGAGGGCAATGCCCATCCCTGGAGAATTGCTCAATGTGCAGGATGAAAAAGATGCCAAGTTCCCCGTGCTCCTTCCTTCCGGCAGAGCGGGGAGGGGGAGAGGAGCTGCCCCTGGGCAGAGCCAGTGTCGCTCTGCTCCAGGCTCCTCTCCTGCCCCTTCTCTGCTCAGCTCCATGGAGAAGCTCCTGCACCTCACCTTGGTTTTCCTGTCAGGTAAGAACTGCACGTGGCTTTGGGGTTCAGGTAAAGGGCGAAGGATTGGGGCAAAGTTTGGCCTCTATGTGAAGGCTCCATCCTCAGAGTTTTCCCTTCTCCCTTTCTTTACCAAAAGGCCAGTGGTGATCCCAGTGCTCCCAGATTTCCTCACAGGGATCGTTTTGGGTCAGAACAGGAAGCACTGATGAGAGAAGTCCTGCATGCAAGGTGGAATTGCAAAATCCTGGGTGCTTGCATTTGCAAAGGGGATTTACATAGAAGCAAATGACCACAGGCAGGGCTCAAGGGGAGGGACATGAAACCCAGCGAAGGGCGCAGCTCTGGAATCCCAAGCACCTGGGTATTTCCAGCCTGGAAAGGAATGTCCATCTGACATGGGAACCAAGGTACAGAGCCCAGCTGGGGCTCTCTGCAGCACTTTGAGAATCCCAGATCCTGTTGCAGGGAAAGGCAGCAGACTCAGGCTGTGGGAGCACAGGAACCTGTCCCAAAAATTGGAATGAGTTTGGGAAAAATTCACGGTACTTTTCCCAGTAGCACCCAGGAAGGGAGGAGGAACACCAAAAGTTTATGATCTGCCAGCAGAATTGGTTCAAAAGAGGATGACACAACATTTTCCAGAAGGACATCAGGGAATCTTTCAATGATTCTGTTTGAGAAATGTTTTGCAGTGCTCTGGGAATTCTGGGGCTGAAGGACCAGAGCTGGAGGAAGGAAGGGAAAACAGGAGAAGCAGTTAAAGAGTTTTGGAGGAATTGAACAGGACTGGATTGGATATTCCATGAGGTAAACCCTGACTGGAACAACCGAGTGGAGAAACATATCAGGATAAAGCTCTGTAGGTATTGGATACTTGAAGAGCACAGATCCGTTTTAGGTCTTCCAGTCAAACTGAAAGAACTTCAGATTTTTTAGTTTACAATTCACTTAGAATTGTTGAAATTATTGTAAGAACTGTTATTAAAAGGCTCAGCCAGCACAAAGTCCTTACAAGAGCCTATTTTTAAATTTACTTCTGTTTTATCATTACTTATGGTTTCACAGAAGCATTTGCCTGTGACTTTTTTTCACTAGAAATAGAGATTTCCACAAATACCACATTGCACTTCTCTCTGGAAGTATTAATAGCTCAGACTGTCCCCTCTGCCTCTGCCTGTCACAAAGAGGAATGGAAATTAGAAATGAGGAATCAAGACAATAAAAAAAAAAAAGCAGACAAAACCCAGTTATCAACATGGTTAAAATTAGTAAGATATTAAAAGATAGGGTGGAAAAAAGTGTTAAACTGGATTTGCAAACCAGGGGTGGGATTCAGAAGGAACCAGTGAGCAGGGCGGGTTTGGAGGTGTCACTGGGACAAATTCCAGAATATCTGAGCCAAGATCTGAGCACACTGGGTTGGTCATGGGGAAGCAGACAGGTGACACCCTACAGGTGACAGCCCCTATGGGTGACAGCTCTATAGGTGACAGCCCTACAGGTGACAGCCCTATGGGTGACAGCCCCATGAGTAACAGCCCTACAGGTGACACCCTATGAGTGACAGCCCTATGGGTGACAGCCCTATGGGTGACAGCCCCATAAGTAACAGCCCTGCAGGTGACACCCTACGAGTGACAGACCTGCAGGTGACACCCTATGAGTGACAGCCCTACAGGTGACAGCCCTATGGGTGACAGCTGCTATCACTAGAAGATGAAAATGACATTCAGCACTCCCACAGTGAGGGACAGACCTGGGAGAGCCTTGGCTCACTCCTCTGTCCCTCTGTCTCTCTGTCCCTCTGTCCCTCATAGCATCCTGTGCTGCAGAGAACGTCACCGTGGTGGCCGCCATGGAGGGCGACACCATTTCTGTCAACTGCTCCTACGACCCCCGGCAGTGGTGGCGGGAGAAGAGCTGGTGCCGGCAGCTGGACGAGAGCCGGTGCCAGCACGTGGTGAGCGCCCCGACCCTGTGGCTGCCCTTCCCCAGGAACAGGAGAGGCACCACCTCCATCAGGGACAACGCCCGCGCCGGGCTCCTGACCGTCACCATGAGGCGCCTGCGGAAGGAGGACGCGGGGCTGTACCAGTGCAAAACGGATTTCCTGGGGGACACCAGGAGCCTGAGGAAGGTGCAGGTGGAAGTGCTGGCAGGTACGTCCTGGGGCTCGGAGTTGGAGAGTCTCTGCTGGAATTTCACGGGTTGGTATTGGAATTTCACGGGCTCCTTTTTGGAATTTCATGGGTGTCCGCAGCTGCCAAAGGCCCGCTTGAGGCAATATCTACTTTTGTCTCACTCTAAGGAGGTTCTGTGTTTCACTTCCTCTTTTTATTCCTGACTTACACCTCATTGGTGCCCAGATTGTTCCCAGTGCCCCGTCTCACCTGGGCTACCTGCCCAGCTGAACATCACCCAGAAACATCTGCAGACTAAACTGTTGTGTTTCCATCAGCAGCCAGCCTGGTGACCCATGTGCCAGAGGAGCCCAGAGCTGTGCAGAGCATCTCCAGGTGAGCCTGAAATTCCTTGGGATCTCTTGTCTTCCTAGGACTAAGGCAGCAGTACAAGTGTTTCTGTAGAGGTGGAACCATCCCCTCATGGTTGCATTTCTGGTTCCCCACAGGTCCCGTCCCAAAGTGGATTTCACTGTTTTCTACATCCTCGCTGGATTCCTGGTGGCCAAGTTCATGGTGGCTGGGCTGCCCTGTGTCATTTGGCCCCGCCAGAAGTTTTTTGAGCCCTGGCCTGGGAGAGCAGCAGGTGCTCCCGTTCCCTGCTGACCTCAGACACGGTGGAATCGGCCTCTCCTGGGAGAGCTCTGCGTGAGCCAAGCCAAAGGGAATCCATGGGAAAGGAAAATCAAGCGTTTGCCACCTGCTGTAAGAAAAGGATGGCTCCTAAACACAGGTCTGGAAGAGCCTGTCACTCTGGAGAGGGAATGTCACCATCTTCTTCATCACCTCTTCCCCCTGGCACCACATCCCCAGGCAGTTATTCCAAATATCATTGCCAGGACCATCCCATCACGGTTGGAACTGACACCCATCAACTCCCTGTCACCTCAGGGCAGAGCCAGGTGACAGATTCTGTCTTTCCAAGGTGAGGAAGAGCAGCTCCCAAAAGCTGCTTTGGACAGTGGGGATGCTTGGAGAAAATCCCTGAGGAGAGGGGTAAGGATCTTCAGGATTTATCAGGAAGGGATGTGGTCTCATTGCAGCTCTAGCCGGCGTCCTCTTCTCTGAAGGGACTTTGTGAACACAGGAGCTGTCTCTCTCTGTCGTTCTCCCAGTATTTCCTCTCCCATGTGATGGTTGTTCATCCCTCCCCACAGTGAAGCTGCACTCAGCTCTCCCGGGCTCCAAACCCATGGGCACTCACATTTCTTTTCCCTGCAAAGCTGAATAAAATCCGGCTGATTCCCTGGCTTGGTGTGGATTCCTGGTAAGGAGCTGCAGGACACCGGGTCACAGTGATGTCCCGGAGCAGGGGTGATGCTTGGAACACCCTGATGTGTTTAGAACATCCAGGAACACTCAGAGCCAGCGGGACAGGCTGGAACATCCAGAGCCAGCTCCATGCAGGAGCGGCAGCTCAGAGCCCAACCTCTCTTTGCCCAGAGGAGCAATGGCTGAAATTTACTTATTTTAATTAAACAAGGGTTTGGGTTCTCACTTTTAGAGTAGTTCTGTGTTTTGTCCAGAAATTGAACTTCATGGTGGGGCATCTGGCAACCTTTGTCCTTCTGAGGCTTCTCCCTCCCACCACAGTGAGGTTCTCAGTCTGAAATCAGCAACTTTTGGGGAAGAAAATGTGTTTGTTGCTCTCTGCTGGTACAGACAGGTGACCTGCTGTATGACTGCATCCACAGAGAGGAATTTGCCATCTGAAATAATATATTTCCAAGGAAATAAAAAGGAAATAATCAATATTTTACTGATTACCATCAAAAATAATGAATGTAGTTTGGTAGGATTGTATTAATCAAAACCAAATGGGGTTGGGACAGAAATATTTCTGGGGCTGGTTCTGTCCTTCCCTTGCTCCCATTCCCTCTGTGCTGACATTGGCTCTGTCCCTGTGCTGGCTGACCTGGACACTTCATGGGGGTTGTTTTTTCCTTTCTCCCCATCGATGAATCACAGCTCGAGGTTCTTCAGCACTTTTGGGGCTGTTGCAAAAAAAAAAAAGGGAACTCCCCGTCCCTCAGCGCTCCCATCCTGTGAGAGCCAACAGGAGACTCCACCCCTGTGTTTGGTGCAAAATGCTGTCCCAAATTCAAGGTAACTCTGATCAAAGCCTCATTAAAGCAGGAGGGACTGGAATGATGAATGCGTTCTCATGGAATATGATTAGAGTGCAGCTGAGAAAGCTCCAGCTTAATGACTTGGGAGAAGATCATCTCAGGAGCCATTTCCAGGGGAGAAACAAACTAAGGAACAGCATCAAGCTGGAAGTTTGGGGTGAGTTAATCAAAGGATTAATGATCTTCTAAAAGTTAGCAATTTCTTACTACTTGACAAGAAAGATTACAGGTCAGTGCTAAAGAGCTCTCATCGGAGCCTGGAAATTTCCTGAGACACAGATAATTCCTGAATTTCTTTTTTTTAAGATTTTTGATACATGCTAATGGGATAAATAAATTGGAGCCAACTGGTGGAGGGGGGGTGGCTGACTTGGCTTCACTGATAAATGACACTTTCTATTTACACCAGCAGATGGAACAGGCTCTGAGCAATCTGAATCTTTGCAGGAGGAAAAGTCAGATTTTTTAGTTGTAGAAAAAGTCCCCAGGGATGGATCGATGTGGGAACATCACCTGCTCTTTGTTGCTGTTGTGGTTGTTGTTGTTTTCCAGGGGGAAGATCAAAGACAGACCCTGAGAGGGACCACTGCATCCCAGTGAGGGATGTCCTTGAACCCTGGTGCACTGCAGGAAGGGAATCCAAGCTCCTGAGCCTTCTCCAGGCTCGCCAAGTACCAAGGAAAACGCTGCTGGGATGGATCCCCCCAGCTGTGGATCAGTGCTGACCTCACAGAACCACCCTTGTTACAGAAACAGCGGGGCTGGTGTGCTGGAATTTTTATCCTGGAAACATAATCCAGTGTAAAACACACCAAGTCCTCTCCCAAATTAACCTCATCTCCTGTAAATAGGACTGGAGAGATCCTGGTTTCCCCTGCAGTCTCTGTGCCCTCGTGGTGCCGAGTTCCTTCCTGTCCACCACTGATCCAGGTGCTGCTGTTCTCCTCCTCATCCTCACCACCTCCATCAGAAGGAAAAGGGCAGATGAAGCCCTTGTGATCCCAGAAACCCGGGATGTTCACAGCAATCCTTGTCCAGGGAGGCAGGGATGAGCTGGGAATGGGAGTCAGGTTTAAAATGAGCAGCGAAAGGTCCGGTTTTATACTCAAAAGCGTTTCTGTCCCTTATGGCAGGAAAAGGGATGGACTTGGCAGACCCCAGTCAGAAATCCCTGGTGCTTTACACTGCTTTACACCACTCCAGGGGATTTATCCAACAGCTCCATCCACCCCCAGAGGGTGTGAGGCACCTCCTCGAGCTCCCAGGCTCCCTGGATCTGTTGGTTGTCTGACACCTTCTTGCAAGGCAAACAAAAACCACTTCATTGATTTGAGGAAGTCCCAGCCCTTCTGCTTCTTTTTGCTCGTGGTAATAACAAAAATACACAATTTTGATCATTAATTGGCCTTGAATCTGCAGGAGCAACATCACATCTTCATCAAAGGAAAACTTTGCTACGTGCAATCACTCCAAATATTCCGTGTGCTGACTCTGCCCAGTCCCTTAAACCTTAGGAAGTGCAGTTTGAGCGAGTTTCCTCAACTTCTCTGAGCTCACATTCCCTTTTGCCACACATCCCCTCTGCTCTTCCCCCATTTCACAAGTCAAGGAGGAAATATTTGCAGCTGTAGATGAGCCAAGGCTGATCTTTTGAAGCAAAAACCGCCCAACTCGGTTTGTACCCAGCTGCTGAGGGTGGGTGATGGGGTGAGGGGAAGGACACACCTGGATGCACCATTTCCCTGGAAAATGACTGCACTTTTCCAACAGCACAGCAGCTTGGTGGGCAAACTCCGAGGGAGGCTGTGCTGCATTTGCTTTTCCAAACTGCTCTGTTTTGAAATGGCAGGGAGTTGTAAACCCAAATACAGGAAACTGGTTGTGTCTGGCAGCAGCTGATACAGCACCACAGCCAGGCCAAGTGAGCTGCTTCCTCTGCACTTAAATACTCACAAATAAAGCGTTAATTACTGCCCAATCTGATAAAACCCAGCAAAGTGGTGAAAATCTGCTTTATTTTGAAGCCATGAGCTTTTTCCTGGGCTTCAGAGAGACGAGCAATGCACTTGATGTGTTTTAATAAACAAGGGGCTTCTTGGAAAATATTTGTCTGCTTTATAGTATGAACTGTCATCAGCTTGAGCTGCTGGGGTGGAATTTACACTCCAAGGTATTGATTTGTTTTACAAAGAAATAACTCTGTATTTCCCTGTTGTTTATTAACACACACCCGTGCTCCAGGATAAATCTAGCTTGACTTTATTACAGATTACACCCCTGTTGATCCAACTACAGAACCCTGTTATCGTGGTGGTATGAGCAAACATCCCTCAGGGATTATGGATAAATCCCCAGATTCATCTGAGATTTTCCTCTTAATTCTGTGAGCAGGAGACCGAGGATGCTGAACAGGACACAAAAATGGGTTTAATTTTTGGATATCAAGATTGCAGAAAGACTCTGGATACGGGGTGGCAGGGGAGGGAAGGAAGGTGGAAAGGCAGGGAATACATCCATGGATTGGATAAGCTCTGCTCTGCCTGTGAGTCTTGTGCAATTCTGAAGGTGAGGGAGAGAGAGAAAAGTAAATTCTGTTGACTGCTCTGATGTGACTACATGATACCAGTTTTTTTACCATTATATCTGAGATGATTTGATTATTCTACTTCAAATTGTCTGAAAATAAAGCTAGAAAATTACATCATAATAGCTAAAGAAAGTGATTTCTGACTTCCTAAATAGGCTTGCATGATTGTTCTCATTTCCTGTCCCAGCTTCCCACTGTCAATGTTCTTACATACTGTCATTTCCTTTCTTTCTTTTTGTTTGTTTGGTTTGGGGTTTTTTTTGTGATCATCACTGTATTGACCAATTCCTGACTGACACCCTTGTGTTCTGGGGGATTTTGAGATGACGAAATGTTGGTGTGGAGTTTGTACCATTAACTATTTCTCATATTGCAGGGTGCGTGCAGCTCCAATCCTGGGGATGAGCAGCATGCCCAGAGGGATTACAGGAGACTCAGAAATTCAGCATCTCTTAAAGCTTTCAAAGCCCACCGAAGCCTCCTAAGAGGACAACTCTTTTCGTGCCAAAACACAGAAATAAGCTCGTTCTAAGGGTCTTCATTTGGCTGTGTTTGGGCTAAAAAAGATAATGACAGGATACCTGGGAGTTGGGGACGAGGAGGAATCACCGTCCTGGAATATAAGGGAATTAAATCTTGGAGAGGAGGGCAGTGGGACACGTGAGGATGGAGTGGGACAGGTACAGATCCCATTGCTGCTTCCACGGACACTCCCCAGGCTCCGGCGCAGCTTCCAGGTGACTTTAGGGATAATTACAGAATGCATTGAATCCTGCAGCAAGGAATGGAGCATCTCCAAGGCACCTGAGTACTGTGCCCACAACCCTGCCAGGACATGGAGCCACTGCCAGGCACATTTCACATTTCCCTGCCCCTTTCCAGGCAGGAATGGTGGCACAGCCTCTTCCCACACAGCCCGCACCCAGCACGTGTTTGCCCCACACTTGAGGGACGAAGCAATAATGACCAGCTCAAAGCCAGCCTTCCTCCCTTCCTTCCTGTCTTTCTGTCTTTCTTTCTTTCTGCCTTTCTTTCTTCCTCCCCCAGCTCTTGGAAGGCCCTGCTCAGGCCTGAGGCAGAGCCCTCTCCTTTCCCCACACGCCGCCATCTTGAGGCGCCGCCTCATCCCTAAGACAGAACCGCAGGCCAGGATGGAGGGTCCCGCTCCCAGAGAGCCCTCACGCCAGGAGCACCTCTGGGGGAACACCCCGGTGTCCCTCGGTCCCCTCAGCACCCACAGCCCAGCCCTGGGGCTGCAGGAGCAGCACCCACAGCAATATGGCAGGATGGGGCTGAGGGGAGATGGGGGCCAAGATGGCCGTGCTGGCCCCACAGGGCCCAGGGTGAGGGCAGGAGCTCTCCGGCCACCTTGGAACAGGGCAGGGGCTGTCCAGCCATGCTGGGTGAGGGCAGGGGGTGAGGGCAGGTGCTGTTTGGTCTCTTTCGGGCTATGGGGGTGCAGGGGTTTTGTTTGGCCACACCAGGTCAGGGCAGGGCTGTCCGGTCATTCTGGTTGAGGGCAGGGAGTGCACGGCTACACCAGGTCAGGACAGAGGGTCAGGGCAGGGGCTGCCCGGCCATCCCTGGGG
>NW_008236763.1:1395541-1404675 GCF_000691975.1 Corvus brachyrhynchos | reverse complement strand
CAGGGGAGGGGCGGCCCGGCCATCCCGGGGGCAGGGAGCAGGGGCTGTCCGGCCATCCCTGGGGCAGGGAGCAGGGGCTGTCCGGCCATCCCTGGGGCAGGGCTATCCGGCCACCCCAAAGCCCCCCTTTGCCCTCCCCACACCCCATCACAAGATCCCAACACAGAGTAAAAGCTGCTCAGTTTATAAATTTTATTAGCTGGAGAGTGTACACAGTACTTACAATTGCATCTATTAAAGACCAAAATACACTTGAAAAAATGCATCATATAAAAAAAAATTAAAAACTTTGAACTATGTACAAACTTTGCCTGACATTATGTTAAGCTCAGGACCCTCCCACGCCCATTCACAAAAGTTTATTTTCCCCCTCTTTTTAACATGTAGGGCCTTCAAGCCACTTAGCATCACTTGAGGATCATTTTTTCCCAAATCCTGTTCTTTACACTCCTATAAATCTGGGTTTTGATGGGTTTGATGCTTCACTGCTCTGGGTCAATCAAACACATTTCTCCCCAAGCCTCTTCTTTCATCCTCACCTGCTCTTTTACTCACTCCCAAAGTGGAGTTTTTGCTCAAGTGTAGCCAATCTACAAAGAAATCTCATTTAATTACTATAGGGAGGTTTGGACTGGGCATGTCTCCAATTTAACAGATTTCCCTGAAAAAGCAAGCAGACATTTTTGGTACCGTGGTGTTAACTGCTGGCTCCAACCTCACCAAATTAAACACAACTTTCAGCAGTGATACCCAGAACACAAAACAAATAAAAACATGACAGGAGCACTCGGGCTTTCACATCACTATTTAAAGTATCAACAATAAGACTTTGTAGAACACAAATCTGTATTTCTTCACACACAACCTACAACAGCAGATCAGAGAACCTGAATATGAAGGCATATTGGGAAACAAGTTCTAGCTGGCTAGAAAAAGTTTACAAGTTCTTTAAGAAAAGTAATTACTCATTAAAGAAAAAACAAAACAAAATCTATGTCAGAGCAATAATCTTGCTTCCCAAACTTCCAGCTCTCAGAGGGGGTCCCTCAGGACAGAGATTTACCATCAACTAAAGAGCAAAAAAAACAGCATGGAGAGGCTCTTACTCCAGCACACAAATATTCCACCAACAAAATGTACAGGTGCTCCAAAAAAATATTTACAGTAATGCTGCAAATCCAACTAAAATTCCTTAAGGAGAGCTGCACGTTCCCAAAATGGGGGAGATCCCAGGAAATGCTGCGTGAGGGTCTCAGGTGCCAACTGAGGAAAATCAGCACCGGCCTGGAAGTGGGCAAGGATTTAAGGCAGAAGCAACCAGAGGCCCTGATGATGCCATCGATGTTAAAAATACCCTTGAAATCATTAGAAATAAACCCTAATTAAGAGTTGTGAGCAGAGTGTCAGATTACTGGTTTAACTCAGGACAAAAATTGAAAGAAGGAAGATTTCTTTGCCTGCCAGGAAGCGGGCCAGCTCCTCCTGCAGCTGCAGGTGTCCCCATGGCCGAGTTATCTTCCCAGCTCCAGCTGTGGGGAGGGCTCGGACACGGAACCAGGAACTCCCAACCAGGAGCTGAGCTGCACTTAAGAGATCCAGCTGCCAATTCCAAACCCCCTCTGCAGTTCCTCCTTGTCCTTTCACTGCCTCCACAGGTCATCCTTACACCTGGGACAAGCTCCCTCTTCCTCCAGGATTGCCTGCTCACAAGGATCCAACATTTCTCCTCCCTCTTCTCCTTCTCACACTCTCAGGTTTAGTATTTTTCTTGCATTCAAAGGAAATAGAATTTTCCAGGCTCTGTTCTTTTGTATCCTCCCAGTCTTCCACAACTTGCTGATTTGTCCTTCACTTTGTCTTTAGTCAGGAGCTTCCAGTAAATGGGAAAAACACGGGAGGGAGGAAATGTAATTTTCAGGCTGCACTTGAAATCAGCATTCACTGAATTTAACCCAGTCTCACCCATCCCTGGCTGCTTTCCTCAAAAACTCCTCCCTCTGCAGCTTCACCTGGCCAGGTTCACATTCACCTGGCAACATTCCCAACTCCAAACTTCACTGCTGTGATCCAGTTTGAACTACAGAAGACAAAAACTGGAAAATCTGGGACTCCCAACAGGCAGATGAACCAGAGAGCAGCTGGGTAACTCATTAAGGTGGGAGAGGGGAACAGGAATGGAATGGTGAGAAATCACCTGTTAAATGCTTTTAACTACTGCTCCCATCAGCAAAATTCAAATCATAAGAATAGGGCAGGCTTAGAATCTAAATTAAAGATCTGTTCTGTGGAGATGCTCAGCCCAAAGCCAGCTCTAGGTCATGGAAAAATCCTTTTTTTTTATAATGTAAGTACTGCTCGTTCACTAAGTGCCACTTTTGTTTTGTTTTTAAGAGGATAATTTATAAAAAGCATGAAAGGTTCATTGGTATCTGCCTTCATTTGTTAAAGAGTCCTTCAGGTACCTCAGGCTGAGCTGCCCCAGCTGCTGCTGTCCTGAGTCATCCATCACTCTGAACTGTAGGACTGATTTAGGCATCAAAAACATCATCCCAACAATGGTCAAGTCCCACTCTGGGACTGAGGATTCCACGTCTCCTGGAGGAACCATGGACTTCACTGGCAGGTGAGAAAGAAGATTTAAAAACAAAACAAAAAAAAAAAAGATCCTTTGGAAGAGACTCACTTAAAAGTTTCAATCCTTTTTATACTCACATCCATCTTTCTTCCAAAGCAACAAGTACTGGCAATGAACATACAAAACCACCCAGAAACTGATTTACTGATCCAATCCCCCCCACATCACCCTGTCCCACCCCACTGGCAACAGAGACACAAAACATCAAGTCCTGCAATAATCTTGACTATTTCTAGCATTGATTGGATGGCTGAACCTTTCCCAGAGAAGAGCTTCTTTATACATTTACAAGGTGGAATTGAAAAGAATCCCCTTGAGTTTCTGCCAGGGCTGGAAGTGCAACAGCAGGGCCCAGCTCAGGGAAAATGAAGTCCAAAAGGGGTGAGGAGTGGATGGAATAACAAATCTCTGCTGGCCAAACACAGGCCTGTGGTGCAGCCACTCAGTGCTGGTTGGAGCAGCTGGAATCTGTCCCTGGGCAGGGCTGTGCTGCACCAGCCACAGGGATTGAGGCGAGAAAATGAAGGAAAACCAAAGGGATGAGTGTTCAGACTCCGAATTCCCTGTGCTGGATCAGGAGAGGGCACCAAGGAGTCTGAAAGGTTCTGTTTGTAGAATTGAAACCTCAAGCACCTCCTCAACACATGGTGCTTGCTCTGTGGAAAAGGACAGGCTGTGACATGGAGATTGTCCCACTCCAGGATTCACTGGACACTCTGGGCAGGCAGGACAGGCTGGCAGGAGGGACGGGAATTCCTTTCAGGAGTTTTTCCCGGGAAGCAGGGGTTAGGAGACCCTGATCATCTGTGTCATCGCTTCTTCGTTGGTTTGAGTTGGATCCTGCAGACACAAAATGTTGGAAATCCCACATTTTTCCATGAAGCAGAGAGAACCACACACAACAATGGAGGGAGGAGACACTCCTGCCCTTCCCTTGATCTCCAAAAATGTCCTATTTTCCCTGGGTTTTACAGGCCAGTGTAAGAGACTGAGACACAAAAAATCCTAATACTTCCCAGGAATGTGTTGTTTCTGGTTATTTAGGAAGACCTAGGACTGGTCTGACACTTAGGAATGACTTTAGCTCAAAGTAAGAAATACTCCCTGAAGGCACAGAACTGCTCTAAAGCACTGAGCAACAACAGAACCCGTTCATTCTACTCCATTGTGTCCCTTCCTTTGAAAAATGCCTTGCACTTTTTATGCAAATCAATATGCAGCTAAGAATCAGATATTCCCATCTTTTAATTCCCATCAGATGTAAAGATAAGGTGTCTCTACCTTTCATTCATGTCCTGAAAGAACACACCACAACCCAACCAGAAAGGTTGTTTTACAAACAAAGAATGTTTGTGTGCATTTATCCTAGGAACCACAAAGTGAACACACTTCTCTCCACATTATTGTCATTTAATTCCTCAGGGCACACATCCCTTGCTCTCCACAAGCAGCAACAGGAGGAGTTTTTTTTCCAACACTTGGAATAAATTTAAAGGCAGGGAGGACCAAGGGTCAGCAGCCAAGCCCAAAAACCCAACCAAAGCAGCACAGACACCTCTGATGTGTGTCCTGAAGGGCTGAAATTTGCCCCAAACCCCACTCACCTGCATGTGAGGGCTGTCCTTTTCCTTGGGGGAGAAGAAGCGGCCCCCCTCTCCCCGTTTCCTGGCCATGGCGTGCCGGTGCCGGGACTCGTGCAGGTATTTCTGCAGCGAGGGAAGGAGCAGGTGAGGGAGCAGCCACTCCTTCCAGTCACTGCTTCCCAGGGGCAATTCCCAGTCCCATCCATCCCCCTGCCCCACTCCTTCCAGTCACTGCTTCCCAGGGGCAATTCCCAGTCCCATCCATCCCCCTGCCCCACTCCCTCCAGTCACTGCTTCCCAGGGGCAATTCCCAGTCCCATCCATCCCCCTGCCCCACTCCTTCCAGTCACTGCTTCCCAGGAGCAATTCCCAGTCCCATCCATCCCCCTGCCCCACAGACACCTGTCGTGCTGACAGTCAATGCAGGCTCACACACAGCTCCAGACACTCCCAAAAACACCCAAAGGAAGAACTGTCCCCAAGGGACTTTAAAAATTTACTCTGATGTAGCTCATGAACAACAAAAGCATCATAAAACTGAGGAACACCCTGATTCTAATCCTCATTTTCCAGCCCAGGTGGGATTCTGTGCCTTTCTCACAGAGCAACCCTGTGTTAGACCCGAGTTTTATTCTCACCCTTCGCTCTTTGGGGATTTTTCCCTCTGCTTCCAGCTTTGCCCGTGCCTGCCTCCTCTTCAGGATGCGGTGGTACTGCTTGGCATTGACATAGAGGGGCTCCTCTTCCAGCATCTCTGCTCCAGGCAAAGGGATCCTCTGGATGGCTGGGACTGAGCCAGCTCCAGGCACCATCTGTATGGAGAAGGAGGGTTTAGTTCAGAGAAGGTGGGTTTAGTCCTTGCAGCTCAGCACACAAACTGAACACAAAAATGCCATTAAAAATCTAAATATTAAAATGGAAAGTGGGTTTTGCTCAGGTAATGCAGCCACTTAAATGAAGAGGAGCAATAAAGCTGTTCTCAAACTGCAGAGCCAATTTAAACAAATCAATTCCTTGTCAGTCCTGCTGGGTTTTTCTGATAAAGGTAAAATTTCAATACAATTCCATGACTGTGTTGCTGCTTCTTGGACAATTAAACAAACAGGACATGGCTGGTGCTTCCCTTTCTTTTGGGTTATCTCTTACTTCAATTCTTTCATTTCAGAGCATTTCTAAGCCAACATCACAGAGCTGCTGACATCTAGTGGGGACCAACAACATTCCAGTCCTCACACTACAAAGAAACAGGAATTGGCAAGAAAAACCTCTATAAGTGATGGAAACAAATCCTAAGGGATCCTCAAGAAAACCAGTAGTGACTCAATCTATTTAAACCTTTGCTCATCAGTTCACAGCTCAGTTTGAATTTCGGTTTTTAGATTTCTGAGCTGCTGTGGGAGAGAGGAAGTACAGAACACACAGATCACAGCAGGATCCAGGTCTTTGAAGCTGAAAATTTGTAATTTTTAAACTTTAAACTAATGGAACTTACAGAAAAGACTGAGCATATGAAGGTGACCTGAATCTCAGACAAGAGTTTATCAGAGAATCAGGGAATCACAGGATGGTTTGGGTTGGAAGGATCTTAAGGATCACCCAGTTCCAACCCCATGCCAGGGACACTTTCCACCATCCCAGGTTGCTCCAACCTGGCCTTGGACACTTCCAGGGATCCAGGTTCACCCGGGGCCCGCCACAGCTTCTCTGGGCACCCTGTGCCAGCCCCTCCCCATCCTCCAAGGAGAAATTCCTTCCCAATATCCCACCTAACCCTGCCCTCCATCAACTTAAAGCCACTCCCCACTGTCCTATCCCTACCCTTGTGAAAACCCTGCTAGATTTGAGTACAGACACCCTAAAGCTCAGCTTCCAAAGGCAGCAGTGGGAATTTCACACCTACCATGACCATTCCCCCTGAATTGACCACGTTCCCAGCCACCGGCAGTGTCACCGTGACCGTCCCCTGGCCACTGCTGGTGGTGTTGGTGTTGGCTCCAGTTTGGACAATCTGGGCTCCAGCCAGGCTGGCTGCTGGAATGGTGATCATGCCTGTAACAGGGACTGTAACTTTAAGGAAGGAGAACACAAAAGGAAAAAAAAAAAAGAAAAAAAAGAAAAGAACGAAAAAAAAAAAACCAAACAAAGGAAAAAAAAAAAAGAAAAAAAAGAAAAGAACAAAAAAAAAAAAACCAAACGAAACAAAAACACGCACACAAAAAGAAGGGAACAGCATTAGTCCCACTTCTGTGTTTTACTCATTCATCCTTCCAGAACATGCACAGAGGGAGGAAAAGCGTTCAAGTGAGGGATTAAATTCCATCAGAACTCCTGGTTTTTGCATTTGTAACCTCACTGTGAGTAACCATGCACTCCTGAGGTGGAAAAGCAAAAATAAGGGTTTCTATTCTACCAGCCCTTGCCAGAGACAAGGAGATTTTCTGTTTCTGGGGGAAGAACCCCAGAGTGAATTGCTGCAGAACACAAACACCTAAATAAATCAAAAGCCTTCTCAAAGAGGTATCCTGGCTCCTCCCAGCCCTCCTACCTTGCTGCAGGATGGTGCCATCAGCATTCACGGGCTGGTACACGATGGTCTGGCCCTCAGCAGCCTGGGCAACCTGCTGGCCTTGCACCGCTATCTGCTGCTGGGTCTGAACAAAACAAAGAGCACAAGAACGTTACAAATTGCTTCTTTTTTCCAGTGTTTACAATTCCTGAATGAACACATGGTGCTTGAGGTGTTCCAGGTGTCTATTTCTGTTGCCTCATTAGCAGCAGTAAGAAATAGGCTGGAGCACAGACCAAATAACTGGAGATCAAACACCTGAAGCACATGTAAGATGCTTTTTCTAACAGTTTAATAACGAAAAAAACAAATTCTAGTTTTCCTGTCTCACTATGAAGATGTGAAAGGAGGAACTATTCTGCTCAGAAATTTAATTTTGGCCCTAACCAAAAGCATCAGCAGAAACCCCAGGTGTGACTGGACTACTGCACACGATGGCCCAAGTATGGAATTAGCAATGCTTCATGTTTTCAAAATTCAACAAAGAGACAAAAACAACCACGAACCAATAAAATACAGAAACACGATGGAGAAAAACATGCAATCTAATTATTCTGCCCCAGAGTCATGTATGAAACACTACAAAAACATGACACTCATTCTCAAGTTCTCCTCAATATTAATAATTCCTTTTTTTTTTTTTTTTTGGCCTTTTTTTTTTCTTCACTTAACCACATCTTAAGTCATTTGTCAAGTTTCTCTTCCTGTTCCTCTGCAGAAAAGCCTTTCATGCTGGTGCAGTTACCTGTGTCTGGCCAGCAGTAACTGCAGTCTGGGGCTGCTGTATAATGATCTGCTGGGTCTGGCCCTGCTGCCCCTGTACCTGCACAGCCTGCCCACCTTGAATCTGAATCTGACCTGGCTGGACCAACTGAATCTGTGGAAGAAAGAGTCAGAAAGGAACATTAACTATGCCTCTGATTTCTCCCTCCTCGGCCTCAGCATGACCAAGTCATCTCTGAGGGTGATTTACTGTTGCACAGAAAAAGAAAGCAGCGAGTCTTCTCTTTTTCCAGTTGAAAATGAGGAGTTTTAATGGATTGCTCCCTGTGACACAGCAGCCCAGCCACGCAGGGCAGAGGGACCAACGCGCTGTGTCACTGTGCTCCAGCAGCTCTGCACTGCTTACACAATAAATCACTCAGGAGAAATCAATTATTCACATGGCACTGGGAACCAATAGTCAGGTGGAAGAAGAGGAGGACTAAGATTTAAGACATCTGTGGGGTGTTAATTATCCAGCACTCAGAAGTAGTGCTGGGATATATAAAGTTGTCCTCAGCTTTGCAGAGTCTTTCCACCACTGTGGAATGTTCTTAGATTAAAAAAAGAAGAGCTGGAATATGGTTTGGAGTTTGTGTTTAAAAACACAGTTATGGGTTTTCCTCCAACAACCAGACTGAGAAGAACCTCATAAAAATACAGTGGTTTTCAACAACGGAAATTTTAAATAAACCTCTCAAAACACCAAGACATCATTTGCCTTCCTGGACTGTGCTGGGTTCCTAAATCCCATCCTAAATCACCAGGACACTTTCATTATGCCATGGTTACAGTTCTTCCCTTTGCTTTTGAGGAACACTTTGACCACCTCCTTAAATTTACCAACTGTCTTTTAAACAGATAATTACTTCCCAAAAAATCCATCTTCTGTACCTCCTTCACTATTGCCTTCTGTGCAACAGGAATGTTTAAATTCCCCTTCAGCCATCACATATTAGACAGGCTCAAGCACAAATTATTTTCAAGAAACTTCCTTAAATAATTTTTTTTTAAATCCTCTTTCTGAGCCATAAGTTGAACAGGCACCAGATCCCCTACTACACCGCAAGGGCCAGATAAAATATCCCAACCAACAAAAATCCTGGTCTAGGGGAAGGTATCCTGCCTGTGGCAGGAGGGTGCCAACTGGATGAGCTTTTCGATCTCATCCAACCCAAACCATTCCATGATGAAAACCCCCAAACCAACCCAGCTGTGTTTTAGTGTTTTTAATCCAAAAAGTTTGCACCAGGCCATAGAACATAAAAACTGAGTTCATAAAGGACTTTCACTCATTCCCACCGGGCCAGAGCCACAAAGCACCACCTCTGCCTGCTTTTAGGGTGCTGAGCAGAGCCTGTGTGGCAGTGGGAGCATCCCAGAGTGTCCCCAGGCTGTGCAGTGCCCCCGGGGTGTCTCACCTGCTGCAGCCCCTGCGTGCCGGACACCGGGACCTGCATGATGGTCTGGCCCTGGCCCCCAGGCACGGCCTGCACCATGATGGGCTGGCCCGTGGAGGTGATGAGCTGTCCCCCGCTCACCTGCACCATCAGCGGCTGGCCCCGCACCCGCGCACGAGGGGACAACA
>NW_008236763.1:1389408-1395366 GCF_000691975.1 Corvus brachyrhynchos | reverse complement strand
GCCCGGTGATGTGATGAGCTGTCCCCCGCTCCCCTGCACCATCAGCGGCTGCCCCTGCACCTGCGAACGAGGGAACAACAAGGCAACAATGAAAACCCCGCCAGAGCAGCCCCAGTGCTCACCTGTGCTCCTGTGGGGGCAGAGGAACTGAGAAACAGGCACTGAGCTGCTTCAAACCAGCTCTGGGTTCCAGGACGTGCTATGGATTTAGTGAATGATCTGCTTTTCTTGCAGTCTAGCTGTTACAAAGCATGAAAACCGCATTTTCCAGCCACAAGAACTACCTTCATGCACAGCCCACGAGCAAAGTGGAATAAAAAACTTCATTATTCACCTCACAATTACTGATTTTTAATTGGGGTTCCTACTGAGAGAGCTCTGTTCTGACAGGGAGGTTCTGAGGTGGCTTCAGCTCTCCCCAATTTCATGCCTACAGCGTTTCCATTTTCTATCTGACACAGAGCATGAGATGTGCTGAGAGAAACTCTCCATGATTATTGAGGGAAACTGTAACTGGAGCAACACAAAATGGAGTTCAGGGAGGAAAAGTGAAAGTGGATGAGCAGCAGCCACTTCTGGGCCCAAAAAGGCATAGAGTGGATTTATAACATCTAAATATAAAATTAAAATCTAAAATCTAAAATCTAAAATATATGTGTGAGGGTGGTGAGGCCCTGGCACAGGTTTCCCAGAGAAGCTGTGGCTGTCCCATCCCTGGAAGTGTTCAAGGCCAAACTGCACAGGGCTTGGAGCAACCTGGGATAGTGAAAGGTGTTGGGGTTGGAACTGCATGAGGTTTAAGGTCCCTTCCCACCCAAACCAGTCTGGGATTCTGTGGTAACTTTGGTTTGAGAGTCTCCAGACTCTTGGACCCAAGAGTTCTTCATCTCTCTGGTCACTGGGAAAAAGGCCCATGAAAAGAAAAACGAAGGGAAAACCTCTCTGTTTGAACTCCCTCACCTGCCAAGTCCCCAAATTGCCCAAATGCATCTTGTAAAATGCTCTGCCTCCACGGCCTAAATGCAAAATGATCTCATGAACCAGGGAAGCACAAAATCTGATTTGTTTAGGGACAAGTACAACACAACGTGGTAAAGTCACTGCGTTCCTGGGTTTCACACCCCATGGGTGTTCCTCCCAAATCCTGCAGGGAGCAACCAACTGTGGTTAACACGTGGAATTTGACTTTCTGGGTCACCACTCTGTCCCTCAGCCTGTCCATCTCCCATCCAAAGCCCTCAGCCCCTGGGCTGGATCACACAGGGAGGAGCATGCTCAGGTCAGCACAGAGAAGCACAGGCAGCAGCACAATATCCAAGAAGCAGAAAGGAAAACAAGACATTCCAGGATTTTTGTTAATGAATTAGAGCAAGCCAAAATAGAAAAAAAAAAAAAAAAAAAAAAAAAGGGTGGGGACAACATAACAACAACCAGAGGCCCCAGTGAGCCCAGCAATCCAAGTCAGGCAGCGTTTGAGATTTGAACTCTGAACATAAAAAATGCTGTGTTAACTTTGCACCTGGCAGGGCCACTCCAGCCCCTTGGAACCATCCTGCTCTGAGGAATTACAGACCAAACAAAACCAAAATACTGAGTGCAAAACTGCTACAGTTGCCCAGGGTCTGTCAATTGCTCTAAAAAGGGCTCCTGGAAAGCCTGGCTGAGTTAAGTGGAGGCTGCAAGACAGGAAATACCTCACACTGAAACAAGTGATTCCTTCCAAACTGGGATGTATTCGCTGTCTGGATTCACATGGCTCCTGGGTTTCCCTGTGTTGTTCACAGGTAAATAAGAAATTGGATCTCTCAGTGCCACAGAGGCCAATATTGTCCCCAGGTGCCCTTTTAGTCGCAGGTGAGAAGGTTCCACTGCTCAAGCTCAGGCTCCCCCAGCACCTCTGTCTGTCTCATGCAGTGAAGGCAGAGCCCTCCTCACGAAGGAGCTCAGAAACTTCATTTCCTTGGAATTACAGGAAATCTTTGGGGTTTACCCTGACTGTTACTTCCTCATTTTGGTGTTTTTAACTTTGAAGTCGCATTGAACCACAATTCCTTTCCAGAATTCCTGGCATGCACCTGGGACCTCAGGAACAGCTCCAATCCCATGGCAAACCCTACAGCCAGCACCCAGCACAGATTCCTGCTCCACATCCCCCTGCTCCTCTTGGAAACCCTGGGAAAAACACAGCATTAGATATGTGGTGCTGGGGAGGGTCATGCAGTGCTCAGAAACACAATCAGAGAGGTCACCACTACCTGGAGGGTCTGGACTTGCTGGCCTGAGGCCGATGCCACCTGGGCCTCAGTCTGCAGCTGGACAGCTGTGACACCTCCCTGCTGCGGGGAACAGGAACAGGGAGAGCTTGAAACATGGAAATGCACAGCTCTGACACCACACAACACACTGCTGGGACAGGGGGGGTTGGGGTTCATCCACACTGCTCCAGAACACGAGGAATGGGAATTGTAGCAACCCTAAGGATGGAGTTCCCTGGAGCTGCATGTGGCACTGGAAGGCTTCAATATCCCAACTCGCAGGGAACAGGAGGGATCATTTTGCAGGATTTAAAGCTCAGTTTCAGGGTTTTAGTCTGCTCACTGCCCAGGTTTGTCACTGTGAAGGGTTCCAAATTTTGGTCCCTCTGGTTTGTCATGACAAAGCCCTTCCTGCAGCACAGTCTGAGCTCATCTCTGCCGCTCCTGTGTCGCTGCCTGCCCACCAGTGACCCTGAGGGACAGTCTGGAGAGGCTGCAGGAGCAGTTAGAGCTAAAAGCCTTTTCTATCTTTAGCCTCTTTGCTAAGAGGCCCAAAATACTCCCTGTAACTGTGTTAGCATGGGGAGATGAAGGACAGCTCCCTCCCAAGTGCTGCAACAGCCTGGTAAAACAACTTATTTTAGAAAAATGTTTCATGTCACACACAGGTTTTAAGAGCCTGTACTGAAAACCAAAGCCGAGGGATGGTTTTGTCTCCTTTTTACCTAGAAATTGTCAATAAACCAAATACATCTTTGGTTATGTGCTGCAAACAGGTATTTCGGGTAATCCTTAATATAAAATGTTTTAATCTCAAGTGCAATCTTGTTCTGGCTGAAAAAATCAACTTCAGCTAAACCCAGTGGAAGGATCTGGTCCCTGCTGAGGCCAATGCAAAGCAGATCTCCCTGAAAACAGGATCCAGTGGCTCAGTCCTTTGCATGACAAACCACCAAACCCTTCTTGCCTTGAACTAGAACAGAAGATGCAGCAAAAATCCAGCAGCAGCTGAAAATACATCCCTAAATCTGCATACAGAAGGCTTAACAGTAAAAAGCAATCAGCTCTTAAAACTCAGCCCTGATATTTCACACACTGAAACAAGAACTTCTTTGTGGGAAGGATGAATTCACCCCAAGCTATTTGGTTAATCCTGTTCTGTGTGTTTGCTTTGCTCCACCTGTAGTTCTGAAACAAAGAATCTCAGTAAACGTTCATTTGAGAAAGCTGGAGGAAACATCTGTGGGCTTGAACAAAACCTATTTTAATTTTGGGGGAACTGTTCTTGTGGACAATTGATTGTTTCTGTTAATATTCTGTTTCCTCCATTTCCAGAGATGTGTTCATATATTCTTATACATTTTTATATTTTGCTTTCCCCATGTCACTAGCAGTTTACAAACTCCCTGCTACGCTGAAATTTGGTCACTTCCACACCTGCAATTCCATTTCCTAATAAGTATATTTTAAAAAACCACATTTACCCTGACTTCCAGGCAGGTGACATCAGTGCCCAAGTGACAGAAGTCAGGTGAACAGGTACCCAAGAAGGATCAGGAAACCCCCCAGTGCTGCTGTGCCCCTCTGAGGGGTGCAAAGGGTTCCCAAATTCCCACATTCCGTACCTGCTGCTGGATCTGCCCGGCCTGCACCACGATCTGCTCCGTGGAGCTGCTGCTGTTGGCTGTGTACTGCTCCATGGTGCCTCAGCCCCTGGCAAGACAAGGCAAAACTCAGGTGATCACTGTCCCAAGGTTCAGGAATTCCCGTTCTCCCCCGGGAGTTGCAAAGCCAAGCAAAGCAGGAGCTGCCCCCAGGACAGATCTCTCCCAGAGCTGCTCCATCTCAGCAATGAACAGAGGTGCCACATCCAACCCCAGTGAGCAGCAGAACCACCTCGGTTCTGTCCCACACTTCAGGGACTCCACCAGTTCTGAGTCTGCACATCCTGGGCTCCAGCCAGGTGCCCACACAGGGGAGTGTCACTGCTGGAAAACCTCAGGAAATGCAACCTTTAGGTGTGAAACCAAACAGCTCTTCAAGAATTCAGCAGAGCTGTGAAGCCTTCTCTCCTTCCCCCACTACACACCATGCTCTCCTCGTATTTCTTCCCTCTCCTCCTACTCTCCTGGAATGGTTTGGGCGGGAAGGGACATTAAAGCTCATCCAGTGACACCTCCCACTATCCCAGGCTGCTCCAAGCCCCATCTGACCTGGCTTTGGACACTGCCAGGGATCCAGGGGCAGCCACAGCTTCTCTGAGCACCCTGTGCCAGGGCCTCCCCACCCTCACAGGGACAAATTTCTTCTTTAAAGAAGTATTTATACACTCAAATATGTCCTTCATGTATTTTGGGAACCACCAACAGATTTGCCAGCACCTCCATCCTCTTGCTGCCTCTCTCTCATTCCTTGGCCCTTTCCCTGCACACTTCAACACCACTGTGCTGAAATAAAACACCTCTTCCCTGCCATGGCTTCTCTCCTCACTGGCCCAACAAGGGCAGAATTCCCACTGCAGTGAGGTGTTTGATTTATGTCACGACTGAAGAAGTTCCTGCCACATTGGTGAAAGAAAGCACAGCCTGGAACTTGAATTTTCCAAGTCTAAAGCAACGAAACCTCAGGGTCCCTCAAATTTTCAGGGAATGCTGACAGGATGAAGTCACAGACTCTCTCTGTACCAGTTGCTGTGGTTACTGCTGCTGTTTGAGCGCCATCCTTTGCCCATTTATTGACACTTTTTCACCGCCAGAATAAAAAAAGATAAATATTCTTTCTGAAGATGCTGCTGTCTGGTTCACTTCAATTTTGCACTGGATACTTCCATTTCTGCCTTAAACTAAAATCTTTAATTAAAACATTACCAGTTCTGTAATCCCAACACTGCACCAGCTGCCTGAAGTTCTGGACAAGGTTCTACCAGCGCTGGATCCTCACCCTCCAAGGGATTATCTCATCCCCTTCATTAAACACAGAGTATCCAAGTTAAATATTAAAGATCAGGGATCAATCAATGGCAGAGAACAGCAGCTCCTCCCCCAGTGAGCTCACGGGCAGCTCCTCCTCACTGGGGAATGCTCTGGTAAAGGACTGTCCGAGTTTCAGCAGCAGATATTCATATAGACTATATATATATATAACAAATATCCTGAGTTGTAAGGGACGCGTTAGGGATCATTAAACTCCTGGTTCTGCCAGCCCCAAGAAATATATACAAATATATGTATGAGGCCATGGAAGCTACACCAGGACGTTTCCTCAACAACCAACCCACAGCAAAAGCAAACCAGTGCCACGAACAGTCCGAGAGCTCCAAAGCATCATTTTAACCGTGTCACAGCCCGGAGCAGAGCTCCTGAACGGGCAGAAGTTTCCAGGGCAGAGCCTGTGACGCTCCCGTGGGATCCCAGCGCTCCAAGGACACCGCGGAGCCGCACGCCCACGCCAGGCCGGGATTTCACACGAGCGGCGCGGAGGGGGCGGTCTGAGCACCACATGTGGAGCACAAGTTTAGCTCCCGGCTCTTTGTGGAGCCCAGAGATGACCCGGGGCTGTTGTTTCAGTGCGGGAGGCCCCGGCCCGGGGGTCCCTCGGTGCGCTCGAGCCCCTCGCTGCCCCAAGGGCCGGCCCTGCTGCCGGAGCACCGCGTGCCCGCACATCTGGGGAGGCGGCCCCGCAACGGGCCGCCCGAGGGCCCGCG
>NW_008236763.1:1376689-1388246 GCF_000691975.1 Corvus brachyrhynchos | reverse complement strand
GCAGGGCTGGGGCCTCCTCCCGGGCCGGAGCTGCGGGCGCAGTGGGACCGGGTCAGGGGCACCGGCATCTTTAGCGGTGTTATGTTTGTCCCGCTGTCACAAATCAATTAGGCTTACCCTCGCCCCCTCTAACACACTCTTACTGCCTAGCTTGAGGTTCCTAATAATTGTTTTTCTCTCATCTTTCCAGCCGCAGGAGCCTTCTCCATACCCCACGTTACCATGGCCACCCACTTCTCCAAGGATCAGGAGGAGAGAGTGCGTAGGAAATGGGTTACATGGGATATTGTGTGTACAAAGAGCCCTTCCCCTTACTACAGCCCTGACAGCACGGCACTGGCTGCATCCCGCAGCTTTTGGTCGCAAAGTGGCTGCCAGTGCTGAATTCCATGTGCTTTTTGTGTGTAGTGTCAGCGTGGCAGATGCTGTGCAGCAGCACAGAGCTCGCCTGCCTGCCTGAACACCTCAGGACTGGTGCTGCTAGAGGGGTTTCACTGATCCAGCTGTACTCTCTGTCCCATAATTACCCTTTTAAGTTTGATTTTGTAAGATTACCTGCTGAGCTGGCGCATGATACTTATAAATGATCTTGTTGAGAAGGTGTAGTGGGTTTGTAATTTTGTATATGGGGTGTGTAATTCTCTATATTGGGTTTGTAATGCTCTGTAGTGGGTTGGTAATTCTCTATATTGGGTTTGTCATTCTGTGAGCTTGGTTTGTAATTTTGTGAATTTGGTTTGCAGTTCTGTCTCTGGGGCTTGTAATTCCACGTGTGGGGTTTATAGCCCATGTCAGCTCAAACACTTGCTCCCTGCACAGCAAACTCAAACTCTCCCCCTCTTGCTGCCCAGTTCCCAGTCACCAGAGCCCTGTGTGCCCAGGTATGCTCTCTCAGGAGGTTTTGTTGCCTCTGCTCTGCAGATCAGGTGTGTGAAGGGGGACCTGTTCTCGTGCCCGGGCACGGACGCCTTGGCCCACTGCATCAGTGAGGATTGCCGAGATCCTGGCTTGCAGCAGGGAGGGTGTTGGAGCTGCTTGGGGTTGTGGAGTGTGGCTGTTTTAAAAACACCTTGATTTTTGTGCTTTAGAGAAGAAGACGGGGGAGGTGGCGGTTCTGCGGAGGGACGATCGGTACATTTACTACCTGGTAAGAGCTGGGGTGGCACTGGGACAGCTCCCTGGAGCTAAACTACATCACATACCAGGCATTAATAGCTGTGGGGGTTTTGGTCATATTCATGGAGTCATGGAATCACAGAATGCTTTAGGTGGGAAGGGACTTTAAAGCTCATCCTGGGCAGGGACACCTTCCACTGTCCCAGGTTGCTCCAAGCCCTGTCCAGCCTGGCCTTGGACACTTCCAGGGATCCAGGGGTGGCCACAGCTGCTCTGGGCACCCTGTGCCAGGGCCTGCCCACCCTCCCAGGGAACAATTCCTTCCCAGTATCCCATCTGACCCTGCCCTCTGGCAGTTCCCCTTGTCCTGTCACTCCAGGCCCTTTTAAAGAGTCTCTCTCCATCTCGTTGGCTCCCTTCAGGCACTGGGAGGGATTTCTGGAATGCTCCTCTCAGCAAGAGCTGTGAGATATGTCCTCAAACATTGCCAAGCTGTTCTGTGCATCTGCATTTCACCTTTACTTGGACACAGCTGGCTGCTAAACTAGAGTGTTACAAGCTGTGAAATGTAGTTCTTTGTTCAAGTCCTTCCACAGAGGCAAGCCTGGGTGTGGAGTTTTGGGATATGTGTCTTTTGTAGCAGTATTTATAACAGACAGTGGCTTGCAGTGGTCATGCCAGAGGCACAGCTGAGCTTTGCTGGTTTTCTGTAGATCACAAAGCAGAAGGTTTCTCACAAGCCCACCTATGAGAGCATGCAGAAGAGTTTGGAAGCCATGAAAGCTCACTGCCTGAACAACGGAGTCACCGACATCTCCATGCCCAGGTGAGGGGCTCAGGAACTGGGTGTTTGATTTCTAGGATGTCTGCAGGATGATCCCCTGCTGTGAAATAAGAATTCAAGTATCCACCTCTATCCAACTCCTCTGTTCAGTTGGGCAAATCTAATTTGCATTTCCCAGTGCATTTCAATAATAGCAAAGCGCATTTGAGTTGTTTCCTTGTTCTCCCTGTGAGCTGAGGCAGGGCCACCTCAAACTGCAGCTGCTCCCAGGGCTGGGTGGGTGCAGCACGAGGCCCCACAGCTCTTTTGGTGCTTTGTCTTCCAGGATTGGATGTGGACTCGACGGCCTGCAGTGGGAAAAGGTGTCAGCCATCCTTGAGGAAGTGTTTGAGAACACTGACATCAAGATCACAGTTTACACGCTGTGAGCAGAAGAGTCAAAAAGCTCCATTTCCCCCAATTTTGGGAGCAGAACCTGTGAACTGACAAGGGGGAACCTGTGTGGGGAGCGCGTTCTGCATTCGGGTGTCACTCACTTGTGTGACAGTGACAGGGGCTTCCAGCAGCAACAAGCTCCAGAGAAGTTCATTTGGGCTGTTAATTAGCAGGAGGCGGCGGCGCTGTGGAAACCCTCGGGAGCTCCCAGTGTGTCCCTGCAGCCACCAGGTGTCACTGGGGCTCCACGCAGTGAAACGGAGCCGCTGCCTCTTGGGCGCTCGGGGTTTCTGTTCGGGTTGGTGCTGGTCAGCTGCCCCAGGCAACCCTGGCACCTCTGGCTTTGTTCTGTTTGCGATGTCCTGCCTGGCACTCGGGTCACTCGCCTGTTCTCACAGGTGTTAACACTTTAATTTCTCCCTTCTGGCCATAAATTGGGTTTGCTGAGATCATGCTCACTCAGGATCATGCTGTGGTGTTCAATAAATAGTGCCCTGCTGTTGGATGGGTCCCTGTGGCTGTTCTGGGGACAGGCTGGGGGTTGCAGGGAGGGGTGTAATTACACCTGATGGGTGTGTTTTATACAGCAGCTGTATCATTTATAGTCTGCACAGCTCGGTTTGGTGAGGATCCAAGCAGGTTGATGTGCTCTAAGAACTCACAGGATTGAGTTTAAAGTGGGATTTTTACATTTCTTTGTTTGCTGCATTTGTAGTCCAGCTGTTACACAAAGGTTGGTGTTTGTTACCCAGAACAAAAGCAGATCAGTAACACCCCTGGTTCCTCAGATCCATGGAAAACTCCTGATTTGGAAGAGTTTGTTCCTGAACTGAGGAACTACCACAGACATTTCCTTCGTGTTTGGTTTCCCACCCTCCCACAATAACAAATCTTTTGGTCTTCTCTCATTCTGAATGCCTAGAAAAGTGCCAGGTGTGTTGAATAAATATAAAAATGGGACATAGGAGTTGGGAATTTTGTAGCATGACAGGGTTGCTGATGGGATTTCCTTGGGCAGGGACTGGGTTTGTCGGTTCTGGGGGGTTTTTTTGCTGCTGCAAATCCTGTTTGTGTCTTTAGGATCTCCCTATTCTTACTCTCCCTGTTCCTTGCCCATATTTTGTAAACCTGTTTGGTGGGGAATTGCTGTAGCTGGGAAAAATAACCTTGGACAAAGAGAAATTTGGAGCAATGAGCTGATCCAGAACAGGCACTGAGGCTGCTCATGGATTCAGTCCTTCCCCTTAGTTGCATCTGGGTTTTAGTTCTGGTTCCTTGCTGGTGGCATCCCCTGAGCTTTGTTTTACATGGACAATGATCCTGGTCTCCAACACTTGTATGTACTCTGGAAATTGTTTTGGCATTTAATTCTCCCTTCCCAGCTACAAAATATTCCCTGTGTGGCTGTCCCGGGATGTCCTTGAACTCGGACATGCCAGGTTCAATTTAGGACTTCTTGCAAGTAGAGAAGAAGGAATAAACAGTGCTTTGGCTTTTGCAGTGGCTTCCCATTTTATTTCACTTTGCTTTTATATCCCAAACATCATTGTTTGATAATAAGTTCTTGGGCTCCATCATGATTTGGAAGAGAGCTGTTGGCCCTGAATTAAATCACAGCTCTGATTATTGAAGAGAACAGAGAGAGAAAATTTCTTTTTCACCTTAAATCCTTTTCTTTTCCCCTTTCTAATGCATTTATCTAACCAGCAGCTTTGTTCTAAGGTCTTTTGCCATGAAATATTCCCAGAATGTGATCCCACAGCCTGCCTGTGGGTCACTGCCATCCCTTTCACCACAGCACGGGTTTGGTTGGGGCAGGGAGGGGGAGGAACAAAATACACCCAAAAAAATCCCAAACACCAGAGCTCTGTGTCGTGTGTGTGTGTTCGGAGTCCCACAGGGCCTTGTCTTCCAGAGGCTGGCTCTCCATCCTGCTGGAATCAAAGCTTTGGGAAGCAGGACTGTCCCTGGTGTCCAGGTCTGTCACATCTCTTCATGGATCCTTCCTGATCCTAGGGAGGGAGAAAGAGACACGTCCTAGAGACTCTGAGGTGACTCTTCAGGACCCCACAGAAAAGGGAATTCTGCAACAACTGGGATTTCCTTTAGTGGTGTTTCTTTAGGGTTAGACTTGGGGGTGTGAGTAAAATCCCCTTTGCTCTCCATTCCTCTCCCTGTTGCGCTGAATATCATCCATGTGGAGAACAGGGAGGTGTTCTGGTGGCCCTGGAACCTTTTTCATTCTTTGTTCCTGGAGGAGAAAACTGAAAAGCAATAAATCCCTTGGGAATCTGCAACGGGGGAGCCCCTGGAAGGGGAAAGTGACAGTAAGAGAAATCAGAACCCAACTTAAAGAGAGGAGAGTTAACGAGTGCCCCCCTGGGAACCCTCGCTCACCTGAGCCTCAGTGCAAGATCTCAGCCAGCTTCTCCTCGTAGTACTGGAAATTCTCCTGAATATCCTCCCAGGGCACGAAGGACTTGGCCTCCTCCCCTTCCTCCTGCTCCACAAAGTTCTTCCAGACATACTCAAAGTCTTGAGGCTTCATAATCCTCAGCTTGCAGCCGGCCTCCTTCATGCTCCTGAGAGCCGCCTGCATCTCGGGCTCTTCCCACATGAAGAGCCGGCCCACCATGATGGTGAGGCGCAGCCCCTTGTCCTTGCGCAGGGCCTCGCAGATCCTCTCGGCGCAGGTGACGCAGGGGCTGGAGGACACGTACCAGGTGACATCGTGGCGGGCACCCGCCTGGCACGTGGGCAGGATGGTGTTGAAAAAGGCCATCTCGGCGTGGGCGGCCGCGTGCTCGTCCTCCAGGTACCCCCGGCACGTCGCCGACTCCTTGCCCTGCGTCTCCACCACGTAGCACAGGAAGGTTTTGTTCCTGCCCGAGCTGTACTCCACGTTCCTGAACTGGAATTTGAAGAAGATTGCTGGGAGGCGTTCCCTGGGGAGAGGAGAGGAGAGAGGGGGCTCAGAGGCAGATTTAGGCAAGGGTCACACCGGTGGGTCACCCCTGTGGGTCACCCCGGTGTGGGACCATGGACAAATCACTGCATCCCCCCTGATTTCTCTGTGTTCAAAGGTTTAGGTTGTAAAATATCCAGGATCAAATCCGACTTTGCTGTGAAAAGGTGGATTTCCTGCTGGAGTCCCTACTGATAAACTTCATCTACTCTTTTAATTTATTGTCCAGCTCTTTCCTTCTGTGGCTCCGGATAAGTGAGGAGAGATCACCTTGTGATGGAACATCTCACAGGATGGCTCTGGAGACAGGGGAAGGGAGTGGGATGGAAAAGAGTAGGAAAAAATGCACGTGCTTCCAAGAATAGTGCTTTCCTACTTTGTATCCTGTGGCTCTTTGGGTAATGATTCTTTAATTAATGATTTTTTGAAGGGCAGACATGAGACACCCATTCCAGAGCCATGTCTGCAATGAGTTGTTTCACAATAACATCAGGTTTTTAAATATATCAGAGGCACAGGGAGTTTCATCCCTGATTTAACTCTCTGACAGCAAAGGGGTCACAGCAGTGAGGAGGTTGGCTCTGGGTTTTGATGGAACAGCTGAAGCAGCAGCAACCTGCTCCAGGATGGATTGACTCAGGATGGATTGACTGGGAGCTGGATTTAGCCGGCCCTTCCAGATGGATTTTATTGCTTATCTCGGCGTGTGCCTGAGCTTAGCTGGGATGTTCACCTCCATCTCTGCTCCCAGCAATACGGAATCTGCATTAGTTCAATTAATAACGTTCCAATCAGGAATATAAACCACACTCAGGCAGCTCATTCCAAAGCCTGGCAACCCTTTCCATGAAGAAATTCCCCCTGATGTCCGACCTGAACCTCCCCTGGCACAGTTTGAGGCTGTTTCCCCTCATCCTGGTGTCTGGGAGAAGAGGCTGATCCCCACCTGACTTCAACCTCCTGTCAGGGGGTTGTGGAGAGTGAAAATGTGTGTGGAAATCATTTAAAAGCTGTTCACAGGCACTGAATTCCCACATTATTCTCAATATAAACCCCTGCTCTGACACCAGGCTGGGGTGGAACAGCTCACCTGAGGATAGGAAAGGTCAAAATTGAAACCTTCCTCCTCCAACTGCTCTGAAAAGCATCATTAAATGGCTTTTTTTCAGCGATTTCTAAATGCTCCAACCTAATTTATCAAAGTTTTCCCTGGGTAGCAAAGTGTTAGATCACACTGAGACCAAAAAAAGTGGAAAATTTGAGGCAGAATCCTCAGTCTGGGATTGAAGTTGCTGAAACCAGGTGGGCTGGAGGAAAGAGCAGCTGCCCAGTGTGACCCTGGCACTGTCAGACAGAAGGGAAGCAAAACTTCTAATGAGGGAATTAAAATGTGGATTATTGGAGAGAGTAACAAGGCCCAAGGAATTACTCCTACAAGGAGCCCCATTTACACCTGGGGAAAGTGGAAATAAATATGTCAGGAAATGTCCCCAGATTGGGATTACAGGCATCCAGCTCTGTGTTCAGCCAAAAAAAAAAGGGATAATATTCTTAAAGAGAGTAATTGGCTTCCCAGAGTTTCCTGGAAGCCAGACTCCTCCTGGAGCTACAAGCAGCAGAGTGAGAACTTGGCTGGCAGTCCTGAGATGCCCCTAATCCGAGGGCTAAAGCTGAAATGCAACATAATTGGGTTTAAGTGCTTCTTCCCTGGCTGCAGCTGTGTTTCCTCAGCACTCATACAACTGCCTTGATTGGCTGGGAATTTGTAAATCATTGGAAAAATCCACGTGGTGATCCCAGGCCAAGGCCTGGCCTGAACTCTCAGTGTGCTTCTTAAAATGAAAGTGAAAAAAAAAACCCTGGGGTTTTAGGACCTCTTTTGGGGTCCTTTAGGATTCCTGCTTTGCTTTTTCACTCTGCCCTTTCCAGGATGGAAAATCCTGTCAAATCCTGGGATACCCATGGCATTCCAACAAAGGATTTAATTGCAGGATGGTGCTGAGGAAGTGTTTCGGCTGTGGTGAGCGCAGGGCCTTGGGTTTAGCAGGGAAGTTTGGACATCCTGCTCAGTCCCTCAGCATTTCTAACTGCAGGTTGAATGTTCCAAGGCTGGAAAACCCAATTTCCTCATTAAAATTCATTTTAGGACATGTCTGAAGTGTTCAGAACTTTTCCCAGTGGTTTATATCCACAACTGTTGATGCCTTAGCTCCATTCCTAGCAGAGGGATGTTCTTTCCTTAAAAGCCACAGCTAATCACTGTTATTTCTATGGTTGTATGTGGCAGAGACCATTCCAAGAAGGGATTTTTTTTTCACAGCAGTCACATTTTGAGAAGAAAATGGAGATTTTTCCACTCCTGGGCAGGAATGGAACCCAATTTTGTGACAGAGGTGCTGTCCTGCCTCACTCAACCTGGTCAGAACAAGCAGCCAAATTTCACCTGCAGAATCCTTCCTGCCAGAGCCCATGGACAGGCACAGGGATTCCAGGGGATATTTTGGAGGTCTGAGCTTTACTTTTAAGCAGCTGGAAGAAATCCTGGGTTTGGTTTATTTGCTGGGACACTCCTTTGGTGACTGATAAGGGGAATGTGAGGGGAGAGGGACTCATCCTGCTGCTCCTCCAGGGAGCATTTGGGAATGCTTGGAGGGAGCAAACACTGAGGGCTTTTCCTACTTGCAGCTGTCAGTTATGGCTGAGAGTTCAGCTTCCACCAGCTCCCTGTGATATCCTGCTTTTCCAAAGGCCAGGCTCCCTGCTGCCTGCTGCCTTCAAAACTGCCTCTTGTTTTGGAGCCTTTCTGCTAGCTGGGCTTTTTGGTTCCTTTAGGAAAGTCGGGTTCCAGCTGTGGCTGTGGAGCTCTTGAAAATAGGAACCTTTAGGTCTCTTGAAAAATCTGGCCCTCAGGCCCATCAAGCCAAGCAGCCATAGGGTGATTTTCCTGATCAAGGTGTGTTTTTCCTGATCCACAGGTGGAGAAACTCTCAGACAAGAGCCATTGATCACAGCAAGAAATCAATACCGAGCTCTCATTAAAGCCAACACCTCCGTCCCCATCCCACCAGCAGGGCTGGGAGAGAACCAGCACTGCAGAAACAGAGCTGTTCCTATAAAACAAGTGGATTTCTGTGCCTGCCTGGTGGGAGTCCATCCTCTAAAAGTCAGCAAAACTTAGAACAGAACCCCACAACGAATCCAAACCATTTCAGGCTCTTCAGAAACGCACCACCAGAAGATGCTGCTTGTGTTGCCCCACATAAAAGCTGAGGCAGAGCTCTCTGAACACCCCCAATTCCATATTTAAATCCCGATCTCTTACCCTGTCACAATCTCAAAGGGTGGCAGGTCCTCCCTCTTCACCTTCTTCTTCTTCCCCTCTCCCTCCTCGGCGTTGTTGGGTTCCCCGTTCTGGGCATTGCTGGGCTCCTCCTGCTTCTCTGCCATCTTCCCCAGGACACTGGGACCGAGCCGTGGCCACTGGGAGAGAGAAAGAGCAATTTCTGAGAGCTCTGGGAGCCGAGGGAGGAGGGAAAACAGGGCTGGGAGTTCCTGCCCCAGGCACAGTTGTCAGGACCTAAATATGGAACAAAGCGGCAGCGGCAGGGGCTGGACGGGGTTGGGTGACCCAGGGCTCTCAGGTGTCACCTCCTTCCCCTGCTCTCTCCAGCTCCTTTCAGCAGTCCCTCTTGCTCCCCTTTTAATTGCAAACCAAGTGACAACTTCGCAGTGGGCGGGATGAGCCCATAATTTTCCCTGATGGAAAATCCTGGAAGCTCAAGCGTGTATTTATCCCTTGGGGTGACAGACGGCTGGCAAGGGGCACCTCCCTGCTCCCCCAGCCCTCTCCCTCCTCTGCCAGTGGATTCCATCGCTGACCTTGAAGGACCAGCTCAGCCTGGCCTCACTCAGGCAGGAGGGGAAGGGGTCGTGGCCGTTTTGGTGGAAAATCCCTGGGTTTGGCCGGTTTGGCTTCGTGGATCACCTGGAGCATCCCAGCAGGAGTCCCGTGGTTCCTCCCGCCCTGCTTATCCAGGACTCTGAGGGGGAAATCTCCTTGTTGGAGCTGTAAATCCAAGCCAGAACCTTGTCCCAAATATTTGAAAGCCCAGCTGGAATTCCCAGTGGGCAGCAGTGCTGCTTCTCCCATTGTTCTGTGTTTTTCCTCCCCATAAATTCTGAGTGTTCCATAAATTCCCAGTTCACTGGCACATATCTGGGCTGGAGGGGTTTTCCCTCTCTTTTGTGTTTCCTTCAGGATTGTAGGAAACTATCCCAGCTTCTCACTCTCCATTTCAATCATTTACAGTTTGCATCAATCCCACCTGAGCCAAGCTTAACGAAAACCTGCGCGAGGTTTTCCCAGGGACCAATCCTGGCCATGCCACGGGGCAAAGGAAAAGGGAAAAGTGTGGCAGTGCAGGATTTTGGAATCAGAGCACATTGGAAATCAAAACCTGCAGAACTGTGGGCCCTGCACTTAGCTCAGAACGCACCACCAGCAAACCTGGAGTAAAGACGGAATATTCAGCTGTGTTTGATGGAGTATTCAGTCAGTGTCGGTGGAAAAACTTGCTCTTCGTTTGAGAAGGAGAAGAGGTATTCCATAAAAATCAAATCAGTGGGAATACCTGCTTTGTGATCCTGTTCAATTCAGCTCTCTGGAGCCTTGTGAGGAGGCTGCACCATCACAAAGTGAAATAAATCCACGCCATCGGGCAGGTCATTTATTACCAGAGAAAATGAATAATAAATTATCACGGATAATTAGTTCTGGCTGTTCTTCCCAGCCCCCTTGCCATCACCCTGCCTTGCCGTGCTGGATATCCTTTGGAGCTTTTCCTCGGTGCCACCATGGATGCAGTTTTTGGGGACAGAGCACCCCTTTGAGGAGTTGTTGTTTAGTTGGTGTTGTTTAGGTGACAGAGCTGGCATCTAGAGCTCTGTGGTGACAGCCCAACCAAGGATTTGACTAATTCCAAGACATCCTATCCATGGAACATATATCTTCCACGGTGCAGGGTTTTATTTCTTTTTAAGCCTAAAATACTTTCCTGCAGGGCAGGGGTGGTGTTTTGCCTCCTGCGTGGTGACAACGCTCAAGTTCCACCTCTCCTGGCCGATTGCTGTCACCTCTGACATTTCAGGGGCTGCTTTTGGGGTGGGAATCCTCTCCCAATGACTGACAGCTCATTTCCTCCTAATCCTGATATTTTCAAGCAGCATCTCAGCCCCTCTCCAGTCCCTCTGACCCACTCTGCTTTATTTTTGGAAGCTCTTCATGGCTGAGGTCCCAGCTTTGCTGCAGCTTTAGTCTGGCCCCTCCAGGGGCTGAGCTCTAATCTAATCTGGGGAATGTGGCACCGAGGCTCCCCCTCTCTCCAGCCCTTCCCAGCTGCTTCCCAGCTCCTTCTAGGGCATCGCTTGGAACAGCCACGATCCTCCCCCCACTGCAGCCAAAAATATAAAAGGGCACCACGGAGCTGCTGTGTTGGAGCTGGGGGTGGGTGAGGGCTCTGGTGGCTGTTTGTGACCCCAAACGTGTCCCCAGGGGCTCACAGAGGGGCCTCCCAGCAGCGCTCAGGGGACCCCAAATCATGCACCTGCCAGCCAGAGTTTGTACTGAGCTTCCCCTGCACCTGTCCCTGTCCCCATTGATTTAATATTTTCTCCAGCTGGCTCTGAATTTGTTCATAAAATCCCAGGATCACCGAGGCTGGAAAATCTCTCTGGGATCATCGAGTCCCTCCTGTGCTCGATCCCTACCCTGAGCACTCAGTGCCACGTCCAGGTGGCACCTCCAGGGATGGGCACTCCAAACCTCGAGGCCGTTTCCTCTCCTCCTGTCCCTGTTCCCTGGGAGAAGATCCCAAATCCCCCCGGCTCCCCCCTCCTGCCAGGGAGTTGTGCAGAGCCACAAGGTCCCTCCTGATCCCCCTTTTCTCCAGGTTGAGCCCCTTTCCCAGCTTCCTCAGCCCCTCACAGACAGAGCCCTGCCGGGGGGGTCACAGCTCAGCCACAGGGGACACCCAGGACAGGGCTAAGGGACAGCCTGTGCTGGGAGAAGCTTCCAGGCTTTGCTGGATTTATGGATAATGAGGATCCTTCATCCATCCAAGTCCAGAGCAGCTTCTCCAGTGACTTTAGAGGCACCTCTGAGCACTCTGATGGCTTTTATCTCCTAAACAGGGATCTCTGCTTATCCCTGGGCCTGTGTCCCCTGCAGGTCGTGTGCTGTCCCTCTCCTTGCAGCAGGA
>NW_008236763.1:1365516-1376676 GCF_000691975.1 Corvus brachyrhynchos | reverse complement strand
CTGTTCCCTTTCCCCATCTCCCACACCTGCCTGCCACAGGCCGTGCCAGGAAAAGGCCGCTTTTATGGCATTCTGGGGCCAGAGGAACATTTCGGGATAGATGTGAGAGTGAAATAAGAGCCTGGCCGGGTGAGTCATGGCTCAGCCGTGCTCTCCATGCCGAGGGGACAGCTGGTGGCACTAACAAAACATCTCCCTAGAGACATCGTCTGGCAGCCAGCCCCCTCCTGCTTTTTCCAGCTGTAACCACGGGACAAATAAATAAACACTGACAGCTTCCCTTCCTTCCTCCCTCCCTTCAGGGTTCTCACCTGTCCCTCTCCTCCTGCCTCAGCACCACAAAGGTTTCAAGGAAGGGCTGGAAACGCTCCTGTCCCACGAGGTTGAGCTGGGCAGTGCCCAAATCCCGGTGTAAGCTGCTCCAGCTGGGCTGAGCCCCAGCTGAGGGATGCTCTCACCTCTGTACCTGCCTTATCTTCCCAGCCAAACCCTCCCTGGCTCAATCTTCACACCCCTGCACATGAGGAGCCTTGGCAGGTGCTGCTGCCTCCCCAATTAATTCCAAGCCCAACTGGGAGTTAATGACAGCTCCCAGCAGCATGCGAGCTCCTGCTGTCGTTTCCTGGGACCAGCTCTGGGGGAAAGAGAGCTCCAGCCCTGCTGGAGCTGCTCCGAGCACAGGAATTTCGGTCCTGCAGCACCCAGAGCCAGGGCAGGGCCTGGCAGGGTGGCTGTGTCACCTGCACGGAGGTGCCAAACCCTGGCTGGCGCCTCACTGGGTGCTCTAGCACAGCTCCAGGCTGCGGCAACTCAGGGAAAGCTCCGTCCTGCTGCAGCCAGAGTGCTGGGACAGCTGGGGAATCATGGGGTGAGGGAAGGGGAGGGGAAGGAAAGGAAAGGGGAAAGGAAAGGAGAAAGGAAAGGAAAGGGGAAAGGAAAGGAGAAAGGAGAAAGGAAAGGAGAAAGAGAAAGGAGAAAGGAAAGGAAAGGAGAAAGAGAAAGGAAAGGAAAGGGGAAAGGAAAGGAAAAAGGAGAGGAGAGGAAAGGAAAGGAAAGGGGAAAGGAAAGGGGAAAGGAAAGGGAAAGGGAAAGGCAGGAGGAGGAGTTGGTTGGCTGTGCACAAATCCTGAGGCTGCAGCATCCAGGGAGTGACCACTGGGCCCGAGGGGCACCCTCAGTTTAATGGGAAATTCCTCCTCCTGGAGAGAGGGGCTGGAGTCTGGAGTGAGGAGTGCCACCAGCCCTTGGGAGCCACCGGGAGCCCCTCAGGAGTCACGGGGACCACGGCACATCCCTGGGCTGGGACACTGTGCTCTGTCCAAGGGCTGGTCTGCAGTTGGGGTTGGACAAACACGAGCTTGGACGGGGCTTGGAGCAACCTGGGACAGTGGGAGGTGTCCCTGCCACGACAGGGGGTGGGATGGGACGATCCTGAAGTCGCCTTCCATCCCAAACCAATCCAGGATTCTGTGAAACCAAGGCTGGTTTGGGGCTGTGCTGCTCAGTCTGGGCAAGAAACCCTCCAGATGACTTTGAAATGTCATTAAAGTTATTTTCATGCAAGGGGGCTCAGTGTATCTGTTTAAACAGCAAATGCACCAAATGATGCTTTAAATATTAATACAGGAGGGTTTCTCGCTGAATTTAATTTTCCCGATTGATTTCAAGCTGCTCTGGATAGCACAGGGAGGAACATTTGCTATTTTTGCTGCCTGTAAGAAGAGGTAGGAGGCAAAGAAAAGCTCCTGCTGCTCTTACAGGTGGGCAGGGAGGAGGAGGAGAAACTGGAAGGAAAACAAGAACAAGGCAGCCAGTCCCAGCAGCTGGGAAAATGGGGAGGGCAAACGTGGGGAAAAATCTATTAATCTTGATTTCAGATTTTCCTTTGCCTGCAGAAAAAAAAGTACGAAGAGGAAATAGACCCAATTTATGAAAGCTGATCAAATATGCATTCATCTATTTAATTGGAAATGTTATTAAAGAGTTGCAGGTATGAGCCAGATCGAGAGCCACCAATTTAAATGTGATTTAAATAATTCTCTCCCCTTTCCAAAAGGAGATAAAGGTTCATTTAATCCCTCCTGGCCTCTCTGGATGGCCCTGCTCATCCCTGTTCCCTGAGGACAGGATGGACTGAGCCTAAATCAGCCTTGACTCCCCCAAATCCAATGTGCAGCCAGACCCCGCCTTCATTGGAGGGAGAAATAATTCCCATTTACCTGTCCTTGGGCATGGGAGACACAGGAGCTGTAAATAAGCACAGTGGTAACACAGAAAAGAAAGCCCCGAAGTGTTAAAGGATTTCTTTTTTATTTCTTTTTTTTTTGTAAAGCAGCTTTTGATGCCTCCAGTGCTGCTGGCAGAGCTTTGTGGGGCTGCTCCTGCTCCCAGCCTCAGCTGCTCCACGGCCTTTTCCTGCAGCTTTTCCTTGGGAGAGCACAGCCCTGGGCTGGCAGCAGCCCTGGGAAAAGGTAGCCTGAGCCAGGGGGAAAAAAGAATGGATCAGAATCACCCAATTTTATGAGGAACTACAAATTCCAGCTGCTCTCAGCTCCTGGGGTTCAATTCTCGGTGGTGCTGAGGCCCCCGCTCTGCCTGAGCTGGATCCAGGAACATCCAGCATCTCCCAAAATCCAGCTCGATGTGAGTCAGGGAGGAGCCCAGAGCCAGGAATTGTCCTGCTCACCTCAGGGCTGGGGTGACAGGACAGAGGAGCCCCTCAGGGAGATGTCCCCAAGGGAATGTGGCCCTGCTGTCCCCAAGGAGGGGCCTTGGGCACTTTTGGGGTCCAAACCCGCCTGGGCCATGCACTCCCAACCCGCCCCAGGGAGTGATGAATCCACCTGTGGAGCCTTCCCAATCCCCTTCCCTTGATCCCGTGAGCTTTTGGAACCAATACAGCGAGAATAACTGGGATTTATTTCTTTATTCTCCCAAAAAACCCCAATGGCTTCTTTTTATTCAAAGCGAATACAATTTATGTTACATCCCCAGCAAAGCCCTCCCACCCCCTTTGGGGTACCCCCCACCCCCAATTACAGCCAGTGCCAGGAAGATGATCCACGTGCCCCTTCTCTTCACATTTCGTGCTTTTAGCAATTCAAAACAACATAAATTCTGTCTGGAGACCCCAGAGCTCAGGTTTCTACAAAAGGCCGGCATAAGGGATGGACAAGGATGAGTCCATGCACCCCTTGTGTCTGATTCCATCCCATTCCTTCGGAATTCCTTGGATTTTAACCTTTCCTGATTAATGACGGAATGGAAATGCTCTGGGATGAGGCACTTGCACTGCACCTGACAGACTTTGTCGGGGCTTTTTGCCAATTAAATAATTAATTACAGCCTTCCAGGCAGTGGGAGCAGCCTCACAAATTTTACAGATTCTCGTGTCTCTGCACTTGAGAAAAAGAACAAAATGAAATGTTTTCTTCAAAGGCACTGGTGTGAGTTTTTCAGTTCTGATGAGGAATGGCACGCTGAGGTGGAAGAGAGGAATTTCCTCTTGGGAGAAGCATTTGCATGCTGCTCACTGCTGCTTTATCCTGGAGCAGGGAGGGGAAGGAGTGGGATGCTCCCCAAACAGGAGGCAAAACCCAGTCTCCATCCACCAGCAGAACCAGCCCCATCCCTGCTGGCAGATAAAGAGCTGAAGCACAAACCAGGGGATACAGGAACACGAAGCAACGGCACAAGGAGTGAAAAATCGAGAAATTTATTTTAAAAAATGGAGTAATTTCTTTAAAAAATCAAGTAATTAAAAAAAACCCAAGTAATTTCTTTTAAAAATCAAGTAATTGAAAAAAAACCCAAGTAATTTCTTCTAAAAATCAAGTAATTGAAAAAAAAATCAAGTCATTTCTTTTTAAAAAAATCAAGTAATTTCTTTTTTAAAAAATAAAGAGATTAGAAATAAAATCAAGTTCTTAAAAAATGGGTGTGCAGAGGTGAAGGGCATTTTGGTTTGGTCCCAGCAGAGGAGATGGGATTTGCCACGTGTGTGACCAAGCTCAGCTCTCGGGGGGTGGTGGCAGTGGTGAGGGGTGCCCGGGGTTCCCAGCCTGAATTATGCCAGATCATTTGGCTGCTGGAATTTGACCTGGTGGCTTTAAGGACAGGGAGCAGCTGTAGCCCCCAAACCCGCTGGAGAAAACCCCGTCAGGCTGCCCAGACCCCTTAAAGGAAGGAATGGTGCAAACCTCTCACAGAGCCACGGTGGAGCTGAGAGGAGGAGGAGGAGGAGGAGGAGGAGTCAAGTCCCAAAATGAACCCCCCGAATTCTTACACCTTGGTTCACCTCAGGACAGTTTCGTTATGCCAAACGCCTCGGTTTAGTCGCTCTTGCCCGGCTTCTGCTCGGGGTTGTCCTTCCAGATGCGGATGGTGAGGCAGGTGGCCATGGCCAGCCAGCCCAGGTAGGGCAGCAGCAGCAGCGCTGCCACCGAGTTGATGCGGTACCAGGAGCACGCGGTGCCTATGGCCAGCCCGTCCAGGAGCAGGATATCGATCAGGGCCTGCGGCAGAGAGAACACGGTGATTGCAGGCTCGGGAGAGCGGCACAGCCCCGCCCGGCACCGCCAAAATATCCCGGGCCAGGTTGTGGGGAGGTGGGACAGGGATGGGGGTGTTCGCGCTGGGGCGATCCCAAACCCCAGGACATCGTCCCTGGGCTCCAATCAGAGGGATCTGAGTGTGTCACACCGGGGGCTGAGACTAATTAATGTGCTCTTCTCTGCTCATTATCGAGTCCCGCAGATTAACACCCTGTTCACGGCGCGCGTCCCCTTTGCTGACGACAGAACCCGCTCGTGGTGGTGGCCGTGGCCACTGAACCAACTTTCCAATGCCACCTTTCACCCCCAGAGTGGCAACATCCAGGTGGAAACGCAAATCCCCATCTGTGCCCCTGTCACTTCAGGCTCTGGCACCTGAGGCAGTGCCTGGTGGCCCAGCCCGGGTGTGGCAGTGCCCCAGCCCCGCCCTGGCTGTGCCCGATAAGCCCCCGGCAGCTGCTCCCCGCCGGGGATGCCGACAGTGCTGTTGTCGCTCAGGGTGTGACCCCCCAAAGGACTTTATCTCCCAGCCCGGACCCTTAACTGGGGGGTGCAGCCCTGGCACTGCCCGGCCCCATCTCCCACCTGGCTATCGGAGCGGGCCGAGGCTGGAGGGGGCTGATACTATTGTCCGGGGGCACGGGCAGCTGGAGCTGGGCTAAAGCTCCCTGTACGGTCACATAATTCTCCTCAGCACCGCTCCAAAGCACCCCAAACCCGGCTGAAAAGCCCCAGTTACCATGTTCAGGTTGCGGGCACCGAAGAACAAGGGGGGCCATGCCCAGTTCAGCGCCAGCTGAGCCCCGTAGAGCCCCAGGGGGACGATGGCCTTGCTGCTGCAGCCACCCAGGTCGTTCCACACCAGGTAGGAGGCGTAGCTGTGAGGAGGGACACTCGTTAGTGCCCGCAGCCACCCTTGGGAGGGCCAGAGGAGCGTTTTCCCCGCCGGGGGTTTGCAGGAGAGCTGTGTTTGCACAGCAGCATCCACGTCAGGCACTGAGCTGCTCTCTGGGAGCAGGGACAGGACCCAGGGAACAGCTCAGGGGAGGTTTAGGTTGGGTATCAGGGAAAGGTTCTTCCCCAGAGGGTGCTGGGCACTGCCCAGGCTCCCCAGGGAATGAATGGGCACGGCCCCGAGGCTGCCAGAGCTCCAGGAGCGTTTGGACAGCGCTGCCAGGGCGGCCCAGGGTGGGATTTTGGGGTGTCTGTGCAGGGCCTGGAGTTGGACTGGATGATGCCCTTCCAGCTCGGGCTATTCCATGATTCCATTCTATGATTCCATGTCCCTCGCTCCTCCCAAACCTCCCCTGCCCCACACCTGAGCGGCTCCTGTCCCCTGCCCAGTGCCATGGCTGGTTGTGGCACCTCCCCCAGGCTGTGCCCCCGCTAGCGCAGTGCCAGGCTCACACCTGACATTCTCTGCTGGTCCAGGATACCCCAAACCCCCGGGCAGAGCCTGGCAGGGCTGCTGTGGCTGTGCCAGGGGCAGCAGGACGGGAGGCAGCGGTCTCAGCACTCACCCCATGCCCGTGTACAGCACGGTCCAGGCCACAGGGAACACTCTGCGGGATGGGCACCAGGAAGGCTTTTTCAGCTTCTCGTACCACGCTGGGATTTCCTTCCGGTTGAGGAACCAGCCAAGGAAACCTCCGACGTGGGGCAGGACGGTGAAGCCCACGGTGTAAGCCCACATCCTCCCTCAGGGGCTCAACGTCTCCTTTTTCCGGCTCTAAGTTAAAAACAAAGTCCCAGCATCACTTTTAAAGGACATTTTTTTCCCTACTTCCATCCTCTAATTCCGTGTTCCACTTCAGCCCCCAAGGCAGATGGACAGGATTTAATGTGTTTAGTCCCCTCTGCCCCTCTCTGAAATGGGGATTATTCCAGTCTGGGACATTTTCCCCCCTGATTTTCCCACTCTTTCACAGCTCCCTGCAATATTCCTGCGAGGTGGGAGGACTGTGAGCAGACAGGGCTGCAGGGGCTGTCCCCATCCCTGCTCCCGAGACTGGCAGGCTCTGAGGTGCCTCCTGGAGCTGCTCCCCCTCCTCTGCTGCCCTCAGGATGAAAACCCAAACTCCGTTCAGACTTGCCCATGATTTTTCACCGTGGATTTCTATTTTAATTTCTCTTTTGAAAGAGGTCTATGAAAGAAAAATCGTTCCAGCGGCTTGAAGTGCTCCAGGAACCCACAGCAGAGGGGACTCCCACCTGCGCAAGGGGTGAGCTGAGGCTCAGGGGGAGTTTCTGGATTTGCTCACGGGCTGCCTCTTGGATAAAACCAAGGGAAAATTGCTTTAACAATAAAAACATTCCCACCCAACGCAGGGTAACACCAGGACACATCCAGAATTCAGTGCTTTTCCCCTTTCTTCCCCTGCAGAGCTCCGAACCTGCCACTCTTCCATCCTCCCCAAAACCCCCTTCCCTCCGGATCCATCCCGGAATCAAACCCCAATTAACATTCGTCAGGGCTGCCACGCAGGGGCCGCCAGGAGCGCAGTTCTGTGCTGTCAGCACGAGCACAAAATGCACCTGGGAAGGTTTGGGATTTAGGAATGCAAGAGGAGCACGGAGCAGTCCCTGAGCCAGGGAAATGTCCCGGAGCCCGGAGCACTGCTCAGGAAAACAGGGAGTAGAGGATGGAACTGACCTGAACAGGCTCTGGGTGGGATTTCAGTTCGCAATTAACACCCGGCTGCACCCTCAGCTAATTGTTCTTGTTGTTAGCACACCACAACGTGTTTGGGAATGCGGTGGGAGCCGACTCCCACCTCACCGAGGAACAAACACCCCAGGCACCAACCAATTCCTTCATCTGACAATTTATGGCACTCTTAATTAGCCACAGAACCAGGAAACGACTGAAAACGGAGACAGATCCCAGCTCAGTCCTGCTTTAAATGTGACCCAGCCCCGCCGAGTTCTGCTTCCCACACACACCGCAGGAACGGAATATGGGAAAAGCGGATTTCCCCCAATTCCTTTGCAGCTGCAGAGGCGAAGGAGGGTTGAAAAACTTTCTTTTGCCTCGCAGTGCCGTCCCTGGAGCTGCCTGAGCCTTACCTGGGTCAGTGCCTCGCTCTGCCTGGCCGAGGGAAGGGCTTGGACATCCAGGACCGGCCCGTCCCGCCGCCGGCGATCCCCGTATGCCGCGGTTGGCAGCGGGGTTTTACCCAAATAGCCCCAAACTGGGCGGTGGGGTGGGGCTGGATCAGATTAAACCGGGGAGCTCCCGCTGGGGACAATCACCGGGAGTTTGGGGTGCTGGAACCCGTCAAGGGCACGGTGGCTTTGGGGCTGGCACCGCCGGGATGGACCCAGATCCGCACCTCGGGTCACATCCCAGAGCGTGTCCCTGGGGTGGGAACGGGACAGGAGCTGCTGTGCTGTTCGGTGTCCCTGTCACACTCAGGGGGTGTCCCTGAGTTCACCCATGTTCACGGGCTGTCCCTAACACACTCACAGGGTGCCCCTGCCACACTCAGGGGCTGTCCCTGCCACATTCATGGTGTGTCCCTGTCATACTCATGGGCTGTCCCTGCCACGTTTGTGGGATGTCACTGTCGCACTCATGGGGTGTCCCTTCTGCATGTAAAGGGTGTCCCTGCCACACTCCTGGGGTGTCACTGCCACATTCACAGGGTGTCCCTGTCACACTCCTGGACTGCCCTGCCCCTGCCGTGCCCCAGGCGCTCATTAACACGCCATTAATTAACCAGGTGCTTCCCGGGGCCATCTGTGTGCGGCCCTGTGGCCGGAATTCCCTGGCGGGTAAAACGAAGCTGTTCGGGCGTGTGAAATGGCAGAGGGAAAAGCCAGGAATCAATTTCCATCAGGGAGCTCTCTGCCAGGGCCGGGAGAATGAAACGCTAATTCCCAGCAGTTCTGGGTCATTACCTGGATTTCATGGTGGAAGGAGTGGGGCTGGCTCCTCACACGCTGGGATTTTGCTGCCGCAACAGGAACCAGGAAAATCTCCTCTTTTACGGGGCTCCCAAGAAAATTTCTTTTTTTGTGGGAAGAGAAAGAAAGGGGAAAAAATGCTGTAAAAAGCCAGGTTTTCAGCCAGCCTGAATCCTGCCCTGCCATGGGCTGGTCCAGTGGCATTCCCACTTCCAGTGACAGATGCAGTGCTCGTTAATCACAGCCCCACCACCTGCATCTCCTCCCGGAGCCTGTTGCTATTTGCGACTGGAAATTTGTGTCATGGAATGATGCAGCTCCCAGAAGAGCCCGAATGGTTTCCGTCGGAGTCAGGCCCTGCTGTGCTGCAGAGCTCTCAGCCCCTGCTGCCTCCACCAGCCCCTGGCAGCTCTGGCAAAAAGCACAAAATTGGACAATTTTCAGCTGGAGATTTTCCTCCCCCTGGGCACGAGCCCAGTCCCACGTTACTGGATGACTTGGTAGGAATGTGCCCAGGCTGGTTTGGAATTTAATGTGCTGGAAGAATGAGGAGCTGAGGGTCAAATCCCAAGGATCTGGTGAATCTGGGATGCTGGGAATGCTGCTGGTGATGGGGGAATAGAAAATGGGAAGAGGAAAAAATAACAGGGGCAGTTCCAGGCCTTCAAATTGTGTCTTTGCTGAACTTTAGGGCAAAGAAAGGGATCAGGGAGTCACGGAATCGTTTGGGTGGGAAGGGACCTTAAGGATCACCCAGTGCCACCCCTGCCATGGGCAGGGACACCTTCCACTATCCCAGGCTGCTCCAAGCCCCGTCCAGCCTGGCCTTGGACACTGCCAAGGATCCAAGGGGCGCCCACAGCGGCTCTGGGCACCCTGTGCCAGGGCCTGCCCACTCTCCCAGGGAACAATTCCCTCCTGATTTATTCACATGAAGACCTGAGGTGCACGGGAAAGTGGGAGGAGATTTGCCCCTGGTGGCTGCCAGCGGGCTCCCATTCCCTCCTGGGCACGAGGATGTTGGACCTGGCTGGCCTGGAGCCAGGAAGAGCCTCTCTTGCAGTGTTTACTGGGTGGCGATGAAGCTGAAATTTGGCAGGAGACAGCGAGAGGGAGGCAGAAAGAGCAGGATCGGATTTGGGAAGAGCCTTTGGTGGCACCAGCAGTGCTGGATTTACCTGTGGCACGAATCCATGCACACGGGATGAATCCATCCCAGGGGACGTGTGTGGTGCCCCCGGGCTCCCTCCTGCTCTGGGCACGTGCTGGAGCAGGGAACAACCCTGGGAATGCTCTGGAAAGGCTCCTCCAGCACATCCCTGCCTCTCCCCTTGCTCCCATGGATTTAAACCTCGATACCTCTGCGTTGGATCATTTGTCAGTAACACAGGCTGAGCTGCTGAGGCTGCTCTGCAGCAGAACCACGTCCATCCCGCGGCTCAGGAAAGAGCAGGATCGGGTTTGGGAACTCCTTGGTGGCACCAGCAGTGCTGGATCCATTTACCTGTGGGACGAATCCATGCACAGACTCCCCCAGGGACGAGTGTGGTGCCCTCGGGCTCCCTCCTGCTCTGGGCACGTGCTGGAGCAGGGAACAACCCTGGGAATGCTCTGGAAAGGCTCCTCCAGCACAGCCCTGCCTCTCCCCTGCTCCAACAGATTTACACCTCGATATCTCTGCTTTGCCTCATTTCACAGCAACCCAGGCTGAGCTGAGGCCGCTCTGCAGCGGAACCACGTCCATGCCATGGCTCGGGACAGTCCGGATTTGGGAGCCCCGGCTCTGCCGCATCCCTGCAGAGTGTGGCACACGCAGAGCTCGGTTACACAACGCTGTTTGTTTTCCTCTCCTTAGCAACCCCCGCACGTTGTCCTCGGAGGTGCTCGCTCCGTGCAAGATTAATTGCTCAAATAGAAAGGCCCCGTTAACCTGAATATATTATTGAAAAGCAGCATATTTCAATCTGCCCTAGATTTGAAAATAGAGATGCCGGGTCAGCTGTTGGCATAAATCTGCAGAGCTCCTGGAAGCCGGCGGAGCTTCCCTGATTTACATCGGCAATAAAGGCGGCCTGGATCGGCTGCCAGGATGGGGACTCGCCTGGCTGCCGCCAAGGACGTGGCAGGGGACAGGCAGGACCCTCGTGGCCATCCCTGGGACCTGCCAGCCCTGCCACTGTGGCACAAAACATTTCCTTGTGCTGGACTGAAAAAAAAAACAAACCCAAAGCACCACCCTACTTTTATCTTTAATTTAAAAAAAAAACCACATTCGTATGGTTTTTTTGGTGATGCTGCCATGAAAATCCTGGATCATATGAAGGGATACAGGAATTTCCAGCTGGTCAATTGGGGTTTTTCCATGTGGGCTGAGGTGGGCTGGAGCCCCCAGCCCCTCAGACTGGATGTAGAATGAGCAGGGAGCTGGATTTCCACCTTCTCCCTGCTAGAGGGAATTTTTTTAACGGGTTGGTTTGGGGATGAAAGCCCAGTTTTGAGGAGTTCTGAAGCTCTGCCTGTGGGGTGCACAGGGGGCTGGAAAGGGCTGGAGGAGGCTGGAAGGGAAATGGAAAGGGAGATGGAAAGGGGATGGAAAGGGAGATGGAAAGGGGGATGGAAGGGGGAGATGGAAAAGGGATGGAAAGGGGAGGGAAATGGGATGGAAATGGGATGGAAATGGGATGGAAAGGGAGATGGAAAG
>NW_008236763.1:1365179-1365430 GCF_000691975.1 Corvus brachyrhynchos | reverse complement strand
AGGCTGGAAGAGAAACGGAAAGGGAGATGGAAAGAGGATGGAAAGGGAGATGGAAAGGGGGATGGAAGGGGGAGATGGAAAAGGGATGGAAAGGGGAGGGAAAGGGGATGGAAAGGGGATGGAGCTGGCTGGAGGGGGCTGGAAGGGGGACAGAAAGGGACAAGAAAGGGGCTGGAGAGGGCAGAAGGGGCTGGAGGGGACAGAAAGGGGCTGGCGGGGCTGGAAGGAGCTGCCCCGTGTGATAACGCCGG
>NW_008236763.1:1362472-1364949 GCF_000691975.1 Corvus brachyrhynchos | reverse complement strand
CTCCTCCAGCCCCTGCCAGCCTTTTCTAGCCCCTGCTAGCCCCTGCCAGCTCCTGCCAGCCCCTGCCAGCCCCTGCCAACTCCTTCCAACTCTTTCCAACCCCCTCCAACCCCTTTCAGCCTCTTCCAACCCTCCCCCTCCGGCCCCTTCCAGCGCTTTCCAATTCCTTCCAACCTCTGCCTCTTTCGGCTCAGGTCTGAACCAGCTGCAGAGCCCGGGGATTTCTCTGTGTCTGGATCTGCCTTTCCCTGTTCTCATGTGCTAAAATCGACTCATTTCTCCTTAAAAAGCCGCCTGGTGTCCTGCGAGGGGGAGCTCTTCATTTCCAGGGTGCAGCCGCAGATTTTTTGCCAGAAGATGCCAAGGAACAGAAGAAGAAGGGGCTGTGAAATATCTTGTGCTGCCCCGGGCGTCACCCGAGCCGGGCAGGGCTCAGCTTTCGGCTTTGATCCCGGCTCTGAGCGTGGATCAGCCCCCGTCAGGCCCGTGTGAATCCCCCCGGGATGGGATCAGCGCAGCGAAATTCCAGGGTCTTTTCCTGGGGACAGGGATGGGCAGGGACCCGGCTGGAGCAGACGGGAGGGGATTTTTGGAGGGAATTCGGGATTGGGAATGACTCGTGCACGAGGCAGCGCTGTGGTTTGGGCTCCTGCAGGGAGGAGAGAAGCGGATTTATCGCTGCTGCTGAGTCAGGGCTGGTTTTAATCGCAGAGGTTTTGCCTTTAGAGCTGATCCCTCCCAAGGCAGGGAGATCTGAGTATTCCCCAGGGTCTGGATGGTGTTGGGAGCGCAGACATGGAACTGCTCGGGATACCTGGATGCATTCCAGCCTGGATCCTGCTCCAGCAGAGCCCAGCTCCGTCCGTGTCACACCGGAACTGTCCTGGAACGAAATCCCCTCCCTCTGCCTGACAGATTTATCTCCAGGGCTTTCTCCTCCTGGATTTGCCCACCGCGATTCCTGGAGGAAAGTCAGGGAATGAAGGATTGAGGAGAAACCTCTGCCAGCTCAGAGAATGAAAAATCCCACTGGCTCAGGGAAGGGGTTGCTGGAATCTGTTCTCCGAGGGTGCCCCGAAGGTTCTGCTGCTTCCAGAGGGGCTGATCCCAAGTCCTGGACTTGTGTTCCCCCCGGGATGGGAGTCCAAGGTCAGCTCCCCGCAGTTCTCCCGGGCCACTGCAGCACATCCCAGGGAGAATCCTGGATATTGGGGGCAGAAATAAAGCATGGGATGGATGGGGACAAACCCTGGGGAGGGAGGGGATCCTGCCGTGGGATCCCAGCCAGGGGTTGAGGATTCCAGGCATGTGCCAATGAGGGAAACGTGCCTGGCAGGGAAGGGTTCTGTTTAAACAAGGGAAATGATAAAACCAGGAGTGTTCTCCCAGCTCCTGCCCACTCCCATTCACTTTGTGACCTGGAAATTACCTAGGAAAAGCTTTATTCCCACAAAACCTGGGTGCTTTGGAGTTTGAAGAAGCTTTGTTCCCGCAAAACTCAGGGGTTTGGGGTTTGAAGTTTTATTCCCACAAAACTCAGGGATTTGGAGATTAAAAAAGCTTTATTCCCACAAAACTCAAGTATTTTGGGGTTCGAAAAAGCTTTATTCCCACAAAACTTTTGTGTTTTGGTTTGAAAAAGCTTTGTTCCCATAAAACTCAGGGATTTTGGGGTGTGACCCAGTTTTAGACTCCAACTCCAGCCCTAGATCTACATTGCCACCAGATCCTGGGTTCTGGTTTAGGGTCGATCCCATCGGAATGGCCAAAGGCAAACACTGCACTGATAGCGTGGCCTTAATTATTTTTTTGGTGATTTAATTAGGAGCCAGATCTGGGTTTGGGGCAGGACACAAAGTGGATTAGGGGAGCAGCTGCCTCTTTAATTAGGGCCATTCCTCTTCCCTTTAAGTTCACCCTTTGCTCTCCCAGAGGCCGCGGCAGCTCCAGGCACTGGGAATCCTCCGGAATCCCGAGATCCCAAACTGGCAGAGCTGGGGGAGGTTATTTATAGCCCTCGGGGCTGGGGGTAAATATTTATTTGGATTCCGATCCTTAATCTGCTCCTGGCGGATTCTGTGGAAAGCCTGAGCCCCCCGCTCCTCCTGCAGCAATTTCTATCCAGAGCCTCCCTCTCCTCTCCTCTCCTCCCAACACATTCCCAGGGATTAATTCTGCACGGAATGGGCACAGCCTGGGCTCAGCCCCTCTGGCTCCGTCTGGTCCCAACCATCCGGGCAGGAATCCTGCCCTCTGTGTGCCCCTCGGGTTCCACCCGCCTGGCATCCCGAAACCCAAGCCCGGGGACCCCTGGGGTGCTGGCACTGCCCTGGGGATGGACAGGATGGGTGTGGGGACACGGGAGGGGACAGCGGAGCCGTGGGGTCATCACGGAGCGGGGACAGCTGGGCTGCCCTGCCTGGGGCCAGCAGAGCCAACCCTGGGGCCCGCAGCGCCACCCCTGGGGACAGCAGAGC
>NW_008236763.1:1358966-1362248 GCF_000691975.1 Corvus brachyrhynchos | reverse complement strand
AACCCTGGGACAGCAGAGCCACCCCTGAGGACAGCAGAGCCACCCCGGGGGACAGCAGAGCCAACCCTGGGGACAGCAGAGCCACCCCTGGGGCAGCCACCTCAGGGTCCCGCAGAGACCCCAGATCCTGCCCGAGCTCTCAGCCAGACCCCAGGGTGGCACAGGGACTGTGGAAGGTGTCCCATGGTTGCAGCACCGATGGATCCAGGCCCTGCCCTGCCCTCGGTGCCTCCAAGGCCTCACCAAGAGCCTGGGCCCCTCTGGGAGCTTCACCCCAGCCCCAAAACTCTCCCGGAGTGGGGCAGGCAGCTGCAGCAGTGGGTGCAGGTGGGGGGACAGAGCTGGGGTGGCTGTCGGGGGTCAGGAATGGGGGACAGGGCCTGGCTCCCCTCCTTGGAGCTCCTCCAGGCCCTGCCCTGCCCTCGGTGCCTCCAAGGCCTCACCAAGAGCCTGGGCCCCTCTGGGAGCTTCACCCCAGCCCCAAAACTCTCCCGGAGTGGGGCAGGCAGCTGCAGCAGTGGGTGCAGGTGGGGGGACAGAGCTGGGGTGGCTGTCGGGGGTCAGGAATGGGGGACAGGGCCTGGCTCCCCTCCTTGGAGCTCGTGGGCTTTCCTGACAAGGACACCTTTCCCTGTCACCTCCTGGAGAGTTTGATGGCAGAGAGCCCCGTTGTTCCTGCCCTGTGGTGGATTGTTCCTTTGTTATTTGCTGTCCTTGTTGTTTCCTGCTTGGGGGGTGTGGGCACATCAAAGATCCTCAGGTCTGGGCAGGGGGAGCAGCTGCTCAGACAGCAGAGCCCCACAGCCTCCCCTGTTCATCCCGAAAACCTCCACTCTCCATCACCACAATTCCCCTCTCCACCCCCCCGAAAACTCCCCTGTCCATCCCCAAAATCTCCCCTCTCCATCCCAAACACCTCCCTTCTCCATCCCAACCATCTCCCTTCTCCATCTCATCTTCCCCTCTCCATCCCCCAAAAAACTCCCCTCTTCCATCCTCTCATCCTCCCCTTCCCATCCCAACAATCTCCCCCTCTCCATTCCAAAAATCTCCCTCTCCATCCCCTCATCTTCCCCTCTCCATCCCACAATCTCCCCTCTTCCATCCCCACAAATTCCCCCTCCATCCCCAAAATCTTCCCTCTTCCATCCCCACATCCTCCCCTCTCCATCCCACAAACTCCGCTTTTCTATCCCCCCAAAAACTCTGCTCTCCATCCCAACCCTCCCTCTCCATTCCAACCTTCCCTCTCCATCCCAACCCTCCCTCTCCATCCCAAAACCTCCCCTCTCCCTCCCCGCAGCCTCTCCTGGGAAGGCTCTGCTCTCAGGGATGGCACAAGGAGCTGCGGCAGCAGCAGATTTCCCTCCCTCTTAGCTCTCCAGGCAGGAAAAAAGGTAAAGAGGACCTGGGATCCCGAAATTAAGGAGGCAGCTGAGGCTGGAGAGCTCCTGCAGATTCGTGGAGCAAGGAGCAAAGCTCCTGGAAGCTTCTGGAAGCAAACCCTGCACACAGCCAAGGGATGAGTTTGCACTCCGTGTACCATTTTTATTTTGCCACAGATAGACATTTTTATATATTACATCATTTAAAAACAGATTATTTGTAAAAAGAAATGGTTTTGGTTTCGCTTTTTTCTCAGCTCAAAGCCACCCCACCGTGTCCCACACAGTTCAAAGGTGACTTGCAGGGAGCTCCTTCCCCATCTCCCTGCTCCTTCTGGGACAACCTGTGGATTTCCTCTCCTGTCCCGCTGGAAAAAGGAGGTTTGAGTCCCTGTCCCACCCTTCCAGAGCCACAAAGTGTCCTTTAGTGCCCTGTCCCCCCTCCTGCAGCGCCGGGGGACAGCTGGGTCCTCCTGGAGGGCTGGGGAGGGGACATTGTGCACTGGGAAAAGGGCAAGGAAGGAGCGGAGGTGACAGTGACAGCGTGGATTCAAGTAGGAAGCCTTCACGCAGAGCTGGCACCGGCCCTGAGCAGCGTCCTGGGGCACCTGGATTTGGTAGGGGCGGCTCAGGGCGTGGGGAAGGGCTGGAAGGGCTGGAGAGGTGGCTCTGAGCCTCAAAGAGCTGCGACAGATTCCTCTATCCAGGAGGGAAGAGCTGGGAGAGGGTGGGATTGAAACAAACACCCTCAAATCAGCTCAATTGGAGTAAAAATAGGCACAAAAAGGTGTAAAAATGGGCTGAAAAGGAGTAAAAATAGGCACAAGAGGAGTAAATCAAACTCCTTTGGGCTCTCACCCCTTTTCCATGCACCATCCCAACCTCCTGGATGAATTCTCCTGGATGAATTCTCCTGGATGAATTCGTCCTGCCAGCCCTCCCACCGGACCAGGGATTCTCTGGCTCTCCATGCCCTGAACTCCCCTCCTGGGCAGCCCCTGGCACCAGGAAATGCCCCCAGGCCCCTTTTCCTTCCCTGGTGTGGCACTGGCAGAGGCAGCGGGGCTGGGGCCAGGCAGGGCCGGGGCACAGCCCCAGTTCAGCACTCCCACAGCCCCAGTTCGAGCTCTTTTCCACCCAGGAACCGGTGCCAGCAAGGCTGGGAGAGCTGAGAGCAGAGGGAGGAGAGGCACTGACACCCTGAGAGAATCCTCCCTCAGCAAATCCCCTGAGAAAAACGGATAAAGTGGAATTTTCCCTTTGTAGAGCACCTATTGAAAAGTTCTCCCGTCTGTCCTGGACTTCCCTAAGGCTCAATCCATTCCCACAAATCTGAAAAAGATCCTTTACGGCCTCACAGCTGTGAGGGGAAGCTTTAGCTGGGAAATGAGAATAAATGATGAGCAGCACAAGCTCTCCCTGACCCGTTGGAATTCCAGGAGTGTGGCTGAAGTAGAGAATTGAAGCTGATTTTTATTTTTTCCAAGGACTCTGGAAAGTCCCGCTGGACACACAGCAGAGAACCGGCGATGATTTGCCAATCGAGGGGCTTGATTAGGAGAAAAAAGGGAAATAACGAGCGCTGGCTCGTGCCCATCGTGGCCAAAAGGCTCCATCTGGTGGTGTTTGCACCCAAAAAGGAGCTGGGGAGGAGGGGGTGGAGCGCGGGTCGTACTGGTTAAACTGGTTCAGAGCAGAGAAAAGGCTTTCAACTGGAGGAAATCCCAAGCTGGGAGAAGGGGTGGCAGGATGGGAATGGGAATTCTGGGGGGAGAAATGCACCTGCAAGGGGACAAAGGAGCCAGCGGGGCTCAGGTGAGCCGGGAGGGGGGGCACAAAACCTGAGCACGGCCGGGTTGTGCTGCCCTGCACGGGGCAAACACATCCGAGCAGGAAT
>NW_008236763.1:1356564-1358956 GCF_000691975.1 Corvus brachyrhynchos | reverse complement strand
TGGGAATAAAACAGCAAATATTTTAATGCTTTTCTCTAAAGCACAGCCCCGAGCATTCTCACCAGGTAAAAGGGATCCTGCAGGAACAGCCAGGAGCAAAATGACAAGCTCAGATATAGAAACAGGCTGAAAAGTTTGTAATTCTGTTAAAAAAGAGGCAGGGACAGGAGAGATGTGAGAGTTAAAACTCAGGCTGGTCCTGCTAAGCCTGGGCAAGGAGAGAAGAGAGAGGGGTCCTTCATCTTGAGCTCGGGTAGGACAGGGAATAAGCAGCTGAAACCCCCTGGTTTGCAAAAATCAGGAAGGTTTGGGATGGGAGAGAGGAGCTGGCTCCCCTCCTTGCCCCCAAATCACTCGAGCATCGGTCAGGAACAGAACCAGGACAAGTCCCTGCCTAGCGGAGCCTGGTCCCGGCATGGAGCTGCTCCAGGGATGGGCTGCAGCTCCAGTGCCTCCCAGTAAGAGCCAGGGAGGCCAACTGGTGGCCAGGAGGAGGGCAAGGACACTGCCTGTCCCCAGCGGGAGGAGGACAGGGCCACTGCCCGTCCCCACCGCCAGGATCCCGCAGGTTTTTAGTGTTCGGGAAGCTGCTGGAGTTTCCCAGCTGTGCCAGCTCGGAGCCCCTGAGCCCAGGGGGGCTACGGGGCCACAGCCCTGAGCCCCCAGGAGCTGCAGGGAACAGCGGCCCGGGGCCAGGCCGGGAGGGTTTCCATGGAAAAGGGTCGGGATGTCCATGCAAAGCTGGGAAAGGCTCCAGTGCTGGGCTCAGGAGCAGGGGGAGGTGGAGCAGCGCCGCTTGGTTGGTCCCTTCTGGGATTTCCAACAGCTGGAGCAGCCAGGGCTGGGATCACCCCTCAGACACGGGGGGATGAGGCTGTCAGTGATGGGGAGGGGGCTCTGCTCTGCCCTAAGGGGTGCAGGACCCAACACTGGCACACACAGGCACTGTCACACACTGCCACTGTGGCATTGTCCCGTCCTCTGTTCCTCCAGAGGAGCTGCAGGGTCCCAGAGATGCCCCATCCCAGAGATGCCCCATCCCAGAGATGCCCCATCCCAGAGATGCCCCCTCACAGCGCTGCCCCCTCCTCAGCAGCTCTTTGAGGCATCAAACACAACAAAGCAGAGCCCCCCCTCTCCCCAGTCCTCTCCTGGGGGTGCAGAGACCCCAGACCCTGTGGCAGGAGGGTCCCAGCTCCAAGCCAGCCTCTCTCCTGGAGGTTCCTGGGATCCCCCTGTCCTGGGGGATGTGGAGCAGAGGAGGGAGCACCCAGCTGCCCCCGGCCCCGTGCCCGTCAGTGGGTGAAGAAGCGCTGCACCACCAGGTGCCCCAGCACCACCACGGCTGCTATCAGCATGTACTTCATGTAAACGTTGTCCAGGTCGAGCGCGGCCACCTGCCAGAGAGGGGACATGGTGGGGTCAGTCCAACCCCCAAACCCTGAGCCCCAAAACCTGACCCCACTGACCCTCCTGGTCCCCCTGACCTCTAAGCTCTGACACCCCTGACCCCCTAACCCAAACCCTGACCCCCAAATCATAACCACCCTGGCCCCCCAAACCTGTATTCCCTGGCACCCTGACCCTCAACCCCTGACACCTTGACCCCCAAACTCTCACCCTCCTGACCACCTAACCCCCAAATCCTGACCACCTGAGCCCCAAATCCTGACACCCCCTGGCCCGTCTGAGCCCCAAACCCTCCAAACCTCCAAACCCTGATTCCCCCAGCTTCCCTGGCCCCCAAACCCTGACCCCCTGACTCCTCTGATCCCCAATCCCTGACTCCCCCAGGTCCCCCGGCCCCCTTGACCCCCAAAACCTGCCCCCCTGACCCCCAAAACCTGACACCTTGACTCCCAAACTCTCACCCTCCTGAGAGTCAAACCCTCAACCCCTGACCCCCAACCCCTGACACCTTGATCCCTAAACTCTCACACTCCTGATTGCCAAACCCTGAACCCCTGACCCCCAAACCCTGAGCCCCGCCCCCAAACTCTCACCCTCCTGACCCCCAAACCCTGACTCCCCTGACTCCTCTGATCCCCAATCCCTGACTCCCCCAGGTCCCCCGGCCCCCTTGACCCCTAAACCCTGTCCCCCTGACCCCCCAAACCTGACACCTTGACTCCCAAACTCTCACCCTCCTGATTGCCAAACCCTGAACCCCTGAACCCCAAACCCTGACACCTTGACCCCCAAATCCTGAGCCCCTGACCCCCAAACCCTGAGCCCCCCAGCCCCAAATCCTGAACCCCTGACCCCCAAATTCTCACCCTCCTGACCCCCAAACCCTGAACCCCTGACCCCCAAACCCTGCCACCTTGACTCCCAAACTCTCACCCTCCTGACCCCCAATCCCTGACACCCCCAGCACCCCTGACCCCCAAAC
>NW_008236763.1:1352280-1356473 GCF_000691975.1 Corvus brachyrhynchos | reverse complement strand
AGGAAGCCGCTGACGCCGCGCTGCCACACGTGCATGGCCATGCGGTACCCGAAGGCCAGCAGGGCGATCACCCGGCCCCAGTTGATGCCACTCTCGAACAGGCTGCAACAAAAGCCGAGGTGATCCCTGAATCCCTGCCCGGAGCTCCCAGCTCGGAGCTGCCCAGGCTGGGGGAGCTCGATCAGTGCGGGCAGGACAAGAGGAAACGGCCCCCAGTTGCACCAGGGAATGTTTAAGTGGGATATTAGGGAAAATCTTTTCATTGGAAGGGTTCTCCAGCCCTGGCACAGCTGCCCAGGCTGAGGGAACTCAAACAGATTGGATATTACACTGGATATTATGGAAATTTTTTTCCCTGGAAGGGTTGGCCAGCCCAGGGAATCTTGAGCAGTGGGGTCAGGACTGAGGAAACTGCCCCAGGTTGTACCAGGGAATGTTTAGGTTGGATATTATGGAAAGTTTTTTCACTGGAAGGGTTGGCCAGCCCAGGGGATCTTGAGCAGTGGGGTCAGGACTGAGGAATGTTTAGGTTGGATATTACGGAAAGTTTTTTCACTGGAAGGGTTGCCCAGCCCTGGCACAGCTGCGCAGGCTGGGGGATCTCGAGCAGCGCAGTCAAGACTGAGCAAACAAACCCAAATTGTACCAGGAAACATTTAGTTTGGATGTTTGGGAAAATCTTGTCACTGGAAGGGTTTTCCAGCCCAGGGGATCTTGAGCAGTGGGGTCAGGACTGAGGAAACGGCCCCAGGTTACACCAGGGAATGTTCAGGTTGGATATTATGGAAAATGTTTTCTCTGGAAGGGTTCTCCAGCCCTGGCACAGCTGGCAGAACACCCTCCCTGGGCAGATTTAAAAGCCACATGGCTGTGGCCCTTGGGGATGTGGTTTAGTGGTGGCCTTGGCAGTGCTCTGGACTCTGAGAGGGCTTTCACAAACCAAACCATTCCGTGATCCTGGGGTTGCAGGGCTGGGGATGCTGTGCTCATCCCAGCCACACAGACACGGGGATTTTGTGGCTGAAAGAGACTCCAAAAGATGTTACTCGATGCAGTGGGCTGAAAGAGACTCCAAAAGATGTTACTCGATGGGGTACTCGATTTGGCACTGATGATTTAGACCAGGTTTGGAAGGTGCTTTTCCCGGTTTCCAGCAAGAGGGGGAAAAAGGGAATAAAAAAAATAATAAAAAGAGTGAACCGAGAGCCTGCGGTTCAATCTGCTGCCCTGGGCTGGTGGGCCCTGCCTGTGCTGAGCCCTGGGAGGGAATCAGAGCCTGGGAGGGGACACAGAGGAGGCGACACGAGGACAGGGACAGGGGTGAATTCAGCTGCGTGTGACAGGGATTAATTCACCTGAGTATGACAGGGACAGGGGTTAATTGACCTGAGGGTGACAAGGGGAGAGATAGGGTTAATTTAATTTACCTGAGTGTGACAAGGGTTAATTGACCTGAGGGTGACAAGGAGTTGGACAGGAGTTAATTTAATTTGCTTGAGTGTGACAAGGGGAAGGATGGGGTTAATTTACCTGAGTGTGACAAGGGTTAATTTACCTGAGTGTGACAAAGACAGGGATTAATTTAATTGACCTGAGTGTAACAAGGGGAAGGATGGGGTTAATTTAATTGACCTGAGTGTGACAGGACAGGGACAGGGGTTAATTTAATTTACCTGAGTGTGACAAGGAGTCAGACAGGGGTTAATTTAATTTACCTGAGTGGGACAGGACAGGGACAGGGGTTAATTTACCTGCGTGCGTTGCCGCCTCAGCCAGCGCGGCTTCCCGGAGAGGGGAGCAGGAAAAGGACAGAAAGGAAGGAGTTAGACACAAACACTGCAGAAAAGAAGGAATTAGACACAAACACCGAGCAGGGGGCACGGGGACAGGGCTGTCACAGCCAGAAGTGCTCAGAGGAGTGACAGGAACCCAGTGACCCGTCCTGCCTGTGCCACGGGGCTGCGTGACCTGGGTGAACGTTTCTCCTGCCGTGTCCTGCTGTCCCAGCTGACAGAACCCCCTGATGCCTCCTCCATCCAAGCCTGGACCTCGGGAAGTCCTGGCAGGAAGTTTTCCAGGTCTGTGCCCTCACTCCTCGCCTGTTGCTGTGCTTTGGGTGGCTGTCAGCTGCACAAGGCTCTGGGTATCACCTGCACAAGTCTCTGGGTGTCACCTGCAGGTTCTGCCAGCCCGAGGAGCAGCCCCCATCCCGAGGATTCCATGAAGACCAGGCTGGGTGGGGGCCCTGAGCCACCTGCTCTCGTGTGTGGCGTCCTGCCCATGGCAGGGGGTTGGAGTGAGAGGATCTTCAAGGTCCCTCCTGACCCAAACCGTTCCATGATTCCATGATTTCTGTGACCGTCCCATCTCCAGAGCCTGTGGCTGGGGTGGCTCCTGCCGGGAGCGGGGGACGGCAGGAGCAGCCGCAGGGGCAGGGCTGGTTGTGCCCCTAAGGGGGAGCTGGGACAGTCACGGGCCGGGTGTCCCAGGCACAGCCCCTGACTGACCCCAGCCACTTGTGCAAGGACTGGGATGCCTGGGAGGGGAAGATGATCTGAGCAGTGCTCAGGAAGAGGAGGAGACAGGCAGAAAACACAGGGATTATCCCGGGAGCTTGGCCAGGGCCAGAGGGTGAAGCATGAACGGACAGAGCGGGGGTTTAACTGCCAGCACTGACCACACCTGACCTCCCTTCCTTTCTCCTGCAGGGAAAGCTCCCAGCCCATGCCAGGAGCTGCAGAGGCTTTACCTAGAGGCGATTTTGGTGAAGTGCTCATAGGCGTTCTCGGGGGTGAGCTGCAGGGACTCCAGCATGGTGTGGAACTCGGTGTCGTAGCGCTTGCAGATGTCGTCCCCGATGATGGCCAAGCGCTGCCCCACCTGGCTGCTGGTGCTGCTGGGGCAAGCAGGGAGTCAGGGCAGGCTCTGGAGCGTGGCCTGGCTCGGGATGAGGGCTGGGGACAGGGATTTACCTCGCCAGGTCCTGCTGGATCTGCTCAATCTCCGGGTCCGGCGGCACCTCCGCCCCTCGCTCCTCGCGCTCCTGCTGGTAGCGGTAGAAGGCGTAGCTCTGGAACACCTCCTCGGCCTCCTCCGCCACGTGGCCTTCTGGAGAAGCAGGAGGGACACAGCTCAAGGGACAAACTCATCTCCCTCCATTCTCAGTTTCTTTTCCAAGATAAAAACTTGTCGGGGATGGGAGTGGTGAGGTGGGGCCAGAGCTCAGCTCCCTTCACAGAGCACCCAGACACAGCCCAGGTACAGGAGGTACCCGGGGAGGGGCAGGAGTGGGGGATCCTGTGGGAGTGTGGCTTTGGGGATCACCCTGTCCTTGGGGGACAGCAGCTCCAGCAGCAGCTCCACAGCAGCCAAACCCTCTCCCACCATCCCACACATCCAGCCTGGCCATGCAGCTCTCCAGCACCTGGGATCTGCATTTCCAACCTGAGCTGTTCCTGCCCCGGGCTGTACTGCCCCACAAACCCCCTCCCCAAGCCCCCAAAACACACCAAATTCTCCTCACAGGGTTTTCCAGCTGGTCCCATCTCCCTGTCCTGGCTGGGCGCAGGGGTGGCACAGACCTGCCGTGCTCATCTTACGCCAGCAGAGCTGGACGGGAAGGACAGCCCCTGTCACTGTTTGCAGGGGTTGTGCTTTGTTTTCAGGCACGGGTTCATTTGGTGGCAAACAAACCCTTCAACTTCTGGGAACCAGTGACATTCCATGAGAGGCAGAAAACGAAACCAACTGAGTCAGAGTTTCAGGGAGAGGAGGGCAAACACTCGGCCAGACAAAGGAGGAAATCGCTGAACCAAATAACCCCTGGGTTTGACTATGCCAGGAGCTGTTTTTAGTAACACCCGGACAGGAGGACACATCTCCCCCTTCCCACAGGTGCCACTCCCAGCACCCACTGGGACCATCTCGGGATCTCTCCCACTCCAGGGATCTGGATCAGCGTTTGCCTGGTGGATTCCCAGTGCCAGCAGTGCCAAGGGGAGGTTTGGAGCTGCTCGGGGATCTCTGGAGGGAGAAACTCCTCCATGGCTGCTCCGTGGCTGCTCCACGGCTGATCCGTGGCTGCTCCATGGCTGATCCATGGCTGCTCCATGGCTGATCCACATCTGCTCCACGGCTGTTCCGTGGCTGCTCCGTGGCTGCTCCACGGCTGCTCCGTGGCTGCTCTGTGGCTG
>NW_008236763.1:1348556-1351579 GCF_000691975.1 Corvus brachyrhynchos | reverse complement strand
GCTGCTCCACGGCTGCTCCATGGCTGCTCCCTCCATCCCCAGCTCACAGAGACTTGGGATCCGCACCCTCTTGTCCAGATCCCCAGCACTGCCCGACCCAGAGAGTCCCAAACACCCAACACCTGCATTTCTGTGTGAGACCCTTAACTTCTCACTGTTCCCATCTCCCGGGAGCAGCTGTGCTGTGGGAAAAACCGGCAGCTCCGGCCAAAAATCTCCATCAGCCCCAAACACCCAAATAACCACTCCAGACAGTGACAGGGACTGGTGAAACCTGGCCCCATCCCTTGGAGCCCAGGAGACAGGGATCAGCTCCCTGCACAGAGGGAGATTGCAGCCTGGAGACAGAAGACAGCCCCGGGAAGCAAGAGCAGCCTCTGGAGATTTCTGCCCCCAGGGAAGCCCAGCTCCACCTCACTGCAGCTGCAATTCCAGTGTGGGATGAGCAGCTGCTGCTGCTGGGTTTGGGTTTGATCCCAGCAAGCTGGGCAGCCCCTATTATCCATTAATAGCAATTCCATGAAGGATCCAAGGGTGATCAGGGGGACTGCACTGTGCTGGCATAATCCTGCTGGAGAGCGGAGCTGCCAGGCAGGGAGAGGGACAACTGCCGTCCCCGAGCAATCTGCACAGCACAAAACCTTCCCCTCCCTCTGCTCTTTAGGACCAGCACCTTCCCACTCTGAGGAGGAGCAGCATCCCCCAAGTGCCTCCCCGCAGAGCTGAGGGGCAGCCTGGGCTGTGAGACAGGAACTCAGCCCTCAAAAAGGGAGATTTTTCTGCTCCAGGACCTGGACTGGGCTCAGAGAAAGCTGCTGGAATTCTGGTGTTGGTGAGCAGAGTTGTTCCTCCTCTCCATCACACACTGCCAGGAGGAGGAAACTCCTGCCTTCATTCACAAAACACCTAAAAACACCTAAAACATCCTAAAAACACCAGGAGAGGAAGGTGCCTTCCAGCCTTGGAACAAACAGCAGCACCCTGGCCATGCCCAAGCCAAGGAGGACAAGAGCCCGCAACGATGCCCAAGCAAATCCCTGCACAGGAGAGAAATCTCTGCTGCATCCACAGGCAAACAAGCAGAGCCCCCAACGAAATCCAGGCTCAATCCCTGCGACAAAGCCTTTTTCCATCCCTCAATCCCACAGCACGTGCCGTGGAAGCTGCGTATCCCTGCTCCCACTGGAGCCCATGAGGCTTCTGCCACCTCCAAACTCCAGAGGTGGAATCCCTCCCGACTCCCCCTGAGTTTTGGGAAGCAGAGGGATGCTGAGACTGCCAGTAAGTGTCTGTAGGAAAACAGGAACTGGGGCTGTGACCCAGCATGCTCAGACCTCAGGCTCTGATCTCTCCCTGGTTTTCACATCAGTGTCTCTCCAGCTTCAACAGGAAATCAGTGAACAGCTGCTCCTGTTTGTGGATTTCTGCCCCTCCTGGACTTTGGCACGGCAAGGATGGGGTATTTTCCTTCCAGCGTAACCACAGGGTCTGGCACAAATGGGACTGAGAGAGGGAGAGGAGCCCAGGCAAGACCAGAGCAGAAATCCCATTGTCAGGGCAGTGCCAGAGCCCTGAGCTGGGTCTGAGCTCCACCGCCCCAATCCCAAGCAGCTCCCAGCCCCAGGTGTTGACAGAGCTGACTCAGCTGATTTACCCCTCACCTGCACAGCAGCAGCAGAGTCACCTCATCCCACACTCCCTCCTGTTGGGATGAGCCGGGAGCTGAGGGTTTTCCCGGGTTCCTGTTGGTCCCGTTCCCAGTTTTGCCCATTAACCGGGGCAGGGGCTGGGCTGGGCTCGCACGGGGACAGAGTGACCCCGCTCCTGGCGAGCTGCAGCTCATCACCACCGCCCTGCCAGGGCACTCGGGACCTGGTGTCACCCCAGAACCACCCAGACTGCCTGAGACCGAGGGTGTTTTCCTCTGTGATTTAAACCCCAAACTCCTCCTGCAGTCTCGTGCTCAGGGAAGGGAATACACGACACCAGGCAGCTCCCAGCACTTCCTCTCCGTGCCTTCCAACCCCACCTTGCTGCCCACCCTGATCATCCAATACCAAGCACACAACCCTTGACTTTTTTGGATGGAAAAGAATCTTAAAGCTCACCCTATTCCACCCAGTTCCACCTTCCACTAGACCAGGATGCTCCAAGCCCCTGGCATGTCCCAAAAGCGCTGAGCACCTCCCAGTTCAATTCACTTCAGTTCGGAGGTGATCTGAAGCAGGAAATCCCCTCTTGCCAAAGGAACACAGCAGGGGAATGAATAAAAACCCAAAAGTTTGAAGCTTCTCCCTCCCCTGAGCACCCCAGAACCCTTTACCTGGGCTGAGCCTGCGCCTGTGGCTCCCCTGGCGTCCCAGCGGCCGCTGAGGGTCCCCCTCATTCCCTGAAGCCATCGCCGAGAGGTTTGGGAATGTCAGCTTCACCTGCAAGGGCTTTGGAGAAGTGAGTCACGGGAGCCCTGTGATCCCTCACAGCCCTAAGAATCCCCTTTGGCAGAGCTCGGAAAAAGCTGCTTTTATCCCTGCCAGCCCTGGCTCCTCCCTCCTGGCTAACGCATTCCTGACTGTACGCATAGGAGAATTCTGCCTGGTACAACGTTACATCACTGGCTTCCCCTTCTTCGAGGCTTTTATGGCTGATGTCATTTGGCAAAAAAAGGGACCTCTCACCTCCCCATCCCACTGGATTTCCTTCCCATTTTTGCTGGAAATGGGCTCCATCCTGCTCGGAGAGAGCTGTGGGCTGCACCAGCCCTTCCACAGCCCAGACCACAGAGCCTCATAAAGGGCTGGAACAAAAAGTCCAGCACAAAAACCTCCCTCTGCGACCTGTGACTGCCGTGCTGCCGTGACATCTACAAGAGATGAGCCCTGATTTCCTCCAGGACTCCAATTTCCTCCAATTCCTCTTGCTCTTTACGTTTCGCCTCTCAGAAAATAAGAAAACCGAATGAGAACAAAACACAAAGCTCAGCTTTCCCCTGAAGTTCAGAGGTATCCTAAACCTGCCCTTCAGGG
>NW_008236763.1:1345165-1348488 GCF_000691975.1 Corvus brachyrhynchos | reverse complement strand
CAGGATTACCGGGATCAGGGCAGCTCCTCGCTGCTGTCCGACATTCCAGAGCACATTCCCACACTTCCACAGGCCTGAGCTGGGCGCTTTCCTGATGTGCACCAAGCCTGAACTCATGAATGAGACCCAATTCCTGACAGCCCAAAATTTAAATTGCACCCTGGACAAAAATAAAGGGAGTGCCACTTCCTTTATAAAAAAACCAAATATCAAAAATATAAAATATTATCTATAAAAGTATATTTTTAAATATAATATACAATAATATATAATATAATAATATATAAGAATACATAATATAATATATTATGTATTATAATGTATAATATATATAACATAATACATGATAATATATTATTGTAATATTCTATAATAACGTATTATATAATAATATATAACAATATATAATATAAAATATATTATATATAATATATATCATGTATTATGTATTATATATTCTATATTACATAATGTCTAATATTTTATATTAATAAAAATATTAATTTTATCTGATATAAAATACATAATAAAAATATAGTAAGAATATAATAAATTATATTTATAAAAAATAATTTTTTTTTTCCCTTTAGTAATAAAGGAAAAATAACCACCCACAGCTACGGGAGAAGTGCACAACGTGGTTCAGGCTCCTGACATCACGCTGGAGATTGCTCAGAAGGAAAAATAAAGGTAGGACAGGAAGCGCAGCCCGTTTTGGGATGGGGGCTGGAAGTGCAAAGCGGCTCCGCCGGGTGTAGAAAACCACGAGCTCCTGGTGGAGCTGCACTGGGGAGCCTGAGCCTGGTGGCCAGGAGGGAGGTGCTGGTTTTTCCCACACTCCGAGGATGGGAGGACAGGATTTCCCCCTTCCTCCCCGAGCTCAAACATCCCCATCCAAGGAAGAGCTGAGAACGCAATGAGGATCATCAGCGGGGACCAGGGGGAAATGCCTGCGATGATGGCCAAGCGCTGCCCCACCTGGCTGCTCAGCAGTTCCTCTCCTGGCCCTTAGAATCACAGAATTGCCTGCCCTGGGGTGGTGTCCATGCCCTGGGGCATTGTCCATCCCCTGGGATGGAGCAGATCCCCTGGGGTGGTGTCCATGCCCTGGGGTGGTGTCCATGCCCTGGGGCATTGTCCATCCCCTCCTCCACTGTGCCTGGGGGAGGCCGGCTGGCCACTCGCCCAGATCAGCTCCAGAGCTGCCTCTCCTGGCCCTTAGAATCACAGAATTGCCTGCCCTGGGGTGGTGTCCATGCCCTGGGGTGGTGTCCATCCCCTGGGGTGGTGTCCATCCCCTCCTCCACTGAGGAGCCTCCTGTGCTTCCTCCTCTGCCATCCCAGGCCATGGCTGAGCCCACCTGCACTGGGAGGACTCAGTGCTGTTCCCAGGCTGGGAGCAGCTCCTTGGAGCTGTGGGAACTGGGAAGAGTGGGAATTTCCTCTGTACCCCACAGTGCCACAGCCCAGGTGGCACAGGATGCTGGGGAGGGTGTGGGTGCACCCAGCAAAGAGCTCAGGAGCCTCTGCAGCTTTCCCAGCTGGGTCTGTGGGGCAGCAGGGCTGTGTCCCACAGCCACCCAGGGCTCCCCACGTGTGACAGCGACTTTTCTCGCATTGAATGAGTGAGGGCTGTCAGCAGCAAGGACTTCCTGGGGCGAGGGCAGCCTGTGGAGCACAAGAACACAGCAGAGGCAGATGACTCATTTACAACTCGCATTTCGCTTTCAAGCCCTGCAGGAACTTCTGTTTTCGATTTCCTTCTGGGCCCTGGCAGCGCTGTCCTCCCTCGTGACACAGAGCACTGCAGCCCTGTCACCGCTGTCCCCAACCACTGCGGGTCCTGAGCGCCCACGTGAATGTTCAGAAGAGTTCCCTGCCCTTCTCTGCTGGGGTCCAAGCGCCTCAGACCATCCTCCCCAGGTTGCAGAGCTGCTGCCCACACTGCTCCTGCTTTCCAGCTTCCCCACTCTCCCTTTGTTACAGGAACAAGAGAACAGGGAAGCGTTGAAGGAGGAGCTGACACCCAAACACCCAGAGACAGCCCCGGGCTGCAGGAAAAGAAATCTCCCCAGGATTTCAGTCAGGGCTCAAGGGAGGGATTCAGGGAAGCTGCAGGGTCTGACCCATCCTCCGAGGGTCTTGTGGGAGGCTGCAAAGGGTTAAAAGCAGCAGCCAGAACTTTGGACGGGATTTGGCTGCAGCTCCAAGGTGGCACAGGGCTCTTATCTTGATTAAGGAGCACCTGCCATGCCAAGAGTGAGCCTTCCCCCAACCGTCCTCAATAAAACAAAGACCTTTGCCTCAACTGTTCCCTATATCCCCCTCGTCTCCTCTTCTTAAAGCTCTCGGACACATTTCCTGGGTGTCTCTAAGGCACACTCATCACTTCTCCCAGCTTTTCTCCAAAGGAAAGTTCCCGAGCCCTGGGTTCAGGGAAGATGGTGGGAGAAGGAGGCAGATCCGTGAGGATCCACAGGAGCAGCTGCAATCCCTATATCCCAGCCCAGCCGTGGGGCTCTGAAGTCACTCCCTGACGTGTTGTGAATGGCAGGAAATCCGTGGAGCATCCCCCGGGACGAGCTTTTCGCAGCTCTGGTGCGTGGCAGTGATTCCACGGGGCCGTGCGATCCCTCCCGGGGCAGAGATCCCGCAAGATTCCTGTGCCTGATCCATCCCTGCCCGGCCCTCCCGGAGCCAGGGCTGCTCCTCCCCCTGCCCCGGCGCAGCAAACTGGGGAGTTTGCCCAGTCTGGGGTCTGCCCAGTTTGGGGTTTGCCCACCCAGCACGGCCCCAAGGTGGGCAAACGACCCCCAGCATCCATCCAGCCAAGGTCGCCCCCACACCCGTGCCCGTGGCCGGGGGTCCCCGGCCGGGACAGCGTAGCCACACGTGCCATGCCCGTGTCCAGGTCACAGCCCGGGCGCGGCGGGACGGTGTCACCCTCTCCTCAGCGCGGTGGGGCGGATGTCACCTGTCCCTCAGCAGGGACAGCTCTGCCCAGCGATGTCCCCTCCCCTGAACCCCTCGGGCCCTGCGCGACTGATGCCGGGGGCGACCGTCACCTCCGCCGGGGTAAAACACCCAACTGCAGAAAATACCGGCAAACGAGGGGGAAATCCCTTTTTGGGGCAGGGAAATTCCGTCTTTGGGGCAGCGACTCGCCCTGAGCGCGACCTCCAGCCCTGGCCCGGGGGTTTCCCGCAGCCCCAAGCGGGGCCGCTGAGGAAGCACCGCGCACTTTGTCCGGGATGCGACCCCCGGCCCTGTCACTCCTCCCGCACCCCCGAGCCCCCCGCACCCCGCGGCCCCCCGCGCATCCC
>NW_008236763.1:1337295-1344706 GCF_000691975.1 Corvus brachyrhynchos | reverse complement strand
GGCTCTTCCGGAGATCTTCGGCTCCTCCCTGGCTTCTCCAGAGTTTTTCGGAGCTTTTGCTTGCGGCTGCACCTTAAGTTCGCCCTCTGCCTGTTCCCCGGCCGGGAGCCCCGTTAAAGTCACGGTTTGAGAGTTTCTGGTCCCTGGGACGGAATCTGTGTTGATCCACCGGCAAAAAAAAAAGTCACCGGTGGCAGAGGGAGCTCCCACCGAGCGCCTTCGGGAATTCAAAATCCACCGAGATTTGGGGAAATCCAGCAGCTCGAGGAGACAGCGAGAGAGATTCAGCCCTGGAGGGTTCAGCAATCTGCCCCAGCCGCTTTTCCTCTCCTCTCTCTTGGGACGCTGCCAGGGGCGCTGCTGGGGCTGGAAAATGCCAGATAAGCAGAGGTTTGGGGCTGGGCAGACGCCTGGCTGCTGCTGATCACATCACCAGTCTGCCCAGTGGCAGGAGCACTCTGAGGGCCCCAGAGCCGCGGATTTTGGAATTCTTGGCTTACTTGGCTGAGCTTTTCCAGGGAGAACGGGCCCCTGGCTGCAGAGGGTGCAGCTCCGGCTCCCTCGGAGGTGAGGGCTTCTGGGGACATGGCCTTGGCACGCCCTGCTGAGGGTGGGGCTGCACTGACAGGGGGAAAGCAGCTGGCAGGGGGCGAAGAAAAGGATTCCCACAGCGGCTGAGGGGACTGGGGCTGGGATAGAGGTGCCCCAGCCAGAGCTGGCCTTCAGGGAAGGACGAGCATCATGGGGCGAGGAATCAGCTAATGGGGGCTGTGCCCACCAGGCTGGCAGTGAGGGGTCTGCCTCCCTCCCAGGTGTGCCCACAGAGAAGGTCTCGAATGGGGGTAGAGGTCCCACCACCAATTTTAATTCCTGGGGGGAGTTTGGGGGGTGAATGTGGCTGTTCGGGCCTGATGTCCCCGACTCTGGGGGACCCCACTGACCCGTGCTGGTGGTGGCTGCCCCTGTGCACAGCCAGGGCAAGCTGTGGCTAGGTTTAAGCTGACCTGACTCCTGCAGGACGAGTCCTGTGCCTCTGCCCACCCCCTCACACCAGTCTGGGCTGCTCGTGGCTGTTCCTCCCCATGATTTCAGATTGAGCATCCCCAGGATCGCCTGGGAGAACTTCTGCAATCACAAATCCCATCTCAACCCTTCCTTCCTGCAAACCGCTTCCCTTCCACCTCGGATGTGTTGCACAACACCTCTGTGCTCCGGCTGCGGAAAACCAGCTGGGAAAGCGGCACTGAGGAGCCAATTCCCAAGCAATTCCTCGGTGTGAACCACCTCTGCCACAGGCAGCTCTTTCTGTGGTGCATCAATGCAGAAATTTCCAGCTGGAAACCAGAATTCCTCTAATAACGACTCTGACAGAGCTCCTGCTGCTGCAAAAGGTGTGGAAAATGAGTCGTGTGGGATTGCTGGACGATTGTGAGTCCAGAGCTTGTGGGGACTGAGCTGTGGGTGGGCAGCGGGGACTCCCCGTGTCTGCTAAAGGCTGCTGGAGAGGGTTAGAGATCCCAGGGATAATGGGAAACTGGTTAGAAAGGACCAGCTCTGCATGGGAATGGCCAGTATGGACATCGAGGAATGACGGTGGGAAGGAAGGGTCCAGGAGATCGTTGGAGGAGCGCTGTAAATGCTGCGCGCAGCTCCGCCGAGCAGCCAGCCCGTGCTGCTGCAGAGCCTTTGGGATGTGGAATCAACAATTCCCAGCTGGCTCTGCCGCCCCGGCTCTGTGATCACCGGTGTGAAATGTTCCCAGCTTTCACCAGCTCCTCCTTTCAGCAGCTCCTTTGGCTGGTTGGAATTTTAAAAAAAAAAAAAAAAAAAAAAAAGGAAAGCTCTGAGCTGGTGGAAATGTGCAGCAGCTGCGGGGATGGAGCCGCCGGATTCGGGATTCTCGTGGCATTTTAGAGCGCACTTGGTGGTGTCTAAATCCAGGCTGGAGATGGGAAAAGGGATGGGAAAGAGGATGGGAAAAGGGAGCTGTGCTCAGCTGCGCATCCCCAGCCCTGGTGTGGTGCCAGCCCGAGGTGAGAACACCCTTCCCGTGGGCAGGGGCTGCGCGCTGCTCCCGGCGCTGCAGCGGGAAGGGATCGGGAGGGCGCAGCTGGAAGGTGGGAGAATCTCGGGTTTGAGCAGCCAGGATGACGCGGCACTTTCAGATGAGGGGTTTTGAGGGTAAAAAAAAACCAAACCCCATTCTGCAGCCAGGCGGCTCGTGGGGTCCCGAGCCAAGGCTGAGCAAACCCCGGCAGCGGCAGCAGCCACGGGAAAGTCCCGGGGCAGAGCAAAGCTGAGCTCCAGCAGCTCCTCGGGGACGCCGGAGCAGCTTTGTCCCGCGTCAGCCCAGCCACAGGGACGCTGTGGGGAAATCCTGCCCTGCCCGAGGCTGCACCCCTGGGAAAACACCCCTGGAGCCGTGCCTGAGTGGCCGAGGGAGGAGCAGCTCCTTGGTTTGCCCTCGCAGGTGACACAGTGGTGACAGGAGTGGCAGGAACCCAAAGTGCAGCAGAGGCTGCTGCCGGGCTGGAGGAGGTTTTATCTCCCTCCCCTTGGCCTTTGGCTGCTGGAGGAGCTTCCCTGAACCTTCCCCTTGCTCCCACCTCCCGTGCTGGGGGGAATCTCAGGGAGGGATGAGCCGCTGTCGGTTTCAGGGGGGCTTCACCTCGGCTCTCCCCCTGCTCCCAGCTGTGCCTGTGTCCCCCTCCCAGCCCTGTCCCCTCTGTGCTGTCCCCCAGCCCTATCCCAGCCCCTGTCCCAGTGCCAGGGCTGTGGCTCAGGGCAGTTTGTGTCCGTCATGTCCGTTTGAGCCAATCGCTGGCACCCGTGCCCACCCCAATGGCCACCCCAATGGCCACCCGGGCTCCCAGCCAGCTCTCCCTGCTCCACCTCCTCAGGGGGCTCTTGAGGGTCCCATGGTGGACACAGAAGCCCAGAGTGGAGGAGCTGGTGGCAGTTGAGAGGATGCAGCAGCCCAGGGGAGCCCCCAAACTGGGAGCACAGGGAGGATGCCCGGGGAAAGAACCACACGGCCACTTGGGCTCCCTGCTGTCCTTCCCCGCTCCAGCTCCTCAGGGGCTCCTGGGGAGCCTGTGGGGAACACGGAAGCCCTGAGAGGAGAAGCTGGGGGCAGCTGGGGGCCGCAGCAGCCCAGGGCAGTGCTGGGACAGGGTCAGCGGGGAGAGACGGAGTCGCTGCTGGGGAAGCCGGGGGAGCTCAGCATCAGCGGCTGCCTCGTGCTCAGCACCAGCACCGGGAGCTGCTGGGGTCCAGGGACGTGCTGGGGGCCAGTGCTGGCAGCCACAAGCCCAGCAGCCAGCGGGCACAGCCAGGAGGGGACGGCCACGCCGGGATATTCCAGGGGCAAAGCTCTGCACATGTAAGAGCTGGGCTGGGGGTGACGCGGGACCACAAGCCCAGCTGGCTGCAGTGTCCCCGTGGGAGGGTGTCCCCCCCCTCTCCCCCGGCTCCGATGCCCTGCAGGGACAGGGAGGAGCCTGCTGGGCTTCAGCTGATGCCAGGCAGGTGGGGTTTGCTCGGTTGGGTGTTATCAAATCCAGTTTTCCCCCGACTTCCTTAAAGCTTTGACCTGAGCCCAGTGTGTCCAGCAAGGCCCCAGTTGGGACATTCTGTACCCACAGCTGGCAGCTCCACTCCCACCTCTGCCTGTGCTGTTCCCACCTCCCCAAAGGTGCCCGGGGGGCTCTCTGGGGGCTGTGGCACCTTCCAGAGCCCCCAGTTCTGGCCCTTGACAGCCTGTGGCCTCTCCAGGCAGGGGGTGGGGCCATGTCCAGCTGTGCCATCGCTGCTGGAGGGTCAGGATGGACACTCTGCTGCTGTGGCCTCATCCAGACCCCCCTGGCTGTGCTGTTCCTGCAGGGATGGGCTCCTACCAGCTCCGGGTGCTGATGGGGAAGGCATTGCCAGCCCCGAGCCAACTCTGATGCTGAATGGAAGAAGAAGCAGCTCCTGGAAGGTGAGGGGAGGGCTCAGAGGGAAGGCAAATCCCCCCTCACCCTTGAGGGCTGCCTGGTGGGTGGTGGGAGGAGCCCTGAGGAGTGGGTGGACACGGAAAACTGCCCAGGGGGTGTGGGAGGGTGAAGCACCCAGCCAGCTGCCCTCCAGACTCAGTGCCCAGCATGCCTGGAATGGGTCCCCTGGCTTTGAAATATCTGGAGCTGGCATGGGATCCTCTCTCAGCCACTCCTGGGGGAATGTCTAATTCCCTCATGAGGGAAGGGAGGTGACAGCTCGGGGCAGTCACTGGGATTTTTTTGGGCTTGATTTGATCAGCAGGTGAAGGTGCAGGGCCCCCAGAAGCAGAGATGTCCCAGGGCAACCGGCTCTGGAGCGGGAGCCGGCAGTGAAGGGCTTCGGATAAGGTTGGTGAGAGGATGTGAAGAGCAGAGGAGCTGCTGAGAAGGGTCCCAGTGCCCTCAGGCCTTGGAAAAGGTGTAGGGATGGAGAAAAATGAGCAGAACTGGCCCTGGCACTGCCAAGGCACTGCTCTGTCAGAGGCTGTGGCCTCCCAGGGGTGTCCAGGATGCTCTTCCATCCCTCCAGGGGACTTCCCAGTTGAGGAGGGAATAATCTTGGGATGCTGCTGGTCAGCACTGGGCAACCCTTGACTTTTGGAACTGCCTGCCTCAGTTTGCCATCTGTGACGGGGGACGTCTACTCCGTGCCATGGAGCTCTGGGTGATAAAGTGGCACAGCAGGGCTGGGGGCAGAGAGAAAGGTTTTTTTCCCAGCTCAGCTGCCGGTATCGGTTGCATCAGAACCGAGCTGCTGTACAGAGACACTTTGTCAGCACTGACATCATCTCTTCCCGGTTTGTTTTTCCACTGCAGGCTCCTGCCCTGGGAAGTGTGATGGGAAGGGAAGAGGAGTCGCTTCTGAGCGGGGCTGCTGACGGCCCTGCAAACCCCTGGGATGTGGTGCTGGTCAGGAGGTGAGCCAGGAGTGCTGGGGAGAGAAATAAACTGCCAGGGGCAGGGTTAGACAGGATTTTAGTAGAAATCCTTCCCTGGGAGGATGGGGAGGCCCTGGCACAGGGTGCCCAGAGAAGCTGTGGCTGCCCCTGGATCCCTGGAAGTGTCCAAGGCCAGGCTGGATGGGGCTTGGAGCAGTCTGGGACAGTGAAAGGTGTCCCTGCCCAGGCAGGGGTGGCACTGGATGGGCTTTAAGGTCCATTCCAACCCAACCCTTCCGAGGATTCCGTGGTTCCAAATCTCCTCGGAGCACCAGGTGGCACTGTCCGACTTCCCACCGAGCCGAGCTGACCCGGGCTAACCTGGCTGGGAGACGCAGACACCGCTGGCTCCCGGCTCCGGGCTGCGGGGACCAGGGGACAGCGGGGACAGGACGATGGGACAGCGAGGGACCGGCTCTGCACGGACCGAAGGGGTTTTCCAGGTTTTTTGGGGGGGAGATGGATTCACCTCCTGCACCCTCAGCAAATCCCAGAATCGTAAAAAACCCACCCAGCGAACCCGTGTTGTTCGTCAGGTTTGTCACAGAGTTTCCTCCCGGTTCCCTCCGGGAGTCCCGAGGGGCACAGGGCACCTTTGCCGTGGTCCCACCCGTGTCCCCACGCCGGGCTTGTCGCCCTGTGCTGGCTCTGGGCTCTGCAGGGACACAGAACACGAGGTTTTGGGCAAAGCGCTCCTCACACGCAGCAGATTTATCAAATTGATTAAAAGCCCAGCAGATCCAGGCCTGGTTCCTGTAGCAGCTCCTGGAGCGTTAATCACGCTGTGTCTGTGAGCCCAGAGCAGCCAGCACAGCCAGCTCGTGTGTTCCAGGTGCTGGAAGAGATGCCAGGCTGTTTAGGACAAAATTCCTGACAAATACACCTTTGCTAATCTGCTCTATAAACACGGGCAGGCAGGGGAGGCTGGGGGAGCCTGAAAAATCCACTCAGGTGGGAAATCCAACCCATCCTGTGCTGGGGGTGAGTCCTGAGGCTCAGAGCTCCTGCCAGGAGCTTGGGAAAACTCCCAGAACCTTGGGATCCAACACGGTGAGTGCAGAGGAAGGAAGCTTGGGACAAGCTTGGAGGGTCCTGCAGGTCTGTGGTGATGTGGCCAAGCAGCATCTCTGTGTCTGGGGGGATTCCTCGCGGGGGGCGCCATTCCAATGGGCTTTTCCTCGCCGTGCCTGTACCTGATGTGTCTCTCTCTCCCCACGAGGTTTCCTGAGGGTGGATGGAGCAGAAGAAGATTTTGGCTGCTTTGGGAGAAGCTGGGCACAGCTGGGAGCAGGTGGAGCCTCTGGAGAGGGCTGAGGTGAATGTGGAAGGGAAAAACGCCACTGGAGCTGTGACCTGGGACATCTCTCTGGGCACTGTGTTGTCACCACGGTGTGTCCTGGTCACAGCTGCATTTCTGCCTCTTCCACCAACTCATCGTGGCACCACCTGGGCCAATGTGCCCAAAATTGCACTGTCTGCTCCATAAATCCCTCTTAGAAAAGCTGGGGCCTCCTGCAGACAAACCCAGCACGTTTCAGTCGAGGTTTTTCATGAAATGAGCCCAGTTTGGAGCCCCCTCTGTGTTGGTTCAGCACTCCCTGTCTCAGTTTCCCCTTTCCCGTGAGGGGTTGCACAGCAGATCCTCCCCTCCAAAGCACCTCGTGGGTCAGTGCCAGACTTGGAAACGCTTCTGAATTTCAGGCTTCCGGGGCCTTTGGGCAGGATCAGCGCCCTGGCTGTGGAAACGCTCCATGGCCCTGGGGAGTTCCCGAGCCTGGCTGCCCTCAGCCAGCAGCACGCTCCTCCCGCAGGCAGGGACAGCCCGGGAGAGACGAAAGAGCGACTTCCTCCGCTCCGTGCGCAGGATGAGCCCGTCTGGAGGTGGGGAGGGGGCTCAGTGCCCGACTTGTGCCGGGGGGCACCTCAGCTCCCGGCTTCTCCCTCCTGCAAACACCAGACGCGTTCTCGTGTCTGCAGTCGCTGCATCCGGGGCTGGGAAGCTCCCCGATAACACCGGGAAGCGGATCCCGGGCTCTGCGGGCGCTTCACCGAGTTATTCTCCCTCCGCGCCCGGCTCGGAGGTGGGGAGGGGGCTCAGTGCCCGACTTGTGCCGGGGGGCACCTCAGCTCCCGGCTTCTCCCTCCTGCAAACACCAGACGCGTTCTCGTGTCTGCAGTCGCTGCATCCGGGGCTGGGAAGCTCCCCGATAACACCGGGAAGCGGATCCCGGGCTCTGCGGGCGCTTCACCGAGTTATTCTCCCTCCGCGCCCGGCTCCGCAGCCTCCTGGCTGGGCGGTGCGCGGGCAGGGCAGGCTCGGTGCGCTCTGGAAAGCACCCGGAGTTCCGGGGATGCTTCTCCGTGTGGTGCCTCCGGCCCAGAGCCGCACAGAGGCTCCCTTCAGCCCCGCCGGGGGCCGTGGTGCACAGATGCCCG
>NW_008236763.1:1332628-1336956 GCF_000691975.1 Corvus brachyrhynchos | reverse complement strand
CTCCTCAGCTCCAGCTCTTGCCTCTTCTATTCCCTCGGCTTAATAAAAATACCACATTTTCTTTTTTGCTTTCCCCTTCCCCATTCCTGGGGAAAGTCCCTTGAGTCTCGCCCTGCCTCAACTGCTACGGCCTGGCTTTGGTTGGAATTTTTTTTTTTTTTTTTTTTTTTTTAGATGAAGCATTTAGTGTGACTAAAACATTCTCACTTCTCCCTCTTGATTATTCCCTTTTCCTCATTAAACAGCTCCGTGTTGAATTATTTTTCCTCCTCTCCCAATCCTTCCTCCCTCCAGCTTTTTTATTATTTATTCTCTGTGGCTTTTAAGGGCTTTATTCATCCATTTCATGGTAAGAAGAGGCCTCTGCCTCTGTCCCCCCACACTGCAAAAGGATCAGTGGGACCAACGTGATGGTCCCACTCCATCCCCTGGGGTTAAAACCTTACAGAGGGTTGAGAGAGGGGTTGGTTCCATGGGCTGGAGAAGCTGTGGCTGCCCCATCCCTGGCAGTGTCCAAGGCCAGGTTGGACAGGGCTTGCAGCAACCAGGTATGGTGGAAGGTGTCCCTGCGCATGGCAGGGGGAGAAACAAGCTGGTTTTTAGGGTCCCTCCCAATCCAAACCTTTATGGGACACCCCTTCCCTTTCCTTGGGGTGCAGAAGGAGCGTCCCGTCCGCACATCCTCACCCCACCCCTGCTCTGCCTCGGCCGGGCAGCGCCGGGCGCTGGAAGCGGTGACCTCACAGCATTCCCAGCGCCGCGGTCACGGGCCGGAGGAGCTGCTGGCAGCGCGGCTCCTGCTAATCTGGGAATTGTATGCCAGGAAGCGCACACCCAGCCGACCTGCCGGGACAAAGCCTGCGCTCAACGCTCCAGCGCTCCCCGGGCTTCCCCCTGAGCGCCCCAGGGCTGCTCTGGAGCGGTCCCGGCGCCTCGCTGGGTCCCTCCCCGCACCTGCCCGGGGGTTGGACACCTGCTCCAGGTGCGGGGACAGAGTTTGATGTTCCCTGAGCTGCTGGCACAGCGCGGGATGCTCTCCCAGCCGCCTCGTGCTCCTGCCCATCCCTGGGGAACGTCACAAAACGGGGATGTAGCACCCAAACTGCCCGGCCAGCCTGAAACCAGGGCTGTGATCATCCCTGATCACCCCCAGGGTGTTTCATCCGGACCCTGACCGTGACAAATTCACGCAGCCATCGTTATTTTCCTGCCGGTGTGGTTTAGCAGAGCTGCCCTGGCAACAGCCCCTTCCCGTGATGCCTTCCCGGGTACCAAAACTCTCCGTCCTTGACACATCCTTAGAAGCCTTGAGCTCCAAATAGACTCCAGCGCTGTGCAAACCCGCCCGAGATTTCCCGAAGCCAAGGGCTGTAGAAAATGCGGGGTGTTATTATTAGCAGCGAGCCTCTGCCAGGGCAAGTGTCAAACACCACGGAGGTGTCGGGAGGAAGGGTTTGACCCGGCTGAGTCACCGAGGGCAGCTCCTTTCGGGGTTCTGGGCACCTCTGAGGGAAGCAGCTGGTGTTATCTGCCGAGAGGAGCCTGGCAGGGGCAGCCAGCCGGGCCTTCCCACAGTGTCACCGTGCTCTTTGTCCCCGTGGGAAGCGGAGACGCCTCGGCCGGGCCGTGCTCGGGGAGCTGCTGTGCCCTCTGAGGTCACTTGTCACCCTTCACGTGACGCTGCCACATCCTGCTGGCGGTGGTTTAGGGTTTACAAACAGCACCGTGGTGCCAAAGCAGGGGGAGCTGAGGGGTGCAAAGCCTCCGCCAGCCTCGCTGGCTTCCCCCGTGCCGATGGAAAACGAGGATCCAGCGCTGGAGCACTCTTCCAGCTGCGGAGGTGGATGGGCTGATGCGACGGCTCCATCCCATTTCCATCACCCTGCTCTTCGCTGCAGCCTTGCCCTGAGCCACACAGGCTTGTCCTGCTCATTCTGCACCTCACAGAGCCCTGCTCGTGGCCTCCTCCGTGCAGGATGCTGCACCAACATGGAGGGAAAGAAATGCCTGGAATGATGTCCAGGCTGAGATTCGCTGGGCTCATGAAGCTGCTGTAAAGTTGCATTACAAATGTGAGCCACTCGGATATTCCAGTGATCCGAGCCAGCAGAAGGGAAGATTTTAAATGAAATATTCATGGGGATCCTCAGCCCGTGGAAGCGACAGAGCTCTGCTGCCTTCTGCGGACTCACACTAATTTATTTTTTATTATGACCCATTTGTAGGATGATGGGGCCGGGAGGCTCCAGGCGGTCGCCTCCAGCTTCAGATCCTGTTTTTATTTCAGGTGCTCTAAAAGCACGGAACAGCTCCACGATCTGTGCCCCAAATTCGAAACCGCTAAGGATGTAGCCTGGTATTTCTGACACGCCAAACCTGGGCTCTGACACAGGCAGCAGCTCCTCCCTGCCCTGGCAGCTCAGACAGGCCACGGGCTCTCCTCTGTGCCACTGGCACTGCCCTGGGGTCACGGGGTCCCCTCTGTGCCACTGGCACTGCCCTGGCTGAGGAAGGCACTGTCATCAAACCAACAAAGGGCACTCACAGCTCTGGACCAGACGGGAGAAATATTTGCCAAACAAAGGCTCTATTTTCAAGGAAATCCTCTGACTTTCTGCCTCGAAGAGAGAAATGATTCAAGCTCTGGCGCAGGCGGCCGAGGAGCCGTGGGTAGGAAATTCTCCTGTCATGGGCTGAGCGGTTCTGCCACAGTTGCAGTGCGAGCTGGGGCTGCTTTTCCAGGCAGGGATCACTCCTTCTTTACATATGGGAATGATTTTAATCCCTTTTTAGACTCCAGATGCACCTATTTCATCCCTGGAAGTGTTCCAGGGGAGGATGGACAGAGCTTGGAGCAAGCTGGACTAGTGGAAGGTGTCCTGCCCGTGGCAGGGGCTGGAACTGGGGGATGTTTAAGCTCTGTCCTGGAAAACTTCCAGGGATGGGGCACCCCCAGCTGCTGCATCCACACAGCCACCCCTGCTCAGCAGAGCAAACAGCTCCGGGGTCTGCTGCTGGGATATAAGACACGCTATAACGTCACCTAGCTTTCTTAAACCCCGCAAAATAAAACTCTTGTGCAGCTCCCTTGTTTTCTTTCCCAGCTGTAAATTCTCCCCAGCTCTGGCTCTTCCCCCTCTGCCCGTGCCTGTCCGGGTTCATGGCACCGCCACGAGCTCCCGATTGATTTCCATGCGAAGTCGATAAAGAGTCGCTCCCACCCTGCGCTGTCCCTGTGTCCCTTGTCCCGGCCGGGTGACTCAGACCGACATGACTAACTCTTCCCTCTCCAACAAACAGGGATCTGGGGCTTTGTTCCGCGCCTCTCTCCGCGTTGCTGGAAGCTGCCGAAGAACCGCCCTGGCACAGCGTGACTCATCCCGAGGAGGTGATGTCCGGCTGCTCCAGCGCTGCTTCCGCACGGAGCGTGCCCCAGAGCGGGGCTGGAGCGGGGCAGCTTCTCCTGCGCTCCCCCCATCGCACCCCGCAGGAGCTCCGCTGGGGACGGGATGGGGCCGGTGCCTTGAAATCAGATCCCAAAGCTGGATCCTGCCCATCCTCCCGGGGCTGCTGGGGTTGTTTCCTCCCCAACGGGGTTTGGACACGCTGGGAGGGTTTATCCACCGCTGCTGGGGTTTGCAGCCAGCCTCTCCTCACCCGCCAGCACGATGGGGTGAGCTTGGGACCGAGGATTCCCCTCACCTGGGCTTGGGACCGAGGATTCCCCTCACCTGGGCTTGGGACCGAGGATTCCCCTCACCTGGGCTTGGGACTGAGGATTCTCCTCACCTGGGAGGGGCAGCCACCCCCCCGAGGGTGGAAACGTGTCTGCTGAGGCTTTGTTACCCCACACCCAGTGCCCAGTTTGAGGTGATGGAATATATACACAGAAGGAATCATGTGGAAGGAATTGCTGCCTCTGAGGGTGGGGAGGCCCTGGCACAGGGTGCCCGGAGAAGCTGTGGCTGCCCCTGGATTCTTGGCAGTGTCCAAGGTCGGGTTGGAGTGGCTTGGAACAACCTGGGATAGCGGGAGGTGTCCCTGCCCGTGGCAGGGGGTGGCACTGGATGATCTTTAAGATCCTCCTAACCCAAACCATTCCATGATCCTATGGATGTGCAGGGTGCCCAGGGCACTCCTGGCTGGGCTGGGATAGGATGGGGGTACAGCCGGGCACGGGGCCCCTTCCAGCTTTGCCCTGAGCATCTCCGGTGACATCCAAGCAGTTACAGCCGTGCTCCAGCCTGGCAGCCCCTTTCCTCCCACTGGAGGAGCCCAGGCAGGGTGCGCGCACCCTGCGCCGAGGGGAGCAGCCTCTGCCGCTCCCC
>NW_008236763.1:1327486-1332520 GCF_000691975.1 Corvus brachyrhynchos | reverse complement strand
GGTTTGCTCAGCGAGGGCTCTAATTAGGCTGATTGGCACTAACTTGCCTCAAAACGCCGGGGAGGAGGGGAGAAACCGCAGCTCAGCCATTTTATGTGGGATTTTACTGGGAGAAATGGAGCCAGGATGGGGCTGCAGTGGGACCTGGCTCCTCTGTGCTCTGTCCCTTCTCTCCGTGACATTCCTGTGAGCCCTTTCAGACCAGACCACCCCCAAGAGGAGCTGCAGTGTTGTGCTCCTGCTTAAAATCAGCCTGGCATAGCATCCCCAAAGCCCAGCTTGGGCTGGGATGGAGCTGAGCCCGCCCTGGTGCTGGCAGGGCAGCGTGGGCTCGGTGCCCGGGCTGGAGCTGGAGCGCATTTCCTGCCCGCTCTGATAAGATGTGCCTTCATTCACGGCTGTGTGCTGACCACAGGCCACATGAGAGGGCCGGCGTGGCCGCTTGAGAGCAGAGGAAACGCGGCTTGGCCTGGAAATCCATCACCGAGGAGCTGCTGGGAGGAGAGGCCAGGCCTGGCTGCTGGAGCTGGGGTGGTGGTGGAGCCCTTTGGGTTCCTTCAGGGGCCGGGCACGCTGTGGGATGAGATTCCAGCGCTGCTCAAGGCCACTCTGGAGCTGCTGGATGCTTGGAAAATCTGCCCTTTGGTCACCGAACCCCAGACTGGTTTGGGTTGGGAGGGACCTTAAAGCTCATCCCATTCCCCCTGTCCCATGGGCAGGGACACCTTCCACTCATCCAGGTTGCTCCAAGGCCTGTCCAGCACTGATGGGGACCTGTCTGGTCTGGGTTCTGCCCTGATGTGCAGGAGGGAGAAGCACTTGGGTGAATAAATGAGGTTTTTCCAGGGATAGAAATTGTGTGGGGTTGAGCCAGTGAGGCCGTTGTTGATGCTCCCACATGGGCACAACTATAATGGGCAAAAAGCAGCCGATTTGGGGCACAGCTGTGGAGGATTTTGAAGGTGGCTGCACACACGTGACACCTGAGGTGCAGGGCAGGGGGTGGCCGGCAAGGCACGGGGGCTGGGCAGTGCAGAACCTCTTGGGCAGCGCAGAACCTCTTGGGCAGCTCACGGAAAGGATGGGAAATGAGGAATGGGGCTCTTCCCTCACCCATGGAAGGGACGGGAAATGAGGAATGGGACTCTTCCCTCACCCATGGAAGGGATGGGAAATGAGGAATGGAGCTCTTCCCTCACCCATGGAAGGGACGGGAAATGAGGAACGAGGCTCTTCCCTCACCCATTCTGCCACCCAGCCCGGGCTGAGGGTACAGTTGGCAGCCCCAGCCCCTGCTCCACCCCCCAATTAACCCGTGTTTGCTTATTAGGGAAGTTACAAGCCTGTGCAAACACTTCCATTTGCTTTTGATAAAACCAAGGCAGAAGAAACCCCTGCCCGTGAGGTGTGGCCGGGCCCTGCAGGTTCCTCCCAGGGGTCTGGGGCGAGCAGGGTCTGGGCTCCTGAGGGCCACCTGCCAAGGCCGGGCATCCCTCCCTGCCCCAGCCGAGCCCCGTGTCACCCGCTGGCTGTCCCCAACCCCGCAGCTCCCACACAACCGCGGCGTTTGTCCCAAACTTGGCCCGGTGTCGCTAACGGCAACTGCTAATTGTTCTCGCGCTCTGTACTATATTTAATTCCCCACTATTATTTTTTCCCCTTTTAATCATAAAAAGCCTAAATTTCCCTCGGGGAAGGTTATTGGCTCGAGTGTGGAAATATACCTGTGCCTTGCATGGCGCTGGGCCACCGGGGCTTTGGCTGTATTTTTAAATCCAAGTACAAAGTGTCTTCCACGCCAGCATCATTTAACCCTTCCCGGGAGGGAGGGTGGGAGAAAGGGAGCAGGGGGAGGGGGTGTTTCTTCCCTTTTTCAGGGTTTTCTCAGCTGCTGCTTGGAGCAGGATGGGTTTGGATGCGTGGACAAGGAGCAAGTGTGGGATTTGAGGAATTTGCCCTCTTTTCCTCCAGCTGCTCCTCTGGTTTTCCCTCTCCCAGACCCACGGGGGCATCACGAGGTCGGCCCGAGCATCGTCCCCTTCCCAGGCCGCCTCCTGCCACCCCTGTGGGTGTGGGGAGGGGGGGGCTCAGGTGCTCCGAGGTAACCCAGAGCCTCACCACCTTTGAGGATGTGGGCCAAAGTCATCCCGTCTGAGAGCTATTTCGGGGGAGCGCGGCTGCTCCCGCGGGAGCCCTGGCACAGCCGCCGCCGGAGCCGGCTGGGGCACAGATGGGACAGGCAGGAGGGAGCTGCTCCCGTCTCCACCGTTAATGAAGTCACCCGAGGGGGCTCAGCTCTTCCCCCACAGACCTTGGGGCGCCTTTCAAGCAGCTGCTGCAGGGGGAGGTTTGGGTTTGCGGCTCGGAGCAGATTTGGGGTCTCACCCTCATCCCCGCAAATCTTCTGTGCCAAAGGAGGGGTTTTGTTCAGGGGTAGCTGCTGTGGGCTGTGAAATCCTCACTCAGGAGGAGAAATGGGATTGAAACAACCCTTTCTTTGGCCTGGGGTTGGTCCTGCCCCCAGGCTGCCGCTCTCTGGGGTGGGAGGATGGGGTAGCAGCGTGAAAGGCTCCACACAGGCTTTGTGCTGGGTCTGGGGGCAGCAGCGGGGTCAGGCAGCACCCAGAGCCAGCAGGGTGAGGGAGAAACTCCACTCCTGGCCCAAGAACCCCCCTCCTCTGCCTGACCCTCAGCAGAGCCCTCTCTCTCCCTGCTCTGCTCGGCACAAGGGACCGAGTGTCTCCCTCCCTCCTCCTCCAACAAAGGCAGCCACAGTTATTTTTCTCCTTCTTCTTCTTCCAAGTGGTTTCACCCTTGAGGTGCCAGCCTTGATTCGGGATTCCCGAGGAGAGCAGAAGCCGGAGGAGGCCCTGGCAGGGCACTGGGATGCTGTGTGGGCACCACTACCCGCCTGCCCTCCCCAGCCCCCACACCTGCTCCATCCCCTCCGTCTGCCATGGATTTGCTCCCAAGACATCCGGACAAACTCGAGCTCCAAGTGGAGCTTTGAGGGGAGGATACAACCCCGGGTGATCCATTCTGGGAATGCAACCCCAGCCCTCTGCAGGGAACGGGAAGGGTGGGCAGGTGAGGGGAGCTTTGCCAAGGGAGCATCCCGCGGGCAGGGCGGGGGCCTGGGGCAGGGAGGGGACCCTGCAGCTTCAGCTGCTGCCTTCAAAGGAGCAATTTCAGCATGGGAAAGGAATGTGGCTCCCGGCCCTGCCAGGGATGGGATGGGATGGGACGGGATGGGATGGGATGGAGGCTGTGCCTCAGGAACAGGGGATGATTTCTGCTGCCCTGACTCACTGGCGGCCTCCTCGCAGCCGCTTCCTCTCCGGGAGGCAGAATCTCCCAGTTTTTATTTATCACACGGCTTAAAGTAGGGGGTAAGGAAGGAAATGTTCTTATTTTTAACTCCTCTGTTTCCCCGGAGCCTGGGCCAGCGCTGGCACGGCGAGGTGGCCACCAGGAGCAACCCTGTGGCCAGGGGTCCCCCTCACCTGAGCGCTGCAGGCTGTTGGCAGGTCCTCACGGGCTCTGAGGCCATGCACGGAGTGTCCCCGCAGGCTGGGAGCATCCGAGGGACCCTGTGCAGAGTGGGAACACGCAAGGTGGGCAGGGTGATGGCTCAGGGTGGGCACAGCCACGCTGAGAGCAGCTGAGCCTCAGGAAAAGTGCATTTTCATCTCCTTGAAGCCACCTGCCCATGCTGCTGCTTGTGTGGGGACAAACCTTGGTGACCTTCTGGGGGTCCCTGTTTGTGCCCAGCACAGGGACAGAGCTGTCACATCCCAGGGCTGGAGGATGGGGAGGGCTTCATCCATCCCAGCTCCATCCAGGGAGCATTTGGGGATGTTATGTCACCGTTCCCAGGGTTCAGAATGGGCAGGGGGGGCACCCCTGGAACATTTTGGGTTCCCCACCCTCGGCTGAGTTGGGACATTCAGCCCTGAGCAGGGGCTGGGCACTGTCAGCACCCCGGTGGTGCCATGGGGTGGGATGGAGACTTCCAGAGTCTCCGTCCTGCTGTTCCCAGTCCTCCCGAGCAGCAGAAACCAGGCCAGACGCCTGTTTGTTCAGTGCCATGGGGTTTTTTGCACTCCCAGAGGGTTTTCCTTGCCCAGCCATGCCCGGTGAGGCCGGTGGCACTGGCGTGGCACACCCATGGTGCCCCTCAGCTGAGGCACCGCTCGTGTCTGTGCTCAAAGCAGCTGATCCGGGCATGAAGTTTTGGTCTTTGGTTCCTTGGGGCTTTCCTTGAGCTCCTGTTGTGAAACCTTCATTTGCTTCTAAAAGCAGCAAGTTTTTTTTTTCTTCCTCATGATCTTCTCTTTTCCCCCTCTGTTGCCCTGAGATAAAGGCTTCTAAATTTGTCCTGTGCTGAAAACGCAGCTAATCCTGATGGACCTGAATTCGCATCTCCCCCCCAGAGGAATTGCACTAATTTTTTTTCCCCCTTTGTTCTGCCAGGAGACCTGTCCGTTTCCTAGTGGAAAGAAAAAAAAAAAAAAATTCCCTATTTAGGGCAAGGTTTATATTCCCAAAACCTGTGTTTGTTTGCGAGAAAAGAGGACAGGAGGGAAATAAATGAGAAAAGCATCATGCTGCTTTTTTCCTTTTTTTAAATTCCCTTCCGATATTGTTTTTACAGCAGGCAAGTTTTAATTAAAGTGAGGAACTGGGTCGTTTGTGCTGTCCAGAAGATGCTCTGAGGATGTTGTCCTTTCCCACCAGTGTTAATTTGGGAGCGCAGAGCAGCTGGCCCAGCCTGGCGGTGTTGGGAAGGCTCCTTAAAGGGTGCAGGGACAGGGTGGGCTCTGGAGGAGGGGCTGGGGGTCTCTCCTTGCTGCCCACAGCTCCTGGCGGTGATGGAGGGGTTGGATGGGGCGTTTTGGGGTGCTGGGTGAGCCCTGTGACACTCTCAGGGCTGGGCTGTCACCGTGGCGGGGGGTGCAGGGAGGGTTTGGCAGCGCTGTGGGGACAGGAGGGGACGGCGCTGGTGAGAGGCACAGCAGGTGCGAGCTGGCCCTG
>NW_008236763.1:1326441-1326770 GCF_000691975.1 Corvus brachyrhynchos | reverse complement strand
TGCAGAGCAGAGACCCCTCCGTCCCTCCGGAGCAGGGACCCCCCGGCTCCGCTCGCCCATGCTGGATTTCGGGCCGGGAAGGTGACTGCAGGAGGAAGCGGCGCCGCGCCGGGTCAGGGTAACCATGAATGAGATGTCGAGTTTCCTGCACATCGGGGACATCGTCTCCCTGTACGCCGAGGGCTCCGTCAATGGCTTCATCAGCACCTTGGGGTGAGCGAGGGGCTCCCGGGGCCGCCCGACGCTGATTCCGGGATGGACGGGACGGGTCGGGGGTGCTGAGCCTGAGCGTGGTGAGAAAAGGAGCCAGGAAGATCCGGGCGCTGGAG
>NW_008236763.1:1325072-1325996 GCF_000691975.1 Corvus brachyrhynchos | reverse complement strand
GGCAGCCCCTGGGCACAGCCAGGCCAGGGCTGCCCCTCTGCATCCACCGGCCTGCTCCCACCGGGAATGTTTGCCCGGTGGCACAGGGACAGCATGGGGAGGGCTCCGACAGGGCCGCCCTGGGGCACGGGTGGGTTTTTCCTTACCCTGACTCAGGACCCCAAAGCGTGCCCGCAGCCCCGGCGGGGGGGACGTGGAGCTGTGCCAGCGCTCCTGCCCCACGCTGCTGCGTGTAGGAGAGGCTGAGCTCAGGCAGGAATTCTGACTTGGATGGGATTCCTGGGGCAGGAGCTGCCCGGCTCTATAATCTGCGCTGAATGCACTTGCTCCCACATGCCCCTGCCGCAGCAGAGCCGCACATACCTGCGCCCACACGTGTCCCTCACCCACCGCCGGGCACGTGTGGCCCCTGGGCTGGTGCCCACCGGGGCTCCCTCCACCTGGCCGCCCAGAAATGCGGTGCAGCAGGGTGCAGAAGTGCCCAGAATCCCCGCGTGTGCAGCCACAGCGCCGGGCAGCAGATCCTGCAGGTGCAGCCTGGCCGTGCCAGCCCTTCCTGCATCCCTCGGGGGCATCCCCACGGGTGGTTTGGAGAGGTCTCCTTGGAGCTGCCCCAGTGCCAGAGCTGTCCCCAGGCAGGGGATGCTGAGCACTGCTCCAGCCTCTTGGAAACGGGGTCTGGAGGAGGCTCTGCAGGGAGCCAGCACTGGTTGGTGCCCCCGGAGCACGTCCCAGTGGCTCGATAAGAAATATGTGGATTTTTCGGAGCTCTGATCCCTTTGCAGCTCTGGTCCTTTTTTGCCAGGTGTTTTTCCAGACTTCCTCAGAAGCACCTGAAGAGCAGAACTTGCTTGGAGATCCTCTTCTCCCCAGTCCCAGCACATCCTCTGCTGGGCAGCCCCGCTTTCCCAGGATTCTGCTTCC
>NW_008236763.1:1323070-1325057 GCF_000691975.1 Corvus brachyrhynchos | reverse complement strand
CCCCCCCCGCCAAAATTAAAATTGTTTTCCCTGGTGCCCTGCGACCCGGGAGACCCAACCACACCTTAAATCACTCCTGCGATAAGGGACCAGGTGACTCACCGAGAGTGCTCCTCCTGCCACAGGGACCTTATTTAGCTCATTTGCAAGGCAAACAGCTCTGCCAGCCCACGCGGGCGCCCTGCGGAAGCGCTCCTGACATCCTTCCTTGTGGAGGGGCTGGCCCTGGGCTGTGGGATCGCCTGGGGTCTGCAGTGGGATCCTCTCTTTATGGGGTGACGCGGAGTGTCCCCACGTGCTGGTCACCAGTGTCACGTTAAGGGTGGCTGCTGTGACATCGCTGTGCCAACGCCCTGTGGAGCAGCCCCGGGGCTCTCCGGGGTGGGGGGTGAAGGTGAGGGGAGCCCTGCAGCCCCCACCTGAGGCTCCTCTGCTCCCAGCCCCCCGAATCTCTCTGTCGGGGCTCCCGGGCACAAACCCTCCCTTTCACCCCCTCTCTGCTGTGGGTGTTGTCTCGTGAGCAGGAAAAACTTCCCGGGAGGGGCGTGGGGCTGAGGCTGGGCTAGGTGGGAAGGCCGAGCCAAGAGACCCAAACCAGCTGAAATGCTTGAATCAGTCCAAAAAAGCGCCCTGGGAAGGGAGAGCTGGGCTGAGGGCTGGTCACAGCGGCCTGGGAGTGACCCTTGGCGGGCTGGGGCACATGGTGGGTGTGTTGGAGTGGCCAGAAGTGGTTCTGGGGACACGGGCTGCCCTATCCCTATCCCTGCCAGGCTCCCAGGACCCTTCAGAGGCTCAGAAGTGGCTCTCGCAGAGGGGAAGGGTCGGTGACAAACCCAGCTGGGGGCCAGGCGGCTGTTTCAGGTGAAATGACACCTGGGCCTGTGGTTGCAGGTGGATTTTGGGGTGGAGCAGCCCGGGGAGATGCAGTTGGTTAAAGGGTAACTCCAGCTCCGCCGGGTCAGGATGAACCCGTCCCTGCCGGGGGGAGGAGAAGGAGGAGGAGTCCAAGCCCTCCTGGCACCGGCACAGCACCAAAAAGCTGCATTTTTGTGGCTGCCCTGCTCATTTTATTCTTTTTCCTCCCTGGGGCAGTGCCCACCCTGCACCCTGCGGGTGCCAGAGGGGCTGACCTGGCCCCACGGCCAACGACGAGCTCTCATCATCCTCCTCTTCCTCCTCCCCCTCCTTTTCCTCACCTCCTGAGATTGCTGGGCTTGGTACCGGGGTTCTTCTGGCTCTGTAGGGTTTCCCTTCTCCCAGAGCCCTCCTTCCCCGGGCCCCTCTGAACCCCGGCGTGCCCGAGCTCCCCTTGGCATCGCCTGTGCCACACCTGGGGAAGGTTTTTCCCCAGCCCAGCGGGCTCCAGCTCGGCGCCGTTCCCGGGGAGGGCTCGGGAGGGTCCGGCTGCCCTGGATTCTGCAGCGCTGGACGAGCTGCTTCTCCCCTGACCTCGGGGAAGGCTCTGCCTCGCACGAGGCCAAGCACGCTGGCCCCGGGCCAGGGAATCACTTTGTGCTCGGGATTTGGAAGCATCAGGAAGCCCCGCTGGAAGCGCGGCGAGGACTCCGGGGCTAAGAGCCGGCCAAGATGCTCGCCCGCTCCTTGAGGGGCTCCTCAGTGCTGGATCCCGCCCCTCCTGCTCCCGGGGGGGTGGAATTTGGAATGGCCAAATGCCATTCCATGGGTGCATCCCGCCTCGTGCCTCGCTCAGGATCCTTCTCCCGGTGCTTGCACGTCTCCAGCCCCGTTTTCCCTTTTCAAGGCGCCCTCGCACATCCCCGCTGCTCTCTTAGGGAGCTTCCCTCGCCCATCCCACCGCGGGAATGCCGGTTATTAGCGGGAGTGTGTCCCAGCCCCAGCGGCCTCCCAGGTGACTCATGTCCACCCTGTCAGAATCCCTTTTATTTATTATTATTATTTTCAGCAATTTTTTAACTGAGGAATGCTCGCCCGGAGTATCAGTTTAACAAAAAGAACACTTCGCATT
>NW_008236763.1:1318747-1322842 GCF_000691975.1 Corvus brachyrhynchos | reverse complement strand
CGCGGGGCAGTGCCACAGCAGGGCCGGCTGGGGCGGGGAGGCTCCCGTGCTGTTTTCTTCAGTGCTGAAAATAAACCAGGCAGGTCGGGCACTTCCTCAGAGACCTCCAGCCGTGAGTGGAGGATTTGTGGGGTTTAAAGTGCACCGATGAATCGAGCCCTTCTGCCTCCATGGGCACTGGTGGGAGCTGGGGATGTGCTGAGGGTCAGGGCTGCACTCCCTGAGCCCCACCCGTGGATTGGTGTCCTCAGGCCTCGGTGGTTTTTGCTCCCAGGCACATCCCAGGGGTTGTTTTGCCCTGTCTCCCATCAAAATAACAGAACAGAAACCAAAACTGCCCCCAAGTGACACCGGGGCTGGGCTGGGGCTTTGCATGTCCCCTGTGGTGGTGCAGCCGCTCTGGTTTTTCCCCTTTTCCTCTTTCTCCGCCCTCCCAAGGCTCCGTGCCCTGCAGGGATCTGGAAATGTGCCTGGCTCCTTCCCTGCTGTCATGACCCATGGAAAAGGTGTTTGGACAGCCCCAAAACCCCTGTGCTGCTGCCCACAGGCCTTTGCAAAGCCGGGGCAGCCCTGTCTGGCCACAGCTCGTGGCTTTGGGGTTTTTCCAACTTTCCAGGTCTTTGCTAATTGTTTTGAAGCTTCTGCTGCCACCAGGCAAATTGCTTTTCTCTCTTTATGTGAAATCCGAAGCTGATCTCCAGGCCCCAGGGAGCTGTGAGGAGCACAGGGGTGTCAGAGCCCGGTGCCAGCCCACGCCTCCATGCCAAGGACACGGCAGCACCGGGGTCCCCATCCATCAGCACCGAGGCCAAATTCCTCTCTGCAGAGCGAAAGGAATTCTCCCCTCCTCCAGAGAGCGGCTGGGCTGAGGGAAGGAGGCCGGGTCTGCAAGTGGGATGGATCTGCCTGGTTTTGAGCCCTTTGCAGAGCAGTGCATCCATCTCCAGTGATTTTCGGGTTGTTCTGTTTGTTGGGGACACTGAGAATCCCTTGGGGGCGGAGGGGACAGCGCAGGCTCTGCTTTGTCTTTGCTGCATCTGGCTCCAGGCTGCTCCTGGGACAGAGCTGTCCCACCATGGATTCTCCCTCCGGGAGAGCGCTGCAGGCGCATTTCTGCATCCTCTCACACACTCCGCAGGTGGGGACACGCTTCCCTCTCGCTCTCCCGGGCAGGAGCAGAGTTTCTCCTGCTGCTCCAGCTTCCCGGGGCTGGGGAAAGCGGGCGAGCGGGTACAGCCTGTCTTGCTGGAGCACCCAGTTCCCTCAGGAGCCTCGCACGGAGCTCCGGGTGCCCCAGCACAGGGAGCCCCTTGGGCCATGCCCACCCCTCTGCGCTTTGGGCAGATCCCTCTGCCGGGTTCTGCTTGGCTGCTCTCAGTAACTCTGGAAAGAAACATCCCATCTATCCCCAGATCAGCCCCCAGCACCCGAGGCCAAGCCCGTGGGATTTTGCTCAACGCTGGGAAAGCAGAGGTGGGCAGGGAGGAGACAGAGCCATGATCCGATGGGCAGAACCTGCAGCTCTGATCAGATAATAATTAATAACCGGGTTTGGGGGGCCCTGCACCCTCCATCCGCAGCACCTGCACCCTCCGTGTCCCGGTGGGAAGAGTTCCCAGGCAGAGAAGGAAAACCAGGGAATGGAAGCTGAACTCATCCTGGTTTTGCTGGGTTAAGGGTGCAGTAACAGCACTGTGTGCCAGGGGGGAACTGGGCTCAGCCGGGAGCTGGGCAGGGCAGGGGCCCCTCTGGCACCGGTCAACGAGCAAAGGGCCCGGAGGGACTGCCACGAACTTTCCCTGGTCCTTCACTGCTGCACCAGCCCCGTGTGCCTGAGGGAGAGGGATGGAAAACACACAGGGAAGCAGCGGGAAACGAGGGAAGGTGTGTTCGGCTCCCGAAAAATATTTATGGGTGGGAAACAGGTGGGAAACAGGAGGCGCAGCTTTGGATTTGTCACTCTGGGCCAGTGGCCACTCTGCCACTCAGCCCCGCTGCCATCCTGCTGTTCCTGACCCTGCTGCTGCTTTTTGTCCCCCTCAGGCTGGTGGACGATCGGTGCGTGGTGGAGCCGGCGGCCGGAGACCTGGACAACCCCCCCAAGAAGTTCCGAGGTGAGGCTGGGGCAGCTCCGTCACTCCGTGAGCGGCATCGGGGCCAGTCCTGGCCCTGAGCATCCACACCAGCGATGGGAATGGGAATTGCAGCTCCCACTGCACCCACCTGGGAAGTGCTGGCTGGTTCCTGACTGCCCCCTGTGCTCAGGGTGCTCCACACTCAGGGAAGGGCCCTATCCCGGCTGGATTTGAGTGCCTGGATCACACAGCCAGGAGCAGAGACCTGGGAAATCTCCCCAAACCCGTGACTGTGGTGTTGGATTTGGGGTTGCTTTAGGGCAGCTGTTCCTTCCATCCCCCCGTTGCCATTTTATGTCTTTTTTTAAATAAGTCTTTTTAAATATCGGCTCCCCACTCTGCCTTGTGCCCCCAGCTTTTCCTCAGGGCAGCTTTAACAGCACCCATCCCCCTGGGCACCCTCCTTCCCTCCCACACACCCCAAAACGTCTCAAGACATCATTTTTTCCACTCTCTCAGGATCCCACCAAGCAGTGACCTGGCTCTCCATGGAAGTTATCACCACTAATTTATTCACGAGTCTAATTAACGACCCATCCAGCATCTCCAGCATCCCCCAGCCCCGTGAATCCCAGCGAGCCCCATCCCATTCCCACGCTTCCACCTGGGGCTGAACGTGCAGCAGCCACCCCGTCCCCTGCCCGGCCTTGCGCCGGTGTTGAATCTCTTTTCCAGACTCAGGTTTTTCGGCTCAGCCCGGCTCGCTGCACTCCCTATCAGGATATCCAGCTGTTTGTTCTAATGGCCGGAAAGGTAGAGCTCTCCCTGCTCGATAGCCATCGCCTGCGGCGAGGGGGAAACAACGGGCTGGGGCCGTTCCCTGCGGCACCGGCGAGAGGCTGCAAGGGATTTTCATGCGCTGTCGCCGTCCCCACATCCTGTGGCCGGACCCTGCCCTATCCTGAGCCGCACACGGGTCGTGCCGGGGCTTCCCGCCGGGAAAACAGGACCCTCCTGCCGAGGTCAGCTCCGAACGGTTCTTTGGAAATGCCAGAACCCACCTGGGAGCTGTTCCTGCCCGCGGCTCCTCGGAGAGACGCTCGACACCTCTCAGTTATTTGCTTTTTTTCGTTTGTTTTTGCGGTTTCTCCCCTCGCCCAGGCTCTTCCCAGCCTAGTTCAGGCATGTCAGGAAAAGCAAATCCGGTGCTTCCACCCTCCCAGGCAAGGGAGCAGTGCCGCCGGGAGCTGTGCCTCTGCCCCCAGTGCCCCCAGTGCCCTGCTGCCCCAGTTCCCTGAAGGATTCACCTGGAGATTTTGCCCCCCAGGCCTCTCTGGGTGTGAAATTTTGCCCCCCAGCCCACTCTGGGTGTGAAGTTTTGCCCCCAGAGCCACTCTGGGTCCTGGCAGGTCAGCCCCACATCGCCCTCCGAGCTCCTCGTGCCGGGCAGCGCTGGCACAGGAGCTTCCTTCTCCTTCCCTCTTTTCCATTTCCCTGAAGGATTCACCTGGAGATTTTGCCCCCCAGGCCTCTCTGGGTGTGAAATTTTGCCCCCCAGCCCACTCTGGGTGTGAAGTTTTGCCCCCAGAGCCACTCTGGGTCCTGGCAGGTCAGCCCCACATCGCCCTCCGAGCTCCTCGTGCCGGGCAGCGCTGGCACAGGAGCTTCCTTCACCTTCCCTCTTTTCCAGCCCCCAAATCCATCTTCCAGAAATCCATCCGTGCTTTGGCCCAGATGCCAAAATCTCCGGCTCCCAACACAAGCTGTGCTGGAGATTTTCCACGCACAACCCCCGCCGTGCCTCAGTTTCCCTCCTGGCCAAACCGAGCTCAGCACTGAGCCTGGCCTTGGACTCGCAGCCATTTCGGAGTGGCCGTGCCGGGTTTTTTACCTCCCCCCTGGTTCCTGCTCCCCACCAGCGCCTTTTGCAGCAGTTCCCACTAATTAGCAATTTAATGGAGACGGCTCCCGGAGCTCGGGGCGGGGGGCGCGGGCAGCCGGGCACGGCAGCTCCGCTGCC
>NW_008236763.1:1317231-1318596 GCF_000691975.1 Corvus brachyrhynchos | reverse complement strand
TTTTGTGTCTGAACTTTGTGGGCTGCTATTTCAGGCATAATTAGGGCGATTCAGGCTGCAGAGCCCTTCCTGCCCTCGCCCCGCGCAGCCTCCAGCCCGGGAAGGGGGTTGGGAGATGTGAGGGCCTCGTTGTCTCCGGACATCTGCTCTCCTGCTTCGGTTCCCGAAGCCTGGCCATGGATGTCTGCACTTCCCGCCCACCATCCTGGGGGAAAACAGGCGAATGGGGGCAATCTGCAGCGCAGGGAAAGTTTGGAGGAGCTGCGATGCATCTTGTGCATCCTTTCGGGTTTGAAATAGAACTGCTGACACAGAGATTGCGGGAGCGAGCGCTCGGAGCATCCAGCGCTGGTGATCCAGGTCACAGAGGGATGGACGTGCGTGTCCCGATGGCACAGCCACCCCAGGGTCCTTCCACAGCCTCTGCAGGCTCAGGGTGTCCCGTGGGTGACAAGGGATGTGGAGGTGGCTGCTCGTGTCCCAACCTCCCTCCCTCCCTCCCCGCTGGGATCCTCTCTTCCTTTGGTGCAGCTGGGCTCCGTCAGGGCTCCTTCTCCCCCCTGAAGCTTTCCTTCCCAAACAGCACAGCCATTTCCGATGGGAACACTTCTAATCACGAGTCCAAGAAGTGCAGTAATTCCTGGACTCATTATTTATCCTGATTTAAAGCCGATCCAGCAGCCAGCACACGGCGACGTGACCTCCACCAGTCCCCGCTGTGTGTCCCTCATCCAGTCCAGGAGTGTCCCTGCTCCTCGGTGACATTGGCCCTGCTGGGGACACCCTGGTGGCCACTGCAGCCTCACCAGGCTCTGCTCTGCTCTGTTCCCAGATTGCCTCTTCAAAGTGTGTCCCATGAACCGCTACTCTGCCCAGAAGCAGTACTGGAAGGCCAAGCAAACCAAGCAGGACAAGGACAAGATTGCGGACGTGGTGCTGCTGCAGAAGCTCCAGGTGAGCAGGAGCGAAGGACCCAGAGTGGGCAGTGCCCACGAGCTGGGTGGGCAATGGCATCCAGACCTCTGGTGATGCTGGTTTGGGATGAGAAGGGATTCCCAGCTGGGCTTTCCCCCTTGTCCCCTCCCCAGCCATTGCTGTGTCACCCTCCTGATGCTCCTTGTGCAGAGGTGCTGTGGCAGAGGAGCTCTATGAGCACAGCCCTGCACCCTTCAGCACCCCAGAATATCCCTCAGCACCTCAAGGCACCCCTCAGCACCCTGGGACACTCCATGCAGGAGGGAGCTCTGCTTCCAGGACATGCTCCAAAGGGCTGGGGAAGGGAGAGACTCCCGTTGGCTTCCCCGAGGTTTGGCCAGGGCCCACGTCAAACATTACACAACGGCCTCAGGCAGCTGGCGAGGCCCC
>NW_008236763.1:1294579-1317126 GCF_000691975.1 Corvus brachyrhynchos | reverse complement strand
AGTGCCAGGACAGGGTTTCCTGCCCTGGAGGTGCCAGGACAGGCTCAGTGCCCCCTGCCATGTCCAGCCCTGTGCGGTCACTGGCACACAGAGCCCCCATTTTCCTGCTCCCGTTAGCCCGGGGTTGTAACATCACAGCTGTCCTGGCCTCGAGTGGGCCCAGAGGCTCATTTCTGAACCTGATTGATTGCACCCTGCTCACGGCTTGTCCTAAAGAGGTTCTGCTGTTTCCTCGCTCCTTTCTGCTGCTCCCGGTGTTTCCCTGCCTGGCTGGAGCTGGGGCAGGAGAGAGCTCAGCCCAGCCCAGCCAAGCTCTGCAAGCACCGAGCTCCAGCCTGCCCCTTATCAGGGAGGCTGATAAACAGGCTGAGAGCATCTCCCAGCCCACGGAGATGATTTCCTGAGGCAGGAGCAGCCAGGTCTGGAGTGGACAAGCCCTGCCTGCGATGCCCGTGGTCGCCTTTCCGAGCTCGTGCTCCTCTCTGCTGTGTTTCAGTGGGTTTAAACTCTGTGTTTTCTTGGCCCAAAGCAGTTCAGATGGGTTGTGGGGGCTTTCCTGCCCTTCTGCTGATGTCTCCCAGTCCTCCCCGCCCCCTGATCCCCCGTGGGCATCCCTGACACCTCATCCCAGGGCTTGGGGACAGACCCCACCTCACCCGACCCCAGGGACAGTGTGGGAACATCAGCCCTGGGAACTCGCATGCCTGGGGCAGCCGGTTCCCCCTGCCAGCCCTGCTGGCTGGTGGCGAGGGAGGTGCTCAGATCAGGAGGGAGATTTGGGACATCCCATGGTGCCGGATCTCCCATCAGAGCCATGTTGCTCCATGAGGTTGTTGTTAAACTCCCAGAGCAGTGCAGGATTTGTTGGCAGCAGCTTTGTTTCCCTGATGGCAGCAGCCACCACTGCAGGGTGGTGAGGGTGTCTCCAGGTGACACCCAGAGCTCTGTGAGGATAGAGGGCCACCTTGGGTGGCACCCAGAGCTCTGAGGATGGAGGGCCACCTTGGGTGGCACCCAGAGCTCCGTGGGGACGGAAGGGTGACCCCAAGTGGCACCCAGAGCTCTGTGGGGATGGAAGGGTGACCCCAGGTGGCACCCAGAGCTCTGTGGGGACACGTACCAGGCACATTCAGAGCCCTCGCCCACTCGGGCACTCAGGACCTGCTGCCCCATGCTCCCTCACAGTGCTGAGCCGTGATCCCAGATGTTTCCCAGCTCCTCTGCCCTCAGGTGAAAGGGGTGAGAGCAGGGTGGGGAAGGGCAGATGCTGTCCCAGCTCCATCCCTTGACATTCCCCATCCCAGCTGCGGGGGAGCCCTGGGCTGGAGCTGCCCGGGCTGTGCCCAGCCTGGCGCCAGAGCTGTCGGCGCTCCCTCACCATTCCCAGATTTGCTGAGGGAGCAAGTTCCTGCCTCGCTCCACATGTGTCAACATCCCATTGCTGCTCCCACTGCCAGAGCCAGCGCACGGAAAATGTCTCTGTGGTTTTGGAGAGGGGCTGCTGAGCCATTCACTGCTGGGGACCCATCCCGACACATCCGTGGCAGCAGGTCTGGACCTGCTCCATCTCTGGGCACGGCACCACTGCCACGGTGCCTTTGGCTGCTTGCTTTTGGTGCTGCCAAGAGCTCCCTGTCCCCACAGCCCCTAGTGTGGGTGTTTCGCCCCACTCCCCAGCCTGTGCCTGCCATCCTTGTTCAGTGTTGTCCCAAAACCTGCTGTCCTGGGGGAATTTTGGCGCCGTTTTGTCCCTGTCCTAATTTTTAAAGTCCTTGATTTAAAGCCCTCATGGACTTCCTTGGGCTGGTTGTGGCCCTGGGCTGAGCTCTTGGATGCTCCATGATGTGGCCCTGGGGACAGAGGGACGCTCACCCTGCATCCCAGCCCATCCCATCCTTCCCAAAGCCAAGGCTGTGAGTGACCCTGCTGGGATTTGCTCCTGGGGAGGGAGGAGGGTGCTGCCACACTCAGCATTTCTCCTTTTGGAGCAGCATGCAGCCCAGATGGAGCAGAAGCAGAACGAGACGGAGAACAAGAAGGTGCACGGGGACGTGGTGAAGTACGGGAGCGTCATCCAGGTACAGGGGGAGCATGGATCCAGCATGGATCCAGCATGGATCCAGCACATCTGGGAAGGGGCTGGAAGGATCTGGGGAGCCCTGGGGGGGCTGGACTTTTCAGCTGTCCCACCCTCGACTCCTCCAGCTGCTGCACATGAAGAGCAACAAGTACCTGACGGTGAACAAGCGGCTGCCAGCACTGCTGGAGAAAAACGCCATGCGGGTGACCCTGGATGCCACCGGCAACGAGGGCTCCTGGCTCTTCATCCAGCCCTTCTGGAAGCTCAGGAGCAACGGGGATAACGTGAGCGTGGGGCCCTACAGCCCCTGAAGGGGTGTGCAAAGAGCTCTGTGCCAGGGCTTGGCTCCCCACAGAGCAGCCAGTCTCATCCTCGCTCGCCCTTTTCCCATTTTGCTCCCCAGGTAGTCGTGGGAGACAAAGTCATCCTGAACCCCGTGAACGCCGGGCAGCCCCTGCACGCCAGCAACTACGAGCTGGCTGACAACGCTGGCTGCAAGGAGGTACAGGCGGGCTGGGCTGTTGTTTCTCCTTCGTTTTCCATTTTTTCCTTTGTCCCGGGATCGTGACCACGCTCTCTTGCTCCGTAGGTGAACTCGGTCAATTGTAACACCAGCTGGAAAATCAACCTGTTCATGCAGTTCTGCGACCACATGGAGGAAGTGCTGAAAGGGGTAAGGAAGGAGGCTTGGCGGCATGGACCCGACGGGGGGGACAGGATGTGTGAGCAGCCACTCGGCTCTGTGACAAGGGCAGAAAAGAGGTCCTGCCTTGAGGGCTGTAAGTCCTGGGAGCATTCACCACCTGGAGAACAGCACAGCGAGGTGGAGTGGGATATTTTAGGATCTGCCGGCAGCAGGGAGCCAAGGGCACAAATTACACAAATTACCCTCTGCCTCGGGGTGTTAAATTGACACTCAGGGACAACCCCTGGCCCACGCCGTGCCAGCAGTGGCTTCTTGTGCGGGGACAATAGGCAGCTGCTCAGCCCTGCAGCAGGGTGGCTGTTGCCTGGGAAAGGAACTTCAGGGACAACCCCTGGCCCACGCCGTGCCAGCAGTGGCTTCTTGTGCGGGGACAATAGTCAGCTGCTCAGCCCTGCAGCAGGGTGGCTGTTGCCTGTTAAAGGAACTTTCCCTGCCGAGCTATTGTTCGGGGCCAAGGTCCTCCAGGAAGCAGCTGGGTGGATATGGATCGTCAGGATCTTGCAGACCTTCGTCCCCAGGCGCTGTGCTTATCCCAGCTTCCCACATCCCCCTTCCCAGGGTGTTAATGCCTTAAACACGTTGAGGAGCGGAGCCTCTGCCTGCTCCAGGGGTGTGAAGTGATGGATTCACATCCGTTTATCTCCTGGGGGTGGAAGCAGAGGAGTCACTGCATGGATAATGGGAGCAGTGGCAGTGCAGGGTGCCCTTTGCCCCATCCCCTGGGCTCAGAGGAGCATTTGTGCTGCCTGGGGCAGCTTTTAGCAGAGCTCAGGGAGGTTGGATGGGAAGAACTGACAGTGCCCTGTGGTCCGCAGGGTCCCACAGTCCTGCCATGCAGCTGGGAGCTGTGTCCAGGAGGAATCCCGTCACCTTTGCAGCGTGAGGGGTCACAAGAGGCGATGCATTGCCTTGCAGGAGAGCCATGGAGAAATTTCTCCACTGACTGAGTGGTTAAACATGGGAACAGCTCCCCAGGACAGTCACCATCCCTGGAAGTGTTCAAAAATGAGTAGGCAGACATGACACTTCAGGATATGGTTTAGCGGGCATGGCAGTGAAAGGTTGGTCTTAATGGAGTCTTGGAGCTGAAAGATTTAATGATTCTTTGTCTCTCACTGCCGTGTCCCGGTGCAGGGGGACGTGGTGAGGCTGTTCCACGCCGAGCAGGAGAAGTTCCTCACCTGTGACGAGTACAAGGGCAAGCTGCACGTCTTCCTCCGCACCACCCTGCGCCAGTCGGCCACCTCGGCCACCAGCTCCAACGCCCTGTGGGAGGTGGAGGTGAGCGGGCAGGGGATGGACGGGGTGTTTGGGGACATCCCGGTCCCTCCTGAGCCGTGGCTGAGCTCTCCGCTGCCTCCCCCAGGTGGTTCACCATGACCCCTGCCGAGGGGGAGCCGGGCACTGGAATGGCTTGTACCGCTTCAAGCACCTCGCCACGGGCAACTACCTGGCAGCAGAGGTAAGGGGATGGCAGAGGGGTGTGGGAATGTGCTCTGGGTGTGTGCCACCCCTTGCAAAGGCAGTGCCCACCTCGGGCTGGGAGTGATGCCCAGCTTGCTCTGGTCCCCTCCAGTTTGTTCTGGGAACCCCTGCGACTCCTCCTCGCTCGCAGGAAACATCAACTCCTGAATATTGTCATCACTGACCTGGTTTAGGGCCAAACTTTCCCCCCTGAAATTGCCCAGTGGAGGGGTTCAATTGCCCGGATGGCTGGGTTTGGCTCCTTTTCTGGCCCAGGGGGACAGGAGGGGGTGGCTGGGGTGTTTCTGAGCTCACCCCATGCCAAAGGACCGACTGGAAGTTGGAAGTGGGACGTGACTCATCCTGCTGGCCTTGCCTGGGACGGGGTGGGGGCAAAGCCTGGCTCTGGAGGCACCACCTGCCAGGTTTTTCTGCTGCCATTTAAGGCCAGCTCGAGGCCTCCTGACAGAGGCGTGAAGGAGTTGGTGCAGTCAGATCGTGGGGTGCGTTTGGCACTGCCAGGACCAAGGCTGTGCTCTGCTGCCAGGGCAGCAGGGACACCCCAGAGATGCTCCCCCAGCTGGAGAAGACACCCAAGGGCAGCCCCCAGGGCCCTTCCGTCACTGTGGGATGGAAAACAGCAAATGTTGGGGCAAATGTTGGGGCTCTGAATGGCTTTAAACCCAAAGACACTTGGTTGGCACCTGAAGAGGAAAGAAGGTCTCAGACTGAGCCCATCCTGGGCTGGTGCTGCTGCTCACTGGGAGCTCAGCCTGGAGCCTCCAGGGAGTTCTTGCTGCCGCCCAGAGCCCAGATCTGCTCCCCTGGGCTCTCCCATCCCACTCCCAGCGCTGGGGCACCGTGCACTGGGCACAGGTCACATCCTCCAGCCTCACCCGGGCAGGTTTCCTCTCTGTGACGTGTTCAGGGAAGGCAGGAATAGGGATCACACACCATCCCCAGGGGTTTGGAGGGACCGAGCGGGAGGACTGACAGCTGCCTTTCATCTCCCTCTTTAACTTTTCAGGAGAACCCAAGTTATAAAGGAGACGTGGCTGAGCCCAAAGCAGCGCCCACGGTGAGCAGAACCGCTGCTGCCGCTGCCCCAAGCACGCCAGCTCTCAGCCAGGGCCTGAAAGCAGGGAAATGCCCCAAAACAGAGCCCCCTGAGGGGGCTACAGCCGAGTTGGCCCCACTGTGCCAGCACAGCATCGCCACCCCGCACTTAGAGCAGCGTCCCTGTGTCCCACCTGTGAGAGGACCCTGCCAAAACCTCTCAGAGGGGTCCCAGTGCATGTTGGCTCCCCAGGCCAGGGGAGAATGCTCGGTAGATGAGAGTTGGACGTTCAGGGGGGGTTTTTCTCTGCTGTTGGTGAGGTTTGGAGCAGGGAGGGCCTCGTAGCTCAGGTGCATCCACGCCGCTTGTGCTCTGCTCCTGCATCCTGGCACTGCGAGGCTCAGCCCCAGCACAGCTTCTGCTGCGTCCCCCCGATGCCGTGGGCGCAGGAGACCCCTGAGCCGGGCTCAGAGACCCCCTCCCCACCGCACAGGGGGGCAGCAGCCGCGCCAGCCGCAGGAACACCGGGGAGAAGATCAAGTACCGGCTGGTGGCCGTGCCCCACGGCAACGACATCGCCTCCCTCTTCGAGCTGGACCCCACCACGCTGCAGAAGACGGATTCCTTCGTCCCACGGTACAGCAGCGGGGTCGGGATGAGGAGGGGAGGCTGAGTGCTGGGGGAGGGGCAGTGCTGGCATGTCCCCATGGGGGTCACTCTCCAGGACACTCTGTGGGGTCACCCGCCAGGACATTGTGCTGTTGGCAGGAACTCCTACGTGAGGCTGCGGCACCTCTGCACCAACACCTGGATCCAGAGCACCAACGTGCCCATCGACATCGATGAGGAGAGGCCCATCCGCCTCATGGTATGGCCCCGCTCCCTCCTCCCTGCCTGGGCTGATTCCCTTTTCCCCAAGAGCTCTTAGGGTGCTCCTTCCCTGCCAGCTCCAGGGGACTGAAACATCCTGGATGATCCAAAGGGGTGGGTGGACACCAGCCTGGAGCCCACCCCAGTCAGCCAGAGGCCACCCCAGCCCCTCTGATGGGGACAAACTGGGTCACTGATGTCAGCGGGGTTGGTGGCAGATGGTGGGGACGTGGCTGACATTGCCCTGTCTGTGTGATGCTGCTTCACTGTTGCTTCCCAGCTGGGCACGTGCCCCACCAAAGAGGACAAAGAAGCTTTTGCCATCGTCTCCGTGCCCGTGTCCGAGATCCGGGACCTGGACTTTGCCAATGACGCCAGCTCCATGCTGGCCAATGTAGTGGAGAAGATGAACGAGGGTTTCCTCAGCCAGAACGACCGGAGGTAAAAGGCCCCTGGGAGACGGGGCCGTGCTGGGCTCCTCCGAGGGCTCCCCAGCAGGATGAGGCCCCTGCCTGGTGCTGGTGCCAGCGCTGCCCTTCCTTCCCTGCCCACAGCCCCAATCCACGCCTGCTTCTCGCAGGAGCCCGGCGAGGAAACCAGATAACAGCACAGCCCTGCTCCAGCCCCTCCTAGAAAAATATCCTAGAAAAGTATCCTAGGAAAATATCCGAGGGGCAGGGAGATGGCCCCACGATAGGCGCAGCCGCCTTAGTCACTGTATTATTTTTAGGTGGGTGGGTTCTTGGTGCTTCCTGAGCAAACACAGATCCCTGTGGGACAGAGCGAGCGGCGTCCGCCCTGCCAGCCTGGCCCACGCAGGTCCCACGGGGGGGACCATGCGGGCAGAGGCGTTAAATGCAAAGTCCCTGGTGTGAGCCACGACCAAAGCCCCCAGGCATTCACACTGGCATGTATAGGAGCCATAGAGGCTGCAGATCCAGCCACTGGCCTCCATCAGGGAGTGGAGAGTCAGCCAGCAGCTCCCCTGGCAGGTTTCTGAGGCGCTTTGTTCCCCAAAACCCACCAGCATCGCTGCAGGGACCCGAGTCTGGGTGGGTGAGCAGCCCCCAGCCCGCTCACCCCATGTCCCTTCGCAGGTTCGTGATCCAGCTGCTGGAGGACTTGGTGTTTTTTGTCAGTGATGTCCCCAACAATGGCCAGAACGTGCTGGACATCGTGGTGACCAAGCCCAACCGGGAGCGGCAGAAGCTGATGCGGGAGCAAAACATCCTGAAGCAGGTGGGTGGCCCCGGGGCCCTGCATCTCAGCAGGGCTGGGACACATCCTGTGGAGATGTCCTGTCCTGCTCAGGGCCACTCTGGGGGCCAGAGGGATGGAAAACCCCATGAAGGAGGGTCTGGCCTCCAGTTCATGCCGTGGTGTCCAGCCATGCACGGGGGGATGGTGTGGAGCAGGACACAGCACTGACCTCTGCTCTTGGGCAGATCTTTGGGATCCTGAAGGCCCCCTTCAAGGACAAGGGCGGGGAAGGGCCCCTGGTGAGGCTGGAAGAGCTGTCGGACCAGAAGAACGCTCCCTACCAGTACATGTTCCGCCTGTGCTACCGCGTGCTCCGGCATTCCCAGGAGGATTACCGCAAGAACCAGGTGCCGGGGGGGTGACTCCTCATCCCACGACCGTGCTGGGGAGCCTTGGGGGGCTGCCACAGTCCCAGTGGGGCAGGGGGACATCGCTGACAGCCCCTCCCTGCCCGCTGCAGGAGCACATTGCCAAGCAGTTCGGAATGATGCAGTCGCAGATCGGCTACGACATCCTGGCCGAGGACACCATCACGGCCCTGCTGCACAACAACCGCAAGCTGCTGGAGAAGCACATCACCAAGACCGAGGTGGAGACCTTCGTCAGCCTGGTGCGCAAGAACCGCGAGCCACGGTGCGTGTGGGGTCTCTGCAGGGTGTGAGGGGAAAAAAGGGAGCCCTGGGGATCCCCCCCCTCATGGCAGAGCTGCCTCTCCCCGGCAGGTTTCTGGATTATCTCTCGGATCTCTGCGTGTCCAACCACATCGCCATCCCCGTCACCCAGGAGCTGATCTGCAAGTGCGTCCTGGACTCGAAGAACAGCGACATCCTCATCAAAACCGAGTGAGTGGCCAAGGGAGAGGTTTTTCACGTTGGGGTTTGTCATGGGTTGGATGTCAGGCAGCTACCAAAGCCTCTCACTCACTCACTCACCTCCACAGCTGGGCAGAGGAGAGAAAATTTAATGAAGGGTTCATGGGTTGGGATAAGGCCCAAGAGAGGTCCCTCATCAAATGCCATCACGGCCGAAACAGGCTCTAATTAGAGATATGAATTAAGTTTATTCCTTCCTAAATCAGAGCAGGATAATGAGAAGTAAAATAAAACCCTTAAAAACACCTTCTCCCCACCCTACAACAAACCCACTACAGGGTGGGCCTGGTCCCACTGCAGCCCTGTCACCCCTTGAGGTGCAGCCCCTCCATCCATGGGAGCATCTCCAGATTTGCCCTTTCCTGTCCCAGGCTGAGGCCGGTGAAGGAGATGTCCCAGACCCATGAGTACCTGAGCATCGAGTACTCGGAGGAGGAGGTCTGGCTCACCTGGACGGACAAGAACAACGACCACCACGAGAAAAGCATCCGGCAGCTGGCGCAGGAGGCCCGGGCTGGCAATGCCCACGACGAGAACGTCCTCAGCTACTACAGGTGACACTCCTGTGGCACCTCCTCTGCAGGTGAGGCTGTGAGGGTTGCACGGCCTCACTCCCTCTCCCCCTCACCCCTGGGCAGGTACCAGCTGAAGCTCTTTGCCCGCATGTGCCTGGACCGCCAGTACCTGGCCATCAAGGAGATCTCCCAGCAGCTGGGGGTGGACCTGATCTTCCTGTGCATGGCAGATGAGATGCTGCCCTTCGACCTGCGCGCCTCCTTCTGCCACCTCATGCTGCACGTGCACGTGGACAGGGACCCCCAGGAGCTGGTGATGCCCGTGAAGTTTGCACGGCTCTGGACGGAGATCCCCACGGCCATCACCATCAAAGAGTGAGACACACTGGGGCTGGGGGTGGCTTTGAGGGACAGGGCAGGACAGGGGATGGCACATACCGTGGCAGGGGAGCGTTTGTGGAGTGACCTGGGAAGGTCTGAGGCGCCAGAAGGAAGTGGGTTCCATCTGTCACAGCATCGCTGCTGGTCACGGTGGCTCAGGAGCTGCATGGGCAGCGCTCCTGCCAGCTGGGTGTGAGGACACTCGCTGTCCCCAGCTCACCCCGACGTGTGCCCCCCCGCAGCTACGACTCCAACCTCAACGTCTCGCGCGACGACAAGAAGAACAAATTTGCCAGCACCATGGAGTTCGTGGAGGACTATCTCAACAACGTGGTGAGCGAGGCCGTGCCCTTCGCCAACGAGGAGAAGAACAAGCTCACCTTCGAGGTGCGGGCGCTGCCGGTGCCACCGGCACCTTGCAGGGTGTGACACAGCCTGGCTGCCCCTGCAATGTCCCTGTCTCCACTCTGGATTCTCCTGCTCAGCCCCAAGCAGGGCGAGGTCTGGAGCTGCTTTGTCCTTCCTCAGGTCGTCAGCCTTGCCCACAACCTCATCTACTTCGGCTTCTACAGCTTCAGTGAGTTGCTGCGCCTGACACGGACCCTGCTGGGCATCATCGACTGCGTCCAGAACCCCCAGCTGATGATGCAGGCAGTCTACAATGACGAGGTGACAGGTGTGTCCCTGGCCATGGCCAGGCAAGTGTTTCCCACGGTCTGCCCAGTGTTTCCCATGGTCTCCCCAGTGTTTCCCGTGGTCTGCCCACTGCTTTCCAGTTTTGGTGGCAAGGAAACCAGACACTGGTTTGCTGACGTGGCTGGGTGTGCACCAGAACATGAGGTGGTGAGCCCTTGGCCATGCCAAAAGAAATGTTTGGTGCCTTCTGCTCATTCTCTGATTAAATCTACGGCATTTTCCAGTCCAAGCAGATCCTTCCTTGCTCCTCTGCCACCTCCCTCTCCACCCACGCTAACTGTGGCTGCCTCCGCAGGGAAGAATGTGCGGAGGTCGATCCAGGGCGTGGGGCAGATGATGTCCACCATGGTGCTGAGCAGGAAACAGTCCATCTTCAGCCCCCCCAGCCTCAGCGCCGGCTCTGCTCCAGAGCAAGTGGACAGAGGGAGGAGCATTGAGAACGAGAACATTGTGGTGATGGAGACCAAGCTGAAGATCCTGGAGATCTTGCAGGTTGGAGCCGAAGGAGAGGTGGGATGGGGGTGTGTAATGTGATCTTCTGACGGGGGACAGCTGGCATGAAGAGGGCACTCAGTCACTTCTGGTTTCTCCTTCCCTGCTGCTTCCAGTTCATCCTGAACGTGCGGCTGGACTACAGGATCTCCTACCTGCTCTCCGTCTTCAAGAAGGAGTTTGTGGAGGTTTACCCCATGCAGGACAGCGCGGCCGACGGGACAGCTCCCGCCTTCGACTCCACAAGTAACTCTCCCATTTTGCTCCTGGTTCACCCCCAGCTCAGCAAACCCCACAGGCTGGGAGGACACAGGGGACAGAGGCGACATCTCCAGCAGAGGTGGCATCTCCAGCAGCTGCTGCTGGCACAGGGTGCAGGGAGAGAGAGAGTTTGTGTTTTGGTGGGATGAGGATGCTGGGAACAGGATCAGGGAGCTGGGTTGGTTCCTGTGGGTTCCTGCCAAGGCACAGGGTGGTGTTGTCCACCCTTTTCACTCCCTCCCCTCTCCCTGCAGCCGCAGCCATGAACCTGGACCGGATCGGGGAGCACGCCGAGGCCATGTTCGGTGTGGGGTGAGTCCCTGCCCCCCAGAGTTCCCCTGGCCATAGGGCCCTTCCCCTCCTGTCCATCCCTCCCAGGCTGGGAGCTGCAGGTGATGAGGAGGAGGAAGCTCTAAAGGCCACCACAGCCATCCCCATCAGCCCCTGAGCTTTGTGTTCACACCCAGCGCTTCCACCCCGCTGCAGGAAGTCGAGCAGCATGTTGGAGGTGGATGACGAGGGAGGGAGGATGTTCCTGCGGGTGCTGATCCACCTGACCATGCACGACTACCCCCCGCTCATCTCCGGCTCCCTGCAGCTCCTCTTCAAGCACTTCAGCCAGAGGCAGGAGGTCCTGCACACCTTCAAACAGGTGACACTGAGGGCACCTGGGGCACCCCACACCTGGTGTGGGTGGGGGGACGTGGGGTGGATCCTGGCCCTTTCCTTGGGAGGGAGATCTGGGATTTGTGCCCTGAGCTGGAAGCCCCTGGGAATGTCGCTGCAGGTCCAGCTCCTGATCTCAGCCCAGGACGTGGAGAACTACAAGGTGATCAAGTCGGAGCTGGACAAACTCCGCACGATGGTGGAGAAATCAGAGCTCTGGGTGGACAAGAAGGGCAGCACCAAAGGGGACAGCACAGGAGAGGGGAACAAGAAGGAGAAGAAGGAGGTGAGAGCCCTGAGCAAGGCCCTGGGATCCAGGGTGGGAAAGCAGTGGGAGGCAGCAGAGCAGCTCACCTTAATCCAACACACCTCAGAGGGCTGTGCACCCCTGTCCCTGGACAGGAGGCTCCAGGAGGGCCCTGTGGGGTGTAACTGGAGGGGCACAGTGTGACCCCGGTGCTGTTGTGTCCCCTTCCAGCACGGTGCCGACGAGGAGGTCATTGCTCCGGGAGAGAAGAGCAGCGAGAACTACCAGATAGTGAAGGGGGTGAGTGAGACCAAACCCCATCCTTGGGGCTGTTCCTAGAGGCACATCCTGGGTGCACCGGCAGGAAGGGAAGGGATGAAATCCTGTCGAGGATTTCCAAGTTCTCCTATGCTTCAGTAGAAACAAGTCCAAGCCTGGCTTGCTCCTGCCAGCTCAGCACAGGGAAAAGCTGCCACATCCGTGCACTGGGGGGGCTGGGGGGAACTGGGTGGGTGACAGCTACGAGGGCTCTATGGGGAGGATTCCTGAGGGGGTGCCAAGATTTGTGAGCAAAGCAGGGAACACCTGGAATTATGGAGGGAACATCTGGAATGCAAACCAGCCCCAGTGCTGGTGGCCATCCCGAGTGGCTCCAGGCTCAGCCCCTGCCCACCGTGGTCCCTCTGTCCCCAGATCCTGGAGCGGCTCAACAAGATGTGCGGGGTGGGGGAGCAGGTGCGCAAGAAGCAGCAGCGCCTGCTGAAGAACATGGATGCCCACAAAGTGATGCTGGACCTGCTGCAGATCCCCTATGAGAAGGTAGGTGGGTGAGTGGGCAGGAGCTGACTGGTCCTGAGCACCCAGGGCAAAGGGGGCACGTGGGGACCCCCCCTGAGCCCCCCCCTGCCACTCTCATCCCTCCCAGCTCCGCGTGTTTCTCCTCTGTCCCTTCCTCAGGGCGATGCCAAGATGATGGAGATCCTCAAGTTCACCCACCAGTTCCTGCAGAAGTTTTGTGCTGGCAACCAGGAGAACCAGGCCCTGCTGCACAAACACCTCAACCTGTTCCTGACCCCGGGGGTAAGGAGAGGGCACCGAGGGCTGGCTGGAGGCTGCAGCACAGGGAGGGAATTCGGCACCGCTCCCGGGGCTGAGAGCATGGGATGGGAAAGCCAGGAGGAGACACCAGGCAGGGCAGGAGTTGGGGACAGTTCCTGCAACCCCCTGACCTCACTCTGCCCCTTGTCCCCAGCTGCTGGAGGCAGAGACGATGCAGCACATCTTCCTCAACAACTACCAGCTGTGCTCCGAGATCAACGAGACGGTGCCGCAGCACTTCATCCACTGCGTGGCCACCCACGGCCGCCACGTCCAGTACCTCGACTTCCTGCACACCATCATCAAGGCCGAGGGCAAGTACGTCAAGAAGTGCCAGGACATGATCATGACTGAGGTGAGGACCTCTCTTGTGGGGCAGGAGGTGGGGGGAAGCAGGGCATGGCTCTTGGAACCTGCACCTTTGGCTTCTTCCTTGAGAAGAGCCTTCCAGCCGTGCTGGGTGCTCCCAGGAACCAGCCAGCCCCAGTGCTGGTGGCTATCTTGAGTGGCCATCAGCCAGCTCCAGGTGCTCAGTGCAAGGTCCAAGAGCCAGTCTGGGAGTCCCACAATTTCTGATTGCACTGAAAATGCCTGGTTTTCCCCGTAAACACAAATCCCTGTTCCCCTTCCTGGCCACTGCTGCTCATCCCCCACTGCAGAGGGGACACCCTTGGCCTCGGAGGTTTCTGACCCTCCTTTTTCAGAGTGGTGACCACTGAGCACTGACCCTTCCCTGCAGCTCACCAATGCCGGGGACGACGTGGTGGTTTTCTACAACGACAAGGCTTCGCTGGCCACGCTGCTGGAGATGATGACGGCAGCCAGGGACGGGGTGGAGGAGAACAGCCCCCTGATGTACCACATCTCCCTGGTGGACCTGCTGGCTGCCTGCGCCGAGGGCAAGAACGTCTACACTGAGATCAAGTGCACGTCCCTGCTGCCCCTGGAGGACGTGGTGCGGGTGGTGACACACGAGGACTGCATCACGGAGGTACGGGGTGGCAGCCAGGAGGACACCAGGGCTCTGCACTGATTGTCCCGTGACGGTGTCCCTGCCCCTTTCCCCCTCCCCGGCAGGTGAAGATGGCCTACGTGAACTTTGTCAACCACTGCTACGTGGACACGGAGGTGGAGATGAAGGAGATCTACACCAGCAACCACATCTGGACCCTCTTTGAGAACTTCACCCTGGACATGGCCCAGGTGCGTGGGGAGGGTTGGGTGGCAGTGACACGGCAGCTGTGGCTTGGATGGGGACAGGGTGGTGTCACCAAGACCCTGTGGGGCTTGGGCACTGTGGGGACCCTTGTGGCTGTCACTTGTGGGGCTGGGGAGCGCTCAGGGCTCTCTGGCGTGACCAAGGAGCTGTGCCACCGGCCACGTCCTTCAGCTGGACACGGTCCCAGCAGCCTCTGGGCAGACATGAGCTCGCCCCGGTGCCATCAGCATCCTCCCTGTCCTCACAGATGTGCAAGAAGCGGGAGAAGCGCCTCCCGGACGCCACCCTGGAGAAGTACGTGCTGACGGTGGTGCTGGACACCATCAACGCGTTCTTCAGCTCGCCCTTCTCGGAGAACAGCACCTCGCTGCAGGTGACCGGGGGTGGCAGGGTGGCAGAGGGAGGACAGTGGCTAAGCCAGCCCCCCAAAATATGGTCTGAACATGTGTACTGACATTTCTGTCTCCTCCAGACCCACCAGACCATCGTGGTGCAGCTTCTCCAGTCCACCATGAGGCTGCTGCAGTGTCTGTGGCTGCAGCAGCAGCACAAGAGCTCAGTGGAGTCCTGCATCCGCACACTGGCCATGGTCGGTAAGGAGCCATCGCCGTGCCCAGGGGACAGGGGACAGAGCCACCCTGGGCTGTCTCTGCCCAGCGGCGAGCAGGACACGCTGTCCCTCCTGTGGGGGTGGCAGGACGCCGCGGTGAGGGGCTGCCAGCTGGGGATGGATGGGCACGTTTGGCTCCGGGATTTGCTTTGTTTTGAGCTTCGTCTCAGCATGCCCAAGATAATGTGGGGATAACCAGAGCCTGGGCTTGCCTGGGAGCTCCCTGGTGTGTCCCTGCCTGGACACAAAGCCAACACTGACAGTGGTTTTCCCTGGCCAGGACTTTGCCCTCGGCGTGCAGCTGCCTGACTCAGGCTGAGAGCTGCTAGCTCTGAGTCACTGTGGAAAGGATTGCTGCTGGTTGGGCTCTGGGTGGGGATTTCCCTTTGGAATTCCAGGCAGGGTGCTTACAACCTCCCCACGCTGGGCTTTCCCAACCAAAAAACTGGAGCCTGTTTCCACCCCATATGGGGCTGTGGGTGTTGGGATATGTGGGAACACTCCGCCCTCACTGGCCTGCAGGAGTTTAGGCGTGTATTTACCCCAAATCTCTGCTGCAAATGAGGTGAACGCTGGCGAAGGGGTGCCCGGGCAGGGCGGTGAGACTCAGCTGGGTCGTGGCTGTCCCAACCCCATGCCCGTGTCCCGCAGCCAAGAGCCGCTCCATCGCACTGCCCATGGACCTGGACGCCCACGTGAGCTCCCTGCTCAACAGCAGCTCCACCAGCACGGTGCAGAGGAACACCTCGAGCTACAAGGCGGCCACGCGCACCTTCCCCCGCGTGTCCGCCACTCCCAACCAGTGGGACTACAAGAACATCATCGAGAAGCTGCAGGTGCGGGGCAGGGCGTGGCGGGGCTCAGGGTTGCAGGGTCCCTCTGCCGTGTGTCCCCTGGCTCTGAAGGGGGGTGCTGTGGCTTGCAGGACATCATCAACGCCCTGGAGGATCGCTTGAAGCCACTGGTGGAGGCCGAGCTGTCCGTGCTGGTGGACGTCCTGCACCGGCCGGAGCTGCTCTTCATGGAGGGGACGGAGGCGTTCCAGCGCTGCGAGAGCGGGGGGTTCCTGTCCAAGTGAGGGGGGTTTGGGATTGCCCTGGGGGTGCTGGGAAGGGTTTGGGATCCTCATCCTGAGTGGGCTGTGCATCCCTGTGATGCCTTTTCCTTGGTGTTAGAATTAAGAGTTAGATACAGTTAAGGGATAAAAGGGTTTTTACCTCGGTTTTTAATAAGGATTTTTATGGTGTAACAATTTGTCAAGGGGGAATATGTCGAAATGTACTCACACGGTAGATCGTGTACATGATTTTATAGACTTTGCAAATTAGCATATTTGACAAAGATTCTTCAGTGAGAGGTTTAAATGAATGGTGTGACATCTCTCTATTTTAAAGTATTTTTTCTCCAGATGGGCTTAATTTTAGTTTATAGAATCTGTTCTGTTCCAGAGAGAACCTTGGTTTCTTAAGATAGCATAAGGTTTTCTGGTTTTTAACTGTGAAGTTTTTAGGATGTTTGGGTTTTTGGCCTGGTCGAATACTAGCACTATGTTAAGATATCAGGTTTAAAGAATTATAAGCATGTATGTTAAGAATACTGAGAATACATAAAGGTATATAAAAAGAAAAGGCAAAAAATCATCACGGCATCACCTCCTGCATGCCCGCAGCCCTGAGGGGCGCTGGGGGTGGTTCCCTCAGGGATCCCCGGGTCCCTCCCAGCTGGGTGACAATGGCTTTGCCTTGCCAGGCTGGTGCAGCACACCAAGGACCTCATGGAGACGGAGGAGAAGCTCTGCATCAAGGTGCTGAGGACGCTGCAGCAGATGCTGGTGAAGAGGAACAAGTACGGAGAGAGGGTGAGCACCGTGAGCCATGTCCACGCTCCCAGGCTGGCAGAGCCCTCCCTGGGCACCCAGGGGTGCTTGGCCAGTTCTGCCCTGGCCCCGGCCTTGGCATGGGGACGCCGGTGACGTTTGTTTGCCTTGGCAGGGCAACCTGCTGCGGAAAATGCTCATGAACAATTACCTGCAGAACAAGAGGTCCAGCTCCAAGGGGGAGATGGGGGACGCTGCTGGGGGAGGTGAGTGCCCCTCTCCTGCCCCTTCCCCTCTTTTCCTGCTCCCACACACCTCAAATTCCCGGCTCCCAAGCCGTGATGGGACCAGGTCGGTGGCTGGTTGCCACTTTCCCACTTGCACAGGAGCAGAGGATTTGGGGAGGTGAAGGGATGGCACTGAGATGCCCCGGCAGTGGTGCAGCTGTGCTGGCTCTGTGCTACCACAGCATCACACCCCTCTGTCCTCTCACACAGGCCAGGACCAGGACTGGTCAGCCATTGCTGCTGTCCAGTGCCGGCTGGACCGTGAAGGGGCCACCAAGTTGGTGGCTGACCTCATCATGAACACCAAGAACGAGAAGATCTTCCAGGAGAGCATCCTGCTGGCCATCCGCCTGCTGGACGGCGGCAACACTGAGATCCAGGTGCTGAGGGGGATTGGGCAGCCAGGGGTTGATGTGGGCAGGGTGAGGGTCCAGTGCTCAGCCCTGGGCAATGGGTTTGGCCAAAATACCTCCTGATAGTGCTGAAGTCTGATGATTTGAGTTTCCCAGCTCCATGGCTGGAGGCTGCGGGAGGGGCAGGTGGTTCCAGGTTGTTTCTGGAGTTCTGCTGATGCCCTCTGCCGGGAATTCCTACAATGGCTCAGGGCTGCAGCTCTTGTGGGGGACTGCAGGGGTTATCCCAAACCCGTTGCCACAGGGAAGCTGAAAAATTGTGTGTGCAAAGCCCAGTGGGGCTCCAGGCAAAACCCAGGTTGTCCTGGAGTAGGTCTGGAGTGCTGAGGCTGCTGCTCTGAGGGACAGGCAGGGACACTTTGGACCCTGTGGTGGGGACCTGAACGAGTGTCCTTTTACCAGAAATCCTTTTACAACCTCATGACGAGTGACAAGAAGTCCGAGAAGTTCTTCAAGGTTCTGCACGACCGGATGAAGAAGGCGCAGCAGGAGACGAAGTCCACGGTGTCGGTGAACATGAGTGACATCGGCAACAAGCCCCGCGAGGACAAGGACGAGCCAGACCCTGGCACCAAAGGTACGGGGCCGTGTCCCCTTGTCCCCTCAGGCAGGCCAGCAGTGGCTCAGTGACAGCCTGAGCTGATTGAGGGGACAATTCCCTGTAGGACGAGGAGACACCTTCCTGATGCCTGGCACCCCCACGCGGTACCCGATGGCCGCGGGGTTCCACAAGGGCCACGACCCCGGCGAGCAGGGCCAGAACAATGAGATGGGGGTGACGGTGCTGATCATGGAGCCCATCCTGCGCTTCCTGCAGCTGCTCTGCGAGAACCACAACCGTGACCTGCAGGTTGGGGCTGGGGCTCCAGGGATCTGGGGGTCAGCTGTGGGGTTGGGCTGGGGGAAGGCTGGGATCTGCCCCAGTTTGGCCCCTAAATGCTGTGGCAGCAGCAGCTCTGTGCCTCAGCTTCCCCATGTGCAATGCACCATCCCTTGCGGATAATTTGGGGCTGTGGGACTGAGGTCTGTAGGTTACAGGGGTGGTCCCAGCCCTAATGTCCTTCAAACTGCAGCTGGAGGGGTGTGGGGAGAGAGGGATCAGGACCCCACTCCTGGGCTCTGCTCCACAGAACTTCCTGCGGTGCCAGAACAACAAAACCAACTACAACCTGGTGTGTGAGACGCTGCAGTTCTTGGACATCATGTGCGGCAGCACCACGGGCGGGCTGGGGCTGCTCGGCCTCTACATCAACGAGTACAACGTGGCTCTCATCACCCAGACCCTGGAGACCCTGACCGAGTACTGCCAGGGGCCCTGCCACGAGAACCAGGTCCGGGGGCTCCCTGGGGGTCATTCCCCAAATCTCATCGCTGATCAGAGGAGGATTTGGGGGGGCACGTGTGTGGGCAAGCTGCAGAGGCAGGGACAGGTTTTGGGTTCAGAGTGTGAACAGGAGCAGAACGTGCGCAGCAGAGGTCACAGGGCTCCTGCACAGGTCACCAGCTGCTGGTGATGCAGATGGGGGGGAAATAATTCAGGGGCCCTCTGCAGGGAGAGGGGAGGTTTGGGGGTCCTGGGCTGATTGGGCAGGGTCGGGGCTGCAGGCAGGGCAGTGTTTTGGACCAGGGCTGTGCTGGAGGGTGGAGCTGGGAGGACTGGGAGATCTGTGGGATAACACGCTGCCCGACTCCCCCAGAGCTGCATCGTGACCCACGAGTCCAACGGGATCGACATCATCACAGCCCTGATCCTAAACGACATCAGCCCCCTCTGCAAGTACCGGATGGACCTGGTCCTGCAGCTGAAGGTGCACAGAGGCCTGGGCTGGGGTGGTGGGGACGCGTGTGCGTGTCACGGCGTGTGTCACTGCACGTGTGTCACTGCGTGTGTCACTGAGTGTCACTGCACGTGTGTCACTGCACATGTGTCACTGCATGTGTCACTGAGTGTCACTGTGCGTGTGTCACTGCGCGTGTCACTGCACGTGTCACTGCACGCGTGTCACTGCACGTGTGTCACTGCATGTCACTGCACGTGTGTCACTGCACATGTGTCACTGCGTGTGTCACTGAGTGTCACTGCACGTGTGTCACTGTGCGTCACTGCATGTCACTGTCACTGCACGTGTGTCACTGCACGTGTGTCACTGCACGTCACTGCATGTGTGTCACTGCACGTGTGTCACTGCGCGTCACTGTGCGCGTCACTGTGGGTGTCACTGCATGTGTCACTGCATGTCACTGCACGTGTGACACTGCACGTGTGTCACTGCGCATGTCACTGCATGTGTCACTGAGTGTCACTGTGAGCGTGTCACTGCACGTGTGTCACTGCGTGTGTCACTGCATGTCGCTGCGTGTATCACTGTCACTGTGCGTGTGTCACTGTGTGCGTGTCACTGCGGGTGTCACTGCGGGTGTCACTGTGCGTGTCACTGCGTTTGTCACTGTGCATCACTATGCGCGTGTCACTGCGTGTCACTGCATGTCACTGCATGTGTGTCATGGCGTGTCACTGCATGTGTCGCTGTGCGCGTGTCGCTGTGCGCGTGTCACTGCGCGTGTCACTGTGTGTGTCACTGCATGTCACTGTGTGTCACTGCATGTCACTGCGTGTCACTGTGCGCATGTCACTGCATGTCACTGGGCGTGTCACTGTGTGTGGCACTGCATGTGCCACTGTGTGTGTCACTGCGCATCCCTGTGTGTCACTGTGTGTCAATGTCTGTGTCACTGTGCGTCACTGCGTGTGTCACTGCATGTGTCAATGTGTGTCACTGTGTGTGTGTCACTGCATGTCCCTGCGTGTCACTCTGCGTGTCACTGCGTGTCCCTGCGTGTGTCCCTGCGTGTGTCCCTGTGTGTGTCCCTGCGTGTGTCATTCTGCATGTGTCACTGCGTGTGTCACTGTGCATCACTGTGTGTGTTACTGTGTGTGTCACTGTTTGTGTCACTGCGTGCCACTGTCAGTGTCTGTGTCACTGTGCGTCACTGCGAGGGTCACTGCGAGTGTCACTGTCACTGCATGTGTCACTGCGTGTGTCACTGTGCATCACTGTGTGTGTTACTGTGTGTGTCACTGTTTGTGTCACTGCGTGCCACTGTCAGTGTCTGTGTCACTGTGCGTCACTGCGTGTGTCACTGCGAGTGTCACTGTCACTGCATGTGTCACTGCGTGTGTCACTGTGCATCACTGTGTGTGTTACTGTGTGTGGGGGGGGTGTGGGGGGGCGGGCGGTCCCTGGAGGAGGGGCCCCTGCCTGTGTCAGACCCACGGCTGTGGGATCAGATGGGCTCCGTGGGGCAGGGCTGGGGCATCTCCACCACACTCAGATGCCTCTGGCACAGGGGAGTTGGCAGGGACATGGGACATTTCTGCCCACCCCAAAGCCCTGGGCAGTGGCCTGGCACAGCTCCCCTCACCAAGGGCCTCTCCTCACCAGGACAATGCCTCCAAGCTCCTCCTGGCCCTCATGGAGAGCCGGCACGACAGCGAAAATGCCGAGCGCATCCTCATCAGCCTCCGTCCGCAGGAACTGGTGAGGGAACTGGGAACGTCCCGCCGAGCCCCCAGCCCGTGGCTGAGCTCCCTGTGCCCCGGGTCCTGCTGCAGTTTCTGCTTTGCACCCAAGAACCACCTCACCTGCCCTACTGCTTCTGGTCCTGCTCAAATCCTGGCTGGAGAAGGAAGCAGGGAGTGGGGAGGAGCTCAGTGGCCCGTGCTGCCTTGCAGGTGGATGTGATCAAGAAGGCTTATCTGCAGGAGGAGGAGTGCGAGAACGCCGAGGTTTCTCCCCGGGAAGTCGGACACAACATTTACATCCTGGCGCTGCAGGTAGGGAGCTGTGAGAGCAGGGATGTGCCAGGCTGTGCTCACAGGTTGCACGTTTTCCTCCACATTTGTGCACATTTTCCTCCACATTTGTGCACATTTCCTCCAGCCAGATTGGCCTCCCTGGGGAGCCAAATGTGCCTTTGGCTGTGGGGAAAAGCCACAGCTCGCTGTCCATCCTGCTCCCCCTGTGCTCATGTCCCACTCCTGTGTCCGCTGGTGGCTGCGTGCCAGCCTGTGCTCACTGTCACCATCCCTGTCCCCTCCCAGCTCTCCCGACACAACAAGTCTCTGCAGCAGCTCCTGAAGCCAGTGAAGCGAATCCAGGAGGAGGAGGAGGAGGGAATCTCATCCATGGTACGGAGAGACCTCAGGGGTGAAGGCACAGCCCCCCCCTGAGCTGCCCTGACCCGAGGCTGCAAGGAGCCCTTGCTGAGCCTACCTGGGCTTTGTTGTTCAGGATTTGATCGATTTTGGTGTTTCCCAGGGGATTAAAGAGGGAAAGACACCTAAATGCCCTTTTAGCCAGAGGTACAAGCCCACAGGTGTGTGTGCCCTGTTGTGGCGTGATGCGGACTGGTGGCCCTGGAGGGTCCTGCCCTTCCCCACTTCCCCCCTTCCCTTCAGAAAGGAAGGGCCAAGTCCTTTGCTGCTGTTCCTTGCCCGGGTACCTCAGATCCCGACAAGATTCGCAGGAATATGATTTCCCCGGGGTTTTGTCAGCACTGGTTTGTAATTTGTGGATTAGCAGCACTTGGATGTAATTATTGCAGGGAATCGATTGTCCGTCACCGCGGGGAGCACTCGCACCCCCTATGGAAGCTTTAATTCATTTGCTTTTCCCTGAAAACCTCATCAGCCGTGGGAGTTGTTGAGGCACGTTGTGGAAACAGTCAGAGCCAGCTTCTGGCTGGATCCTCATCCTCTCCCTTTCCCTCTCCCCGTGCAGCTCAGCCTCAACAACAAGCAGCTGTCGCAGATGCTGAAGTCCACGGCGCCGGTGCAGGAGGAAGAGGAGGATCCGCTGGCTTATTACGAGAAACACACGTCCCAAATCGAGGCAAGACCCCTTGGCTGTTGGCTTTGCAGCCTGTCCGTGGCCCATGAATCCCACCCGGCTCCAGACGCCTTATGTCCGATTATTTTGCACCTGGAGCCATCCCCTCTTCCCATCCCCATGCTGGCAGGAGCATTAGCTCCAGGAACTGAGGGATGAGCAGCCCCCTGGACCCTTCCCTTCTCTCCCAGCAGCAGAGGGATGCAGCTGGTCCAGCAGCCTCATCCTCGGCATGGATCCCCTGTTCCCACACTTCCACTTACCACAGCCACGGCTGCCCTGCTCGGGGCAGTTTGGGAGCTTTTAAATGAGTGGCTGACAACATTTGGATCCTGTGGAGCGGGAGGGAGGAGGGGAAGGCACAGCTGGAGCTGGGAAGGAGGAAAAAACCACAGCAGGGCAGGGTCTGAGAGCTCTGCTCCCCGCAGATCGTGCGGCTGGACCGGAGCATGGAGCAGATCATCTTCCCTGTGCCCGGGATCTGCGAGTTCCTCACCAAGGAGACCAAGTACCGGCTCTTCACCACCACGGAGCAGGACGAGCAGGGCAGCAAAGTCAGCGACTTCTTTGACCAGTCCTCCTTCCTGCACAACGAGATGGAGTGGCAGAAGAAGCTGCGCAGTAAGAGCGAGGCAGAGCCTCCCCCGG
>NW_008236763.1:1294087-1294541 GCF_000691975.1 Corvus brachyrhynchos | reverse complement strand
AAAGTGCTGCACTCCTGGGAATGGCAGGGCTGAGCTGCCCGGGCTCTGCAGAGCACCACACACCTGGCAGGGTGCAGGGAGTGAGGGTTAAAATCCCAGGATCCCACAGTCTGAGGTGCACTTTACTCACATTCCCTGGGATTCCACCTTTCAGGTGCCTTCTCCTACGCCAGGGTCTCGTAGCTGCACATGGGAAATAAAACCTGTTTCTCTGCCCCCTGTAGACCTGCTCAGGGGCTTTCAGGGTGGAAATCCTGGCTGTGAATCGCAGGAGCTGAGTAGGGAGTCACACTGTGGATACTGGGATGCAGCTAAAGAGTAGTGCAGCAGCTGTGAGGGAGGACAGAGCCAACCTGATTCCAGGGTGTCAGAGCAGGCCAGAGAGCTGGGAAACCAAGGAATGTGAGCAGAGCCACTTAGAAGGTGCACTCCTCTTGCAGCAGATGAGCAGGAA
>NW_008236763.1:1283685-1294075 GCF_000691975.1 Corvus brachyrhynchos | reverse complement strand
ATTGTTTTGAAGGAGGTGGGAGGCTGGGTTGGTCTGGGACCAGCAGCTGCAGGGCACAGAGGGGCAGGGAGGACACAGAGGGTGTGGGATGACACAGGGGGTCCAGGGGGACACAGGGGGTCGGGAAGGACCCGGTTGGCACGAGGCTGGCTGAGGTTTGTGTGTTGCCTCCTCTCCCCCCAGGCATGCCGCTGATGTACTGGTTCTCCCGCAGAATGACGCTCTGGGGAAGCATTTCCTTCAACCTGGCCGTCTTCATCAACATCATCATTGCTTTCTTCTACCCCTATGTGGAAGCCACTTCCATGGGTGAGTGCCCCAGCACCTGCTGCTCCTCGGGGTGGGAGGGGAAGGGATCTTCACATGCAGGAAAATTGGCACTGCCCTCATCCTTGGGCTCCTTCAGGCTCCTAAAACCCCAGGTTCTTTCTGCTGGATAAAGGATTGAGTCAGGATTTCAGCTTCCAGCCCTCCCACCCCTTCCTTCTCAGGGAAACCTCTCTTCTCCTGGGCTGCCCTTCCCTGTGTGTGCAGTGTGGGAAGCAGTGATGGGATACATTCCTGTGGTCAGGCAAAGCCTCCATCACTGACAGTGGCTCTGAGCCCTCGGATAAAAGATGTTAGGGAATGTATTGGTAAAAACCACCTGAACCTACACAAATCTTCCCAGTGCAGCAGCATCATCTCTGATACGAGCTCATTGGTGTGGCTGGAGAGCCTGGCAGCAGCAGTGCCCCTGCCTTTACTGTGCGTGTGTCTCCTCTTCCCAGGGGTGCTGGATTCCCCACTGATCTCGCTGCTCTTCTGGATCCTGATCTGCTTCTCCATCATGGCCCTGTTCACCAAGCGCTACGGGGTGAGGCCACTGCTGGTGGCCCTGATCCTGCGCTCCATCTACTACCTGGGCATCGGGCTCACCCTCAACATCCTGGGAGCTCTCAATGTAAGTTTTCCACGTGCTGGGGAAGCAGGAAGCTGTCCTGCATTCCCAGAGCACAGCAAACCCCACTCCCTCCCATTTCTGGCCGTCCCCAGCTGACCAACAAGATCGTGTTCGTGGTGAGCTTCGTGGGCAACCGAGGCACCTTCATCCGTGGCTACAAGGCCATGATCATGGACGTGGAATTCCTGTACCACGTCGGCTACATCGTGACCAGCGTCCTGGGGCTCTTCGTGCACGAGCTCTTCTACAGCATCCTGGTACAATAAACGCAGTGGCTGGGGGGCACGGGCAGCCTGGCTGCTGCCTTGGGAGCTGGAAGGTTCCTGTGACACCTCCCAGGGGCTGATTGATAGCGGAGAGAACAATTCCCTGGGCTCTATTCTTTGCGTGGGCTGAGCTTTCTGCCTCCCGACAGTATCTATTGCTGTCTCTCTCCTGGTCCTGGGCTGTATCTCTCTCTCTAATCTGCTGTGTGCTTTATCTGGGTCAGCTGGGAGGCAACGTGAGCTGGTGAGGGCAGAGCCAGGGTACATGTGGCCTATTCTTGGCTCTCCTGCTGTGCATAAGTCACTCCATTCTTCTCTGCTTCCCTTCAGTAAGCTGGGAAACTTAAAGGCTTTGTGAGAAAAGTTAGTCAAGGTCTGCTGAGCGATCCAAGATCTCAGGATAAAAGGGGATATAGATAGGCCAGGCATTATCAAGAGAAACACCCCGCAGCATTTCTTTGCTCCTGGGCCCTTTCAGCTGTTTGACTTGATCTACCGAGAGGAGACCTTGTTTAATGTCATCAAAAGCGTGACGCGGAACGGGCGCTCCATCCTGCTGACAGCCCTGCTGGCCCTCATCCTCGTCTACCTCTTCTCCATCGTGGGCTTCCTGTTCCTGAAGGATGACTTCATCCTCGAGGTGGACCGGCTGCCGGACAGCAAAGCCAAAGGTTGGGCAGTGCTCGGAGTCATGGGACACTGTGGGACCCTCCACACACGTCTCAGGGTGTGCTGTGTTTAACTGGGTTTAAAAGCCCCACTGGTTTGGGGTCCCAAAGAGGACAGCTTTGTGCTCGTGCTGCACGCAGCAGGGTTTGGGGTTCGTGGTGGCAGAGAAGGGGGCACAGGGCTACAAATGAAGGGTCAGCACTGTGGGGTCTCAACCTTGAGAAAAAGCTTCAAAGCCTAGAAAAAGTAGGAGAATACGAGGCAACCTTTCCCCAAGGTTGGCATCTTCCTGGGAGCCTGTGGCAGCGGTGAGAAGGAGAGGTTGCAGAGTGGTTGCAGGGGAGAGGCCCCAGCTGCTCTCACAGGGTTGGGGTCTCTTCCTTGCAGATGATCCCTTGGGGATGCAAAGGAACGTGGAGACCTTCATGGAGTCGTGCAGCAGTGACAAAATCAGCTGCTCTGCTGCACCCACTGCCTTGGAAGGTAAGAGAGCTCCGTGGAAATGCCAGCTCTCTGTGGCAGCGTGGATTTGCCAGCCAGCTCAGGAAAATCCCAGCTTTTCCAAGGTGGAAATTAAATCCACTTCCTGGGATGTATTGGGCAAGAGGCCTGGCGATTTCACACTGATCCTGGCATAAAAAATGTTGGGGTAGATTTATTTAATCAGAAAGGAGGTGGGAGCTCCGGGAGCGTTTGGCTGCTGGAGGAGCTGCCGGGATATGGCTGGCTGGGACATCCACACCAGGCAGCTGCTGCTGTGTCACTGTCACTGCAGCTGGAGCCATCCCACTGCCAGGGTCTGGGGCCCTGTCTGCGCTCTGAGCCCTCGCTCTGCTCTCCTCCTCCTCCACAGCAGCCGACCCGGAGCAGTGGGAACGTGCCTGTGACACGCTGCTCATGTGCATTGTCACCGTCCTCAACCACGGCCTGCGCAACGGCGGCGGCGTGGGGGACATCCTGAGGAAACCCTCCAAGGACGTGAGTGGGGACAGCACCTGGGACCTCTTTCTCCTGCTAAACCCTGCTGCATTCACTGCATCCCTCTCCCTGGGAGCTGGGACACATCCAGCTCCATCCTTCACGTTCTCCTCCTCCCCTAATGCCTCAGTGTCACAGGGCTGGGGTGCAAGACACCCAGTTCTCCCTCTCATCTATTACAGGAGTCCCTGTTCCCTGCTCGAGTTGTCTACGACCTCCTCTTCTTCTTCATTGTCATCATCATCGTCCTCAACCTCATCTTCGGGGTCATTATTGACACCTTTGCTGATCTGAGGAGTGAGAAACAGAAGAAGGAAGAGATCCTGAAGACCACCTGTTTCATCTGTGGTGAGCACTGGGAGTACAGGAATTGCCCCAAAGCTCTTCCTGCCCTCCCAGGTTGGGGGAAAGAAAAGGATTTCAGCTGGATTCTGGATTTTATTTATCACTGCAAAGCTGGAATCTGTTCAGCGAGAGGTCACTGCACTGAGAGGGGTTTAAACAAGGACACGACTGGAGGGAAATTCTTGCTGTTGCTCCTCACCCTGCTAAGGGGGTGTTAAACTAAAACCACATTGTGGGGTCCTTGTCGCTGTGCATCTCACTGCTGAGACCTTCCCTTGGCCAGTGGGGGAAAAAAGCAACATATCACTGAGGAAATCCAAAAGAGAAAATGGGCTGGAATCCTTTCAGTCAGCAGAAGGCATCAAAAAAAAAAAAAAAAGAAAACCCCAGTAAATGTCTCTGCTTTTTCCTTTAAAGATCCTCTGGGTTTACTTTACTGAGCAGAGGCAGGGCCAGCAGGATTTGGGATGGAATTCTTCCCTGCAAGGGTGGGCAGGCCCTGGCACAGGGTGCCCAGAGAAGCTGTGGCTGCCCCTGGATCCCTGGCAGTGTCCCAGGCCAGGTTGGATGGGACTTGGAGCAACCTGCGATAATGGGAGGTGTCCCTGCCCATGGCAGGGGTGGAACTGGATGGGCTTTAAGGTCCTTCCAACCCAAACCATTCCATGATTCTCTGATTCTGTAACTTTAACTGGAAGTCTCCTGAACCCTCAGCTGGGTTGGTTCCCCCTGGTTTGGATGTTTATGTGCTAAATGCCAACTAATTATTAAAAGCACTTGAATGTCACTTTTGGGAGGGGACGCACTTGGCTGAATTTCCTTCCCTGTGTTTGCTCCTCACTCGCCTCCTCCCCTCCCCATCTCCTCCCTGTCCTCCTCCACTTTTCCCAGGGCTGGAAAGGGACAAGTTTGACAACAAGACCGTGTCCTTTGAGGAGCACATCAAATACGAACACAACATGTGGAACTACCTGTACTTCATCGTGCTGGTGCGGGTGAAGAACAAGACTGACTACACAGGTCCTGAGAGCTACGTGGCACAGATGATAAAGGTACAGGTGCCCTCGGGGCAGCTCCTTGGCTATCCCAACCTGCCTGCCCTGGGAAAAAGGGGCTGGCCAAGGAAAAACAGCTCTGGGAAGTCCTTTTGGAAAATACTGACTAATGGTGCAGTGCCTGAGTTCATCCTGAGCTGGTTTTTCCCACATGGTCTCTTTGAGGGTTTGTCCCATGAGTTGAAGGGTTGAACCAAGCTGGGAGTGGGGCTTCAAGGTGGTTTTGAGGCAAGGGAGGGAAAGGAAAGCAAGGAAAGAAAAACTTCTGCACTTGAGTGCATGAACCAGCCTAGAAACGAACCATTCGTGGAAAAATGACAGATTTTTGCAGAGAGAATTTCTTCAATCCCTAAGCACAGGGAGGCTGCTGGTTAAATCCTTCTTCCCTCCTCCTCTCTTACCCCTCACCCCAACTCCCCTTGTCCGTGGTCACCTTCCCAGAACAAGAACCTGGACTGGTTCCCCCGGATGCGAGCCATGTCTCTGGTCAGCAATGAAGGGGAAGGGGAGCAGAACGAGATCCGCAACCTGCAGGACAAACTCAACACCACCATGAAGCTCGTGTCCCACCTCACCTCCCAGCTGAACGAGCTGAAGGAACAGGTATGGGAAACAGGGAATTCCCTGTAGGAACCCTCTGTCCTTCCCAAAATCGAAGGCAGGGAGCGGGAGGCAGGACCTGCCCAAGGCAGCACAGTGACAGCACAAGCAAAGGGCTCCTGCAGCTCTTTTTTGGGGGGAACTGGGAACACTTGGGACACGTGGCTTTGGGTAGTGCCTCATCAGCTCAGAGTTTGCTGGCAGAGGCTCAAAGCAGCGCAGACACTTGGGAAGCACATCCAAGAGCGGGAGGGCCTGGAATTGCCTCACTGTGTCCCTGTTGGAATTGCAGATGACGGAGCAGCGGAAGCGCAGGCAGAGGATGGGGTTTGTGGATGTCCAGAACACCATGAACCACTGAGACACAGCTCCAGCCACCGAGGGACTGCACCTGTGTGTCAGCTGAGGAGGCTGCTCCTCCCTGGGCTCCAGGCATGGATTGTCACTGTCTGGGGACGATGGACCACATGGAAAGGGCTTCCCAGCCAGCATCTCCCTTAGAGCGCTTGTAAGCAACGCCAGGAGCAGGGGCTGGCCGGATCCCTCCCCACACCTGGGCCCAGGTGTTGTTCTAACACCCTCGTAGGAAGATAAATCATACAGGACTTTCATTCCTCATTGCAATAACTCTTTATTTTGCAACTGTGGAGGCTTGTATCTTTATCTCCATGCGCTCCAGCCCCTCGGCTGTGGGGTAAGTAGCTGTAGGGCCGCACTATTTAACTTATTCCGAGTGCCACTTGTCCCTGTGGATCTTTGCCAAGCAGCCCTCGTTATCTGCTGTGCCTGCTCCACGCTGACCCCTCTCCAGTTACAGAATTCTCTTCATCCCGTGGTGCAGTAAAGAGCAGCTGAACTCAAGGAGGTGGATTTAATTTAATTAACTCACCAGATGAGGAGCTGAGCTTGTCCTAGTAGGAACTAAAAGTCTTTTGCCTTCTGTGGACCAAGGATCTTTGGGTAGCAGTAGTGGGAGCCTGCAGCTTTACAGGAGTTCACTGTGAAGGGGTGTCCTGTGTTTTAGTTTCATCTCTGGTGTCATGTTTTATCTGGTTTTTTTGTTGTTGTTGTTAATTTTTATTTTTTAGTTGTTACTGTTGTTACTTAAGAACTGAAGTGTAAATTGCCTTAACTAAATTAAACACAGAATCATGTTATAATAAAAACTTCAACGTGGTAAAGAAAGTCCCCTTCCTGTGTGATGGGGCTGTTGGAACAGAAGCACACAACCACCCCAGGAGCAGAACCCAAACCAGGGCTGTCACCAAAGGTGCTCCCCAGCCTGCTGCTCCCAGCTCCAGGTGTTGCACATCCCATGCCAAATGCTGCCATGAAGAGCCACCACGAGCACCAGCCTTGGTTCCCTGAGCTTTGGACCAGAGCCTGCTGCAGTTTGAAATTCTTTCACTGCTTGCCAGGAAATCACTGCTGAAACCCGTAAAAAGGAGCAGCTGTTGGTGCTGTGGAGCCCTGGCACAGCTCTGCTCCAGACACTCATCCTTCCCAAGCCAGCCCCAGCTCCAAGCCCAAGAACAGACACTGATGAAAGCAGTAAAGCTCTAAAAAGGAATAAAAAAGGCCGTAACAGTGAAGTTGCAGAGCACTTGAAATGTGTTTATGGCCCCATCTAGCAGCATGTCATTTAATCCTGCCTTCACCCCTCAGCTCTGCACTAACCCACACCCATCCCTCTCCTCAGGCTGGGGGGAATCTGCACAGGGCTGGCTCCTCCAGCAGCAGCAGCAGCTCTGCAGCAGCTGATTGAAATCTCAATTAAACTCGTGCAGTGCCACTGTCACCATGGCAAAGTCACCCTCAGTCCTCTCCGTCTCCTCCGAAGGAAAATAAATGTGATGATTAAAGTTCTCCCTCCCTCCACTGCCCCGGTCCCTGGGCTGACACACAAACACAAGCACAGAGAGGTTTTCACATCCTCTCTGTTCTCTTCACAAGAACATTTAAAGCTGCACCTCCTCCCTCTGGGCAGCTCCTGCTTGTTCCATTTTCTGAGATACAAAGGGCCAGGTCTGACACCACAAAGTTCCCTTCCCTACGTTTTTCCAGCATGCATGTGTTAAGCTCTGCCCCAGATTTTCAGCAGAAAAAAAGGAGGCACTAAATATGAAGAATGTACAGGGTAGGGCTGAACAAAAACGCTGTTGCTAAGAGGAATAAGTGGTTTTATTCATCATGGCAACACACGGAGCTTTAGGGATATGTACAGTGGAGAAGCTGAGAGCTGGGCCCTCACTTCGAGTCCTCCTCGGGTTTCCTGGCAGAGAACTTTTCCCGCAGTCGTTTCCACGTCCCTTTTTTCATGTCTTCCATCTGTTTCAGAATGTCTGCAAAAGGAGAAGGGAGACAGAGATGGGGCCAGAGGAAGATAAGGAGGAAAGCAGAGGAATGAAACCCTCTTAAAACAGCTCTGCCTTCCATCCTAATTTCCTTTCCTGACTTTTCATCTTAATGAATTTTCATTCCAGGCCCGAGGCGAGGTTGGTTTCCCTTCCAATCAATGCAGGGAGTCTCTTATCACTAACAACTGATACTCAAGTTTCCACGCACTGCAATCAAAGTTAGGAACTGGAGCAGAACAAAACTGCTCTGGCTCCCAGCTCTGCCCTTCATAAAGGATGTGCTGAGAGCATTTCTGCACCCGGCCCCTTACCAAGGTCTGACACAGAAGGAATATGAAGGGAATTGGAAGATGGTGAAAGAGAAGCTGAGCCCAGTGTTGGGATGACGTAGCAAACGTGTTCCTTCCACACAGATCCTGCTGTCTGACCCCAAAGAGCCTTTGCAAACCCTCTGCTGCTCCTGCCAGTGCAAAATCCAATTGATTCTTCCCCCCCAATACAGAGCTACTCCTCAACTGAATCACTCCTGAGCTTACTCCTCATCCAACACCTCACAGAACTGCAGGCAGAACCGGTGCCTTCCAGCCACAGGGACTGAGAAGGGATGCAGGGGGCACCCCAAAGACCGGAATGTCCCTCTCCTCCTGCCCTGCCCTCTCAGCCCAAGCCCAGCAGCAGTACCTGTGGCCAGGATTATCCTGCAGTCCTCCACTGTCACCCCAGTGAAGGTGGTGTCTTTCAGGCGTGGGTACTTCCCAGGAGAGCAGGAAAAGGAGGGAGAGAGACCAAAAAGTCACTTGTAGTGCATGAAAAGGGTACAAATGTCACCAGCTGGCACAGTCTGAGCTGTTTTTCAGCTGGAATTCTGTTCATCCAAACCAAAAGCCAGGTCTGCCCTGCTCACACAGCAGAGCCCTGGGCGAGCGCAGGCACTGCTGCATCCACCCCTCAGCTGTCCCTCAGGCATTCCCAGGAACGCTGCCACTCCCAGGAATCCTGCAGCAGGTGGTGGCTCCCCCCCAATGAGAGGGCCAGTGGCCAGTGGCACAGCTCTCACCTTGTTTTTGTAGAAGTTGGTGTGGATCCTGACTAAGCTCTCGTACATTTGGTCACAGGCCTCGGGGTCAGAGATCTGCAGGGGACACAAGTGTCACACAAGTCTGGTTTGACACCTCCACAGCAAAAAAACCCTCCTCGTTCCGAGGGACAACAGCCATGAAGGAGCAGCTCAGAATTCCCAGTGCACTGCTGGATGCTGCATTCCTTCTGTCCTGCTCCAGGTCTTTCCCCTCCATCTCCCACCAGCTTGGCCTGCAGGAATAACAACACCTGGGATTTCCAGAATGGATTTTAAACTCTGCATCAGCAAGATCTGACAGTGAATACACAGGGACAGAGAACATTGCTGGCTGGTGCTGTGAAATCTGTGACCCTTCCTGCTCTGAGGCCGCTTCTGTCACCTGCCTCATTGCAGGGAATCACACAGGACGATGTGCCAGGTTAGAAATCCCCTGCAGGGGGCTCAAAATAGCTTGTAATTGATTAGGGAAATCAGCACAAATGACAGCGAACAGCTTGGAAGGTAACTGGATTTCTATTTCAGTTGGAAGATCCGGCTCATCCTCAACCTGTGCCAGGTTTCTCTGCCTGGCACAGCCCCTGCTCAGCTGCTTTTCTAGTCTACAGTGTTTTTCCTGGGGTTTTTTTGTTGTACAGTGAGCCCAACTCGACCAGAACTCAGTGTTGCTGCTCCACGAATGGTTAAAACAGGTCCAGAGTAAGAATAACATCAGCAGAAAGGTGTCGGGATGAAGTAGGAACAGTAAGGAAAAGCTCTCCTCGTTCAGCACGGCTGCAGGAGAGAGGATACAGGGAGAGCCACTGCCAGGTGTGCACAAATCCCACTGCAGGTGGTCCCTACCTGGGTCCTGCAGCCCCATCCCAAACACCCCCTGCCAAGGCTCCAGCAGATCCAGCCATTAAAAGGGTGGCAAAAACAGCATCCCACCCCGGGAAATCCAGCAAATCTCGTTCCATCAGATTGCTAAAGAGGCCCTGTGGCTCTAGTTCTCCTCTCAGAAGCTCCTCCTGCCAGCACATTCAGCCTCTCTACACACAAATTGCCACCAGTGCTGCAGGCATCAATTCAGATTTCCAGGATCAGTGGCAGCTTTGGGATTTTGGAGCCAACTGGTGCAACTCATTAAGCTATCCTGAGCATATGGAAAAGCAATAAACCCTTCCCAAAATGTCTGCTGCAGACTATTCTGGTCACCAGTACAGGATTAGGAGCCTGTAATGGCCCCTTGAGGTCGAAAACGCATCTCTGGAACAATGTTTTTATGCTAAGAAAGGGCACATTTGCATTCTGCAGCAGCACCTCCGTGCCTGGGAAGGTCTGCAGCCAAGTCAGGCATCGGATTCCCTAATTTATTTCAGCAGCAAAGCCTAAACTCCAACAGAATTACAGCTGGAGGCGGAATTCAATTGTACAACCGCTGCATTCCATCAGTGTCAGGCAGTGCTGCAGCATCCCATCATCCCATCCTCGGGGTAAGGAGATCACAGGAATTAACTGGATTCCAGCACGGCTGACAAATTCCCAGAGCTCTGTACCCCACTCCCACAACCACGGGGGTGGGCTTCTCCAAAGTACGTGGTGTAAAGGGTGCAAGAACTGGGTACAAACCAGCTGTCCTGAGGGAAAAAATACAGCTGTCCTGGGTACAAACCAGGTGTGCTGAGTATAAACCCATTGTCCTGGGCACCAACCATTTATCCTGGGCACCAACCAGGTGTTTAGGACACAAACCTGTTGTCCCGGGTACAAACCACTGACCCGAGCACAACCTGCGGTTTGCCCCGCGGAGGCACAAGCCCGTGGCCGGCATTCCAAAGGCTTCCCGGGAGATGTGTGTTCCAAAGGCTTACCGGGAGATGTGCGTTCCAAAGGCTTCCCGGGACATGGGCGTTCCAAAGGCTTCCCGGGAGATGTGCGTTCCAAAGGCTGCCGAGCGCTCACACTCCTGCCCTGCCCGGGAGGAGCCGGGACGAGCAGGACTGCATCACCCCTGGGGTTCCTGTTCTCTCCCAACTCAGGATACCCACGAAGCCCCAGGAAGCCCCGAGCACAACCTCCTCCCGGCGTGCAGCCCCGAGGCAGAGCCGCGTGTGAGC
>NW_008236763.1:1255168-1283376 GCF_000691975.1 Corvus brachyrhynchos | reverse complement strand
GGTGCTTGGACCCCTTCAGGGGTGGGGACTCCAGCACCACCCTGGGCAGCCCCTTCCAAGGCCTGACCGTCCTTTCCGTGGGGAAATGCCAACCTGAACCTCCGCTGGAGGAGCCGTTCCCTCTCCTCCTGTCCCTGTTCCCTGGGAGCAGAGCCCGACCTCCCCGGCTGCCCCCTCCTGCCCGGGAGTCGTGCAGAGCCACAAGGTCCCCCTTGAGCCTCCTTTTCTCCAGGCCGAGCCACTTTCCCGGCTCTGTCAGCCATTCCTGGCGTTCCAGACCCCTTCGCAGTTCCCTCAGCTGCTCCTCATAGGATTTATAATGGTTTGGGTCGAAGGGACCTTAAATCCCATCTCATCCCACCCCCTGCCACGGGTACGGACACCTTCCACTATCCCAGGTTGCTCCAAGCCGTGTCCAACCTGGACACTCCGAGGGATGGGGCAGCCACAGCCACGCTGTGCAGGTGTATGAGGGGTAAAAAAGGAGGGCATGGTGGGCTTTTTATAATTATTCAGCCAACAAGTTGTTGTTTTCTGTGCAACAGTGAAGAGTGAGGGGCTGCCCAGCGAGGGGCTCTGGCCCTTCTCATCCATCCCTTATCCCACCCGTGTCCTGATGGGCACCAGCGAGAGGCTCCGTGGGATGCTCAGGTGGCTCCGTACAAACTCTTCCACAAAGCCACAAAGTCGTATCACAGACTTTTCATATGAGCCAGGACAATCTGTGGCTCAACCCCTACTGAAATTGGGCGTTTGTGGCTTTTTTTTACGGTTTGTGGTCAAGCAATAATGTGAACAAGAGTCTTCCCAGGTGGACTCCGGGCCAAGCAAAATACACAGCTGGGTCAAATGTCTTAAATTTTCCAGCTATAAATTACAGCAGCTCCCCAGCTTTCTGCTGTAAATCCAAGTGAAGAGTCTCCCTTGGGATCTGGTGTTCAAACCTGTGGAAATAATGACTCTCTTAAAAAATTACAGGCTTAAACAAAGGATAATGTACCTCAAGGATGCTGCAGGAGGGAAAAAGAGATGGACAATGGTGGGAGTTACTTCCACAATTTTATTTATATCCCCACTCCCCGGTAGCGGAGTTCTGTAGCTCTATTCCTTGTGCAAGGAGTTCTCCTTCAGGTTTCCCACACCATGCAGGAAGGAATTGCATTTGTTCCATCATCATCATCATAAAATCTGTCCACAAAAGCTGTAAACATTATTTTTAAGAGTCTTTTGTGACTGTCTCCTTCAAACACGCACACGCAGACACGCACACGCAGTATTTGTATCCAAGAATTTCTGGGTGACCTTTGATGTCCAGTCCCTGACTCAATCTCACACTTTTTTTCTTTTTTTTCCTGTTTTTTTTAAGCAAAAATCCCTTGATGTGAACGTTTTTTGTGGCTGATAGCTGACAGAGCCATCGCATTCCCGTACTTCCAGCCCCAGTGGAGCCTCTTTCCTAGAAAATCCGTGGAAAATTCCCCTGTTATAACCCCACAGGGATTAAAGCTTGGCGAGGTGCAGCTCTTGGTCTGAGTGTCTGAATATGTGCACAGAGAATCCTGACCAGGGGCACTGGGAATGTTGGAGGAGCAGGAGCAGAAAGGGAAGCCCCTCCTCCCGCTCGGCTGCGGGGCAAGCAGGTCCTGGTTTATCATTAAGACTCTTCCCAAGTAATGCTTGCTTTGGCTCACAAATAAATCAAGGACAGCAGTCAAACCAGAAAGGAAAATAAATCTTCTGATGGATGGCAGAGAGAACAGATTCTTCCAGCTCTCTGCTTTCCACGCTTCAGTTCAGTGACAGCACACGGAGAGTTCTCAGCACTTCCCGAGTTATCCGTGCTCGTTCCATGCCACGTCCAGCAGCTGGAGGGTCCTACACAGCCAACCCCAGGCGGGATTTTCAGGGCTATCGGTCACTAGGAAATCCAGGCCGTTTCACAGAAATTCTCATTTCCCTTCTGACAGGTTCTGAAGGATTTTGATGAGGTTCTCCAGGCCAAAAATGTAGCCCTGGTCCGGCCCGTCGTGCAGGGTGGGGTTGGGATTGCTCTTGGAGCCTTTGAAGGTGGTGTGGGCAAAGTCTATCATCCTCACATCCACCCGGGAGGGGTTCGTGCCGTGAGTTTTTGGGAAGGGGAGGTGATGATCCACGCTCTCCTTGTGCTCCTGTCCGTCGTAAATGATGAGGAGGGAGCTGGAGTAGAACCTGTAGGAGCTTTGCTTCCTGATCACCGAGAGCAGGGCCTTGAGGCGCAGGATGATGGGCTCCAGCAGGTCCGTGCGCAGCTGGTTCCCGTTGCACAGGAACTGCCGCAGGGTCTGCCGGAATCCCTCCGGGGAGAGCTTCCTCCCGTAGTATTTGTCTTTGCACAGGAAATGGCCAGTGTCTGCTTGGTAAACCTGGAAGGGAGAGAGGAATAATCCATAAAATACCTGAGTTGCAAGGGATTCACTACGGCCACTGAAGTCCAACTCTGCTCATAGGAAGATGCCAGAGATCAGAAAGGGACGTGGGTTTGGACTTTTTATATTTTGCTTTCTGTGTGCCTACGCTCGTTACTCTCATAATTATCCTTCAGGCAGGGTTTTGAAACCTGTTTGGGAATAGTGAGTGAGGGAAATGGCTGGTTTGGGTTTCCAGGAGGGAGGGTGGGGATTTCCAGCAGGAGAAATTTAGCCCAAAATGAACCCCTGGCTCTCACAGCTCCAAGATGGGGCGGCTCAGTGAAAGCACGAGTGGGGCAATGTGGTGCTTTTTGGGGTCTTTATGGGCAGCAGCCAAGAGCTGAGCAGGAATCTGTGTGTCAAAGCAGCTTCTCAGATGGGGTAAATGGTTCCAGCTGCTCACACTGGTGGCAGTGACACAGAGAAAGGGTCACCCTAAATGTGCCATATCTGACACCCTCTCTGAGAGGACACAGAGCCAAGTGACCACTCCTTACAACCCATGTTTGGGGAGAAGAGAGAATAAAACCACTTCAGTTCACACCAGCCAAGAACCCCTGGAGACTCCAGCTTGGTTCCAAGCCGTGTGTGGGACACACACCGAGGGGATGGAGGCTTTACCTGCATCCCACAGATGCGCACGCCCAGCGATGCCGAGGTGCTCTGCTCACACTTCTTGATGTGCCGGGCTTTCTTCTCCTCCGAGGCGTCATCTCCGTGTTGCCGAGTCCCCATCTTCAGGTCCAGGATGCAGGGATAGCTGTACTTGGACACGACGTTTTCCAGCAGGAGAAACTCTGAGCACGAGTTAAGGGAAACCCGATACTTTTAAATTCTAATTGAAAGAGGCCTTAAATCAAAGCAACTGCTGACACTCTCCATAACAGCTCACAACTGTAATGAGACTTTCTGAGCCAATTTCTCCGACGTGTCATTGCTATGGGCCTCTCGCTGCCAATTCCAGTTAATTTACTGTACTACAGCCCTACCAATTAAAGCCCCAACAGCTCCATTCTCCGGTGACACCGTAGCCCTGGGCTGTCACTCCGACACCTTCCCTCGGTACCGAGCTCGCTCCGGTGGGTGGGGGAAGTTGTTAAACTCTATTACTCACATGACTGGTGGGTAATGAAGTGTAATAGGGAAATAAAAGGCGAGGCAGCTGCTAATTCCTGTATAGTTGTGTTTTTAAATGCATGCCAAGGGGATCCTTGACTTCTGCTGAGAACTCTTTATGGGAAATGGGTGGTTTTTTTCATTTTCTTTTTTTTTTTTTTTTAAACAGCAGCAGAAGATAACAGAGAATATTTCTTATCTTCCCAGAGTCTGTGCAGAGGAGGGGATGCACCCCCCTGCAATAAACCCTACATTGATTGCCAGCTGTTACTTGTAGCCAGGACTGTGCTGGAGGGGAGAGAGGAGAAAGGATACGCTGAAGTTTGTTCTCGTTATGCTTGGAGGACATGCGGTTCAGGTGCTGCCGGTGACAGTGCAGTCCCCAGGGGTTGTAGCTCTTCCTTTCTGGCTGCTTTCCATTTGCATCTTCCAAAAGGGAATCTGTGTGGTACTGAAGGTCTGTCCTCAAAAGCTTCTTCCCAGGGCAGCTAGACAAAGCACACAAAGGGACGCGTCGGGTTTATGAGCTCCAGAGGAGAATATTCCCTTCCCTCTTTTTTTTTTTTCTGTAGAGCCTCGAACTTGATAAGGTGGATTTTCAGGGACTCTCAAAAGGAAACATATTGATCATGGCCAACCTGCAGAGATCCTTTGTTACTCCATAACAGTAATTTTCAGAAAGCCAGCTATTGCTGCCTGCCAATACTTTTTTTCATCATAATTCAAAGTGGTTGAATTATAATTTCATGGCTCCCATGAAAAGCCATTCACAGCCCCAGCAGCCAGGGATCTCTATTTATCCACCTAATGGGCACAGCACAGGCAAATGGTCCAACAATGGGAATGATTCCCAGTTTGGAGGGGCTGGCTCCAAGGAGGGGAGGGAGGGACAGAGTGATGAGGAGATCTGTTCTCCTGCGGGGTCATTCCTTGGTCTCGCTCATCCCAACTCCAGCACTCCCATCACTCCAAAGGCAGCGGCTCCATGGCAGGAATATTCCACCTTCAGTCCCAGCTGGCCCAGGGCTGCTCTGAACCAGTTTGGGATGAAGGATGTCCTGCAGAAAACCTCAGTGAAAACGGAGGTGCTGGGAGCACTGGGTGCCTTAATAGGAGAGCTCTGGGATGGGGCAGGATGGGGTGGGATGGGATGGGATGGGATGGGATGGGATGGGATGGGATGGGATGGGATGGGATGGGATGGGATGGGATGGGATGGGATGGAAGCCCCTCTGTTGCCAGCAGAGGGACATTCCATGCTCAGTGACTTTTCTCCCGGGGCCTCCCTCTCCTGGAGCATGCTGTGCTCCAAGGAATGGGGTTTAGAGCAGAATTTGAGGCAGATATTTGAGCAACAACATCCCAGATCCACCCCACTCCGTCCCCACACCAGGGAAGAGCAGAACTACACACACAGGGCTTGGCTCTGCTGTTCTGCACCTCAGCTGGGCACTGCTTTTGCCTTGAACCCAGAGCTGGGCCACCAAACCCCTCCCAAACCCCTCCCAAACCCCACCCCAGCCCAGTGGCAGATGCCAGCCAGGAGGTTTGCAGGGAGTGCCAGACCCTCACCTGTCTTTGAAGGTCTTGGTGACCTGGCTGTGGCTCCACTTGACGAGCCCGTGCTCACTGCTGGCACTGGCCGTCCACTTGCATTTGTGCCATAGGGTGACCGCGGGGTCACCGCCGGCGCTGTCCAGGCGGCCGCAGCTGTCCGGCTGCCCCAGGCCGGGGCTGGCGATCAGGGTCAGGTTGCCAAGGCTGTCCTTCTTGAGGTGCACGGACACGATGCCTGGACAGAGGGGAAAACAAACGAGCCAGAGATGAACTCATGGGGTAGCACAGAGGCCTGGCCACCACCTCGCCACCACCTCATGTTTTTGGTGGCCTTTTACTGATCCCACTCTGATTTCAAGCCAAATAAACACATTTAGTCTGAGACTCTGGAAAATACTCTCAGGATTTTCAAGTGTTCCCCCTCTCGAGGCTCAGTTTGAAACCTGTCTCCTCTGAACCCCACATTCCTTTGTCCCCCACCCTTCTGGGCTCTGCTGTGCCCCGGGTGACCCAGAAAAGCCCCCTGCTCCAGATCAGGAGCTCTCAGCTTATTTATCACAAGGGATTTAAGTGCTTTTTAAAGAGCACAAGACTGGAAACACTTTTCATTGGCAGGAAGCAAAGGGAGGGTTGGGGACAAGGCATTTTCCAAGGACACCCAGCGTGCCAACTGCTTCCTTTAATTGGAGAGCCCAAGGAGCAGGGCAGGGATGTGGCCATGGGCTGGCAGTGCTGCCCACACATTGTCGTGGTCGTGTCCTTCCCCCAGCACCAAGGACCAGCACCCAGATATCCCACAGAGGGCTGGCTTGTCACACGTCCGGTGTTCGTGTCCGACAGGGACCAGGACTGTGACCGGAGGTTGTTTTTTTCCACCCCGAGTGCTTAAAACACCATTCTGCATTTGAACATTCCAATTTTCCCTGTCTCTGACAGGAATCACAGGGCTCAAATGCCAGCCAGTCCACCAGCCCAGTGCGAGCCCATCCCTGGCACGGGGCCGGCTGTCTGTGCGTCTCAAATGACAGCGCAGGAATGGCCACGGATCGCTCTGCAGCCGGCTCTGACCTTTCTGGGAAAGGCTGATAACGCCACTCCGCTCCCGCAGCTCCGCAGGGCCGCCTGAGCCTCCCCACGCTCCGGGGGCGTCGGTAGAGCACGGCCCTTTAGGTCCCAAAGAGGACAAGGACCAGGGGCAGGGCAGTGGGACCAGCACGAGCAGCACTGGAAAGAGCCCAGCTGGGGACACAGGGAGCTGGGCTGGATCCAGCTGTGCCCAGGGGCTCTGCTGGGCATGTGGGGAGCTGGGCTGGATCCAGCTGTGCCCAGGGCACCCTCACCAGGTCCGCTGGGCATGTGGGGAGATGATCTCAGCAGCTCAACAAACAGTTCTGCTCTCCCAAGCAAAGGTGCCAAAGCAAATAAACGTGCAAAGCCCCTTCTTTCCATTTCAAGTGCGATTACAGTGAGCAAACACCGACACAAGGCTTTGCCTCCTGTGCCAGCCGGGTTCTGCTGGCTCACAGGGGTTTCCCCACCTGAACTGTCCCTGCAGCCACCCCTGCTGGGCTGGAGAGCCCATCCCTCGCCGGGTCCTGCACCCCAAAACCCTGGGTTTGGATGCTTTTCCCTCCCTTTGCTCACCACAACCATTCCTGGGCCCTTTGCTGTACCATCAGCATTTTTGTGAACGGGCTAGGCTAAACAGGCTGAGGTTGCACAAAAATGGGGGGAAATCTACCCAAGCTGCTCTGCCAAGGGAGCTGAGGGGCTGCAAACCTTCATTAGGAGCAAGGAATATTTTTAGTCCTCCCAGCCCTCTGTGGCGAGCTCAGGGAGTTCCATCTTTCTCAGGCTCCAGCATTATCTTTTCCCTAAGTCCCATTCTTAAAAAATCCGTATTTCTGAGATCTAACAAATCTCCTCTCAGCCTGGATGCCTGCTTCAGATTTTCAGGGGATGTAGGCAGGGGAAAAGAAGAAAAAAAAAAGCCAGTGTGTTTTGCCTAAATCAAAGCCTTTTTCATTTTAAAAAGTCACTGGGAGGCGACCAGAGCCCTCGATTCCAAACACCATAACCTTAAAAACTGTCCCAGTTCCTGGCTGCAGTCAGCAGGGCTGTGCTCATTTGCATAGTGCTGACGGGCTGGCCCCAAAAAGCTTATATATAGCGTGCAAGTAAGAGTTGTTAAATATGAGCCATTAACATGAAAATTAATGGGGAGATTTTCAAAGGCGAGAACCGAGCGTTAAATTGGAAGGGAATGTGATCCTCTCCCCCCCTCCCAGCTGGAAATTCAGCCTTCAAAAAACCTACAGCTCAGCCTGAAAAGTGCTTTTTGTTTCCCGGGGTGGTTCCACGGGGGTTTGCACATGTCCTGCCATGACCTCTGCATGGCAGACACCCCCCAGAGCTCCTCCTTTGCTGCAGCGGGCAAACATCTCTCAAAAACCTTTGGGTGCCTGTCTGTGCTGGCCTTTGGTGTCACTGACACCCCAATCCCCCTCCTGCTGGCACCAGCGAGGAGCCAGAGGGTATTTCTGGATGCTGTCACCATGCTGGTGGCATCCCAGAGGCTCTCAGGACGTTTCACTCTGTAACTCTGCCCTGGTGGGTTTATTTTTGTATTTACAAGCACATTCATTTACTGCTGAGGGCGATGGGAACCTGAGCAGAAGTGGGCTGGAAAACAAGCCCAGCATCCCCCTGAGAGCTCAACTGGGGCAGGCAGGGCCTTCAAAGGGGATAAAAGTCGGTCTCAAGGTCAGCAAACTGCCTGACATGGGTGAGGTGAGCAGGAAAAGCCACGGGCTCGGGGTGAGACTTGAATGGTATTTGATCCCCATTGTAGCAAACGTCACCATTACACAGAATGTCCCCATGGCACAGAATGTCACCATTACATAATGGTCCTGGGGCTGTTGCCACAGCCCAAGAATAGAAATGAGGTACGTGGATACGTGTGAATGGGGGATGGAGCCACCAGGATCATCCCCCTGGGTGCTCCTCCCCCTCATCATCCCCATGGGAAAGCGTTGCACCTCTTTCACTGCCTGGCAGCAGGGCTGGGACAGCCAGGAGAGGAAAAACCCGTGAGCCCAATGCCAGAGTGGAGGAGAATTGTTTTTTAATTACCCCTCATCATAAAACTCTCAGGGATTTGAAACAGGAGGGGAAAAGACAAAAAGGTTTGAACAAGCAGGGCACCCCTGGACTGGTTAAACTGGGACTGTCCAACAGCTTTATCAGCGAGGGCCCAGCGCTGCAGCACCAAACCCCGGCTCCTGCCAGAGGAAACCACTCAGAGGAAACTTTTCTCCCTTAAGCATCTTTTTAATATTGTCCCATAAATCTGCAGAGGCCCCTGACTTTCTGGGAAAGGGAGAGATTGGGCTGGAAGCGCATTGGAGCTGTGGCTGACTGAGCTCTTTTCTGTAACACCGAAGGACCAAGAGATATTTTAAGTTTTTTACGTGACAACCGAGCTTCTCGCCTCCCCCAAAAGCCAGGGTCAGGAGCTTTATGAGCAGCACAAGTCTGGCAGTAAAAGCAGAAAATACTGAGGGGATAAGAAAGAGAAGGGAGGGAGGATATCTTTAAAAAATACTGGTGCTGCTCTCCCAGTGCTGCTTTCCAGGGGCTGGGCTGAGAAATCCAGCTGGGAATGGGGGCAGGGATGGGGCAGCAAGCGGAGGGATGGGCAGGAGAATCCTCTGTGCCTAGAAAGGTCTCACCTGCAGCAGCTGGGGATGCTTTTCAGGAAGGCGAGTGCTCTGTAGCTCCCCTTACCTTTGTACTGAGGCGTGAACTGTCTCATGGCCAGGGGCAGGGACTCGTAGAAGCTCAGCTCCTGCGACACCAGGGGCTTGCAGATGGTGTGCTCGTCGTAGGTCAGCATGCTCATGTGGCCGCCCACCTGGTGCACGAAGGGCTGCAGCAGCACGGCAGCCCTGCCCTCGCCAGGGCCCAGGGGGCTCTGACCCACCATGGTGCCAGGCACAGCCCGAGCCCCTTCAGCAGCAGCACACGGAGGTGGGAAACACCGGCTGGGGTGGGCAGTGCTGGGCCAGTTTTCACTCACGCTGGGACGCTTTTCACCCACTCTGGTATTTCCCCCACGCTGGGTTTTCCCCCACGCTGGGCTTTCACCGATGAAATCTGCAAAAAAAAAAAAAGAGGGAATTAAGGAATTAGAGGAGAAGGGTCACCCAGCAGCCGGGTGGGGATGAGATCTGTCAGTGCCTAGGGGCTGGCAGGGAGCCCCAGGCTGACACACAGAGTCCAGGAAAGCCCCAATTTCAATGTGTTGGGGACAAGCGACAGCGATCAAGAAGAGCTGTGAATTAAAGCAGTGGCCTCATCAAGGCAGCAGGATGAGGGATTCCTTGCAGGTTACTGACACCCTGCACTGATGCTGTGCAACAGCCCCAGTTTGTCCCACAGACTGTGGCAGGACGGTCCCAGGCCTTCCCTTGGGCATTCCCTGCACAGGAGCGTTGTTACAAAGCCCCTGCACGTCCCCAGGCACTCCTCTGCCCTACAACGCTGCGGGTGGGGTGAGCAACAGTTTCTTCACCTTCCACAGAAACCTCAGTTTGGGCCATTCCCTGGAATTTAACACCGGAGCAGCAGCGGGAGCATTTCCTTCCAGGCTGACACACACACACGGGGGGATGTGGATGTGTCACACCAGCACCCACAGGGTTCACACCCAGCTCTCCACCCTGCCCTGCACCCAGCAATAGATCCATGCCTGGTTCCAGAAATTCCTTCTTGATTCTGACAGCAACAAGTCTCGGCTCTAAAGCAGCGATGTAGTCGTGGTACGTCCTCAGCAGCAGCACCCACCAACACCCACTCCTTCCCTCATTCCTCACAGGAAGCCCATGGATGGCTCTTGGACATCAGGAATTGAATCCCACAGGCACCCAGGAAGACAAAAAGGAGCTGATGTTGGTGCTGGAGCAGCCTGGCTTCACACCAGAGATGGACGCTCCACATCCCAAATTCACAGGGATGGGAAAAAAAGATTAAAATCATCATTTGAGGATGGGTCCATGTGAGCACAGGCCCTTTCTCCTGATTGCTCCAGCTTCAGCACAACCTGGGGAGTTTTGCACCCCGTTTTTGCCAGCAGAACCCCAGTGCAGGGGACAAGAATGCCTTTGGAAGCTCCAGTTCTGCCAGGAAAGCCTCCAGGATGTGCTGCCAGGTGAGCAGCTCCACCCCTGCCAGCCCCACGGGCCAGAAGTGACCAGGGCAGCGCTGTCACCCCTCCTTGAGCAGGAACCAGGGAGCAGCAGAGGGATGGTGGCACCTCCTGGAGGCACCCGGAGCTTCCCATGGTGGGCGCGGGCTCTGCGGGAAGGGCAGCTCGGGCTTTCCCTGGAGCCAGCGCTGAGCCGGGAGCCGGATCCGCTGGCACACAGCATGTTCCCCATCCTGCAGCGAGGAGCCAGAGCTCAGGAGGTGGACTCGGTGATCCTTCTGGGTCCCTTCCACCTCTGTGGAAAATCTCCCCTGCCCCTCCTGCTGGGATTAACCCCCAAGGAAAAAACACCTGGCGCAGGTGCCCGTTTTGTTTCCCACCTGGAGCAGTGGGATGGAGTGGGCTGAAGGCAGGGAAGAACCACTCCCACCTCCGAACGCACCAGCAGCTCCCCAGGGTGGGGTTTTTCCCGTCCCATTATTCCTCTTTGTGGAGGAATTCCTGCTCTACAATTACCTTCCCCGGAGGAACAAAGCCAGGCCCCCGAGCCGAGCGCTTTCCAGCCGGGAAGAAAGCGGCTCCTCCGAGCCTTCCCGGGCGGTAATAAAAGCATTCAGCATTTTGTTAAGTTGTGGCAATTTTTAAAGAGGATTTTCTGCCTCAGGAGCCGCAGGTTTGTTGTGGTTTGTTTTGTGCTGCTTTCCCCCCGCCTCTCCCCTTCCTCCCATCATCAAAAAGAAGGAGAAAAGCCAAAAGCAAGCGGATTTGTCATAACACCTCTTTGGAGCAGGGAACAACACGACTTAAATCCTTTCTTGCTTCCGAGACAGTCCAAGGCTGAGCCTCAGCTGACACAACCCCCTGACAGCTCTGGCAGCCTTGGCATTGCGAAGGGACTTTGGGAGAAAAACATCCACAATTTGATAAAGCTCCGAATGTTTCCTCCCAAGCCAAACTCGGCGCAGGATTTGCGGTAGGAGAAGGAGGTTCTTTTCTGGGAGTTTCTGCTGGGAAGCAGCTCATCCATTCGGAGCAGATAAATGTTCCTGCAAACACTGAGCTCCCCTGAAACAAGACACTCGAAATAAATCACTTCCACTGGCTCAAGGTATCGCAAATGCCAAGAGATATTTACGTCACTAAAAATACACGGAACTACAGATAAATCCGGACCCTCCAAGCAAAACCAGAATCCGTCAGTGTTTTTCCCCCAGCTAAAGGAAAAGCAGCTCAGGTGCTGCAGGTGGAGGTGAGCCAGCAAATATCGGGGAAGGAGAATGTGGAGGATATTCCTCTGCATGGAAGAGAAACATTCCATTCTCCAGGAAAGGGATGGGGATTGGGAGAAACCACGGAAGGTGTCCCTGCTCCTGGCAGGGCTGGAGCTGGATGAGCTGTGCCCCAGTGTTGGGGACAGTGCTGCTGCTCCCCTGGCACTGTCACCTCCCACCCCTGCTCCCAGGCAGGGCCAAATGTCAGAGGAGCCTCAGCTGAACAGGTTTTTTTATTCCCAACACCAAACTGAGCCAAAAGGAACCAGGCAGATTAAATTCTCTAAACTTTGAGTAGCACCTACTCCATCCCATCCCATCCCATCCCATCCCATCCCATCCCATCCCATCCCAAACAGGACTCGTGTGGCCCCAGGGGAAATGCACAGCCAGGCTGAGCTGGCTCCTTGTGGCAGAAACACCCGGGAATATTAAAATGCAAAACCTCTCTACAAACAAGATCTCCGTGCACAGGCCCTGCTCCCAGTGTCACACCTCATGGCCACTGCCCTGCTCCCGGAGCATCCCAGAGCTCCAAAGTCAGCTCCCAAGCACTGCAGGGGCTGCAGATTATTTTCTTTTCTTCATTAAAAGGCAAGAAAAGAACATGGCTGAGATGTGTGTGTGCACAGCTCCCAGTGCTGGAGCTCACCTGGAGCCCAAACCAGCCCTGAATGGAGCCCCAGAGCTGGCACCTGGGGCCACCACAGACCCGGGGCCATCATGGGCTCGGTGCCACCATGGGCCCAGTGCCACCACACCCCGCAGAAAAGGGCACAGGTTGTCTCACCCCCCTGCCCACTTTCTCCCTTCCACAGCACCTCCCTCCCCTCCACTTCCCATCCAAATACTTCCCAGCCATTCCGTGAGCGCCACGGAGAACCGAGAGCCACCAGCTCCAGGGGCACTCCAGAGGTTCCCACCAGCCCCGAGCGCTGGCTGTCCCTGCTGCTCCCGTCCCTTCCCGCCAGCCAGAGCCTTCCTGACAACATCCCACCCCCCTCCAAAGCCGTGTCCATCCTTCCCCATCCATCCTGCCCTGGAATCCGGCCCGGACCTCACCTGTGGGTGCCGGTGTCCGCCGGGGGCTGCGGCCGAGCCTCGGGGCGCTGCCTGTGCCGCGTTCCTTGCTGCTTCTCACTGCGGCTCCAGAGGGAGGAATGAGGGAACATTTGGGCATGGCCCGACTGCGTCGGCGCTGGCAGGAGCCCGGAATGTCCAGCTGACATTCCAGCGGGGCTGTGCCATGGAGAAACACCCTGGGTGGGACGGGGAAACAGCCGCGTGAAGGGCTCGGAACAGAGCGAGAGGAACCGGCCGTGTGCTCCAGCTGTCTTGGGCAATCGGCTCTCCAGGAAAACAACTGGGGATTTGTCCATCTGTTTTCCTCGGAACTCCCCCTCAGCTTGGCCCCCAGCGGGTTTGTCACCTCGCTGCAGAGTGGGCTGACACTGGGAGAGGCCTGGAGCTTCCCAGAGCTCCCAAACCAGGGAAAACCACCCCAGGGAGATGCAAGAGGAGAGGGGTGCTGAGAGGGGCTGGGGGACACCAAACCCCTCTTTGTGGCAAAGAAAAGGCGTGGGCAAAGCAGGGCAAGGCCGGGGTTTGCCCAGAGCCGGGCAGGAGGTGAGCAGATCCAGAGCTCCGGCCCTGCCAACAACCTCGTGCTGGGAAAAGAGACACGTCAGGGCTCAGGAGCCGTGTGGGGAATGGAAAAGTCCCAGGGAGCTTCCTGCCAGGGCCACGCTGTCCCCTGCAGCCACTCAAGGACAGCGTGTGCCCCCCAGGCCCCGCTGTCCTGTCCAGCACATGCCAAGGGCTCGTGCCAGCCCCTGCACCCCAAAAAAATGGGATCTACGTGTTTTTTAGGGAATCACAAGGAACATCCAGCCTGGGCAGCAGCCAGGACAAGGAGGGGACGGTGCCCACTCTCACCCCAGGTCCCCAGCAGGAACTTGAGGACTTCAGCAAAGCTGTGCCCAGGCCTGGGCCCCCCAGGGATGCCATGGGGGAAGTGCTGGGGAAGAAAACCTCGCGGTTGCAATAAGGATTGGTGGATGTGGAAATTCTCTGGAGGGGAGAAAACAGGCTCAGGATGAGCAGAGGGATCGAACTGATGGTGGGGGCAGAGGCTGAGATTAAAGACAAGGATGAAAGAAAGACCCAGATTCCCAAGGCCTGGCTTCACTTTGCTGCGTGTTGGAATCTGAGCTCAGGAAAGCGCTTTTTTATTTGGGGTTTTATTTTAATAAGGTTGGTTTGGGAAGGAGAAACAGCTGATCTGAGCACTCTGCACAGCCAGACGTGGGGGCTTTTGCTTCTCCTTTCTTCTGTCCCCCGAGCCCAACTGGTCTTGGTGATTCCTCCTCCTCCTCCAGGGCAGACAGGGCAAGGCAGGGCTCCAGAGCAGCTCCCCTCCCATGCCCAGCTGGTCCCAACATCCTGCACTTGTTCTGTCCTTCACCTGCTGCAGCCCCCAGCTCCAACAGCCCCCAAAGAGCAGCCAAGCCAGGCTGCAAACCCCAAACGCGCCAGGCTTTAAATCCAACCATCCCAGAGCTGGTAGGAAGGGGCCAGGCCCATGCCGGGGGTCCCTGAGGCTCAGTGAGAGCAGGACTGAGTGCCCAGGTCTGCCTTGGGGCACTGGGGAGCCCAGCACAGACTCCTGGCAGCGCCCACCTGGCAGTGCCCACCTTTCCCCATGGCAAAACCCACCTTCCATCCTAGCAAAGCTCACCTTCCATCCTAACAGAGCCCACCTGCCAGAGCTTACCTTCCCCCCAGCAATGCCTATCTGGCAGAGCCCACCTTCTTCTCTGGCTGAGTCCACCTGGCAGTGCCCACCTGGCAGAACCCACCTTCCATCCTGGCGAAAATCACCTTTCCCCATGGCAGAGCCCATCTGGCAGTGCCCACCTGCCAGGACCACCTTCCATCCTGGCAAAGCTCACCTTTCCCCATGGCAGTGCCCACATGGCAGAGCCCACCTGGCAGTGCCCACCTGGCAGTGCCCACCTCCCCCTGGCAGAGCCTGTCCCTCTGGGTGTCTCCCGTGTTTCATTCCCGTGCCGGGGAGAGCCGGGCTGGGGCCGTGTCCTGGCACTCGGGGCACACGGAGGGCTCTGGGTTGGAGCGAGAGCCCCGCAGGGTCCCGGGGCTGGGCAGCCGCACAGGTAATTAGTGAGCTTCTGCTAACGAGCAGAGCGCTCCGAGGGGAGAGAACATAGCCTCGGATTAAAGCTGTGCTAATTAGGAACTAATTACGGGCACGGCCATGTTCCCACCTCGGCCAGGCTGCGCCGCAGTCCCCGCTCCAAACCGGGCCCAGTGCGGCGCGGGGGGGGACCCTGGCAGCGAAGGGAGCCTCGGGGGAGCCAGGGCTGCTCCCCCGGGATTCCCTGGGCAGGGCCCCGGGTGTTGTCCCCATCAGAGGGGACATCCCGGGGGGCTCCGCTGTCCTGCTGCCACCCGCGAGCACATCCCAGGGAGCTGCTGCTCTGCCAGGAGCTGCGGAGGGGAATGTGGGGGTCACCGAGCCCACAGCCTGCCCTGGGCGAGACCAGCTCAAAGCCAGCGGTTTCCATGACCCGCTGGGGTCTCCTTGCCTTGGAGGGGAGTTCAGACGCCCGTGGGCTTTGCACCACATCCCACCGACCCCACAGGAGGGTTCCTACAAAAGCAGGGCTGCTGGGCAGGCCTGGCCCCGTGTGGGGACAGGCCTCACCTCGGGGGTGGTGACACAGTGAGGGTCATTCATGGGCATCCACAAACCCCTCCTGCAGCACCTCCCGTTCCTTAAAGCTGGGTGGAATCACGGATCAATCCCAGTGATGGCTCTGGGATGGATGGGGCCATGCTGGAGGGAGGCACCTCCGGGCAGGACTCATCACTGGCTGTGCCCATCCCGCCCCAGCTCCCCTGGATCTCTCCAGGAGAACCGGCCCCGTGCCCTGACTCTGTGCCCATCCATAAGGTGCAGCATCAGCTGTCATGTCAGCAGCAGGGAAAACATCCCGTGGGAAGGGCTTTAAATGGAAGCAGGAAAGGAAAAGATAAAGAGCTGCTTTCATTTTGGAGCCCTCGTTTGGTCACGTTTTTCTCCCTGACAGGGAGGGGATGCAACGGCTCCATCGGAGAAGTTATTTATAGAAATATGGTTAATTATAGAAATTTATTTTGCAAGAAGGTTGGCTCTGGTTGGCAGTGGGGGCTGGGAGGGAAGCAGGGCAGGGGGGAAGAACCTGCTATTCCCAGGAAAATGCCCAGTGTGGCGTGGAACGGGGCTGCTCTGCCCTGGAGAGAGGAGATGGAAGAGGAGACACTGTGGGGGTGACAGTCACAGCCACCAGCAGACACAGTCAGCCCCTGGCACATGGAATGACTCCAACCAGCACCACTTCCTCACCTTGAACCGATGCCAGCTGTGACTCAGCAACCTCACCTGGGCAAAGGCATCCCACCAGGAACGCGGGGCCTGAGGAGACGCAGCCTTTGTTCCCAAATTTCAGCAACAACTGCAGCCAGAGAGGAGGCAGCTCCTGCTGGCCACGGAGCCTTGGAGCCACCCCCTTCCGGAGCCACTGGAAATCCCCTTTGTCACCCAGAGCCACAGGATGAGCCGAGTCAAACCAAACGTGAGTCACCTCTTTCCACACAAGTCACACAGAGGGAACGATTCCTGCCACGCCCAAGGATTTGGGAGAAGCTGGAACTCGACCTGATCCAAGCAAAAGCACTTGGGACAGTCTGGGATTTCTCAGCACAAATAAAAGTAGTTAATTATTGGTAACAAATTTATTTTTGATATTGATTTTTTTACAGAGCTAAATGGAACATAGAAACAGCACCAAGCCATTGAAGTTTGTTCTACAAAATCAGGTTTAATACAAAAGGATGACAGCAATGCCTGACTCTGCGCTTCTGGACGGTTAAAAAAGCTCACCCAAACCCCACCAAGAGTTTTAAAAAGGTTTAAGAACAGAGGCACCGGTGTCTGAGAGAATTTCTCTGGCAGCAGTGATGATCTTGACACATTTTGGAAGAATCAAGGCTGCCTTTATTCCCTGTTTATTACAGTGCAAGGGGCTGGTCCTTGCCTTGAAGAGCTGCAGTCTCCTGCCCAAACACCCACACCCAAAATGTGGGGTAAGAGCCACCTCCACGCAGGATATTCCCCATTTAATGGGAAAGAGCTCCTGGTTTTGCTCCTGGAGAGCTCTGCTCCATCCATACGGAGTGTCCATGGTCCCCAGCAGCCCGAGGGGAGAGGTGGGGAGAGGTGCAGACTCTGCCAGGTGAGCAGAAACTGGCACAGGGAACACACCTGGAGTGGCATCACCTGCCCAGGGCAGGGCAGGGCTGTGCCCTCAGCCAGCCCAGAGCCTGGGACAGGAGCAATCCGTGCATCCAGCCCCACGCTGTCCTCAGGGAGAGCAACATCCAGGGGCTACAGGGCTCAAATCACTGCTGGCTTCACTCTGCACCTTCTCCTGCCCGAGGCCAGCAAAGGATTTGGGCCCTGCAGCCTCGGGAGCTGCTGCACAGCCCTGGGGAGAGCAGCACAGCAGCTCCTCTGCCGAGCCTCAACTGCCACACACTGGTGCCATTTCCTGGGAACAAATGTTCCTTCGCTGGACAGAAACAGAAGCTGAAGTAACCAAGAGATTACAGACACGAGATACGATGCAGCAGGGCTGGGATGGACCCAGGCTGCTCCTGGGACCCGTGGGGGCTGCAGGAACAGCGACAGACCCAGTGCTGGCACATCCCTGCTCCGACACGAACACAGACACCGCAGCTGCCCAGCTTAAACATGAACACAGAGCCCTCAGAGCCCCGCCAGAGCTGCTCTGGAACAGCCATGGAGCAGTCCTGGGCTGGAGCCACAGGAAAGCGCCTTTAGAAGCTTCCTATATCCTTTATTTTCCACCCAAATCTCCTCCCTCCCCCCCCCAAAAAATAATAAAGCACACAGACTGCAGACTTAAAAGTGTAACAGGGTCACAAACTCTCCTCCACCACCCCCAGCCCAGCCCCAACCACCAAGGCACGTCAGGCTCCCCCCTCTCTCCAGGACCACCTTCACCCAATTCCCCCTCTCCCCAGTTTTGGATGGATGAAGCCAACACAAAACATTTTCCTCGCTGGGAAGCAGCAAGCAAGACAGCAAAGCTGTCCTTGCACTGACAAAAACAAACACTAACAAAGACACGCCTGCACTGCCACCCTAATGTTTCCATGGGAAATGTTACCTCCCAGCACATTCCCTGATGGACTCTGCCACCAGTTGGCCTTTGCAGAGTTGAGGTCGAATTTTGCACCCCCAGGCTCTGGCAGAGCCCCCCAGCCCTCGACAGGGGCGTGCATTTATTCTTTGTAGGTTGTTGTTTGCTTGCCACGGGAGCCAGGTCTCTGTGGAAGGCTCGCTTTGGTGCAATTCCAGCTTCCCACCAGCTCAAGCCCATCTTCCTTCCAAGCCATTATTGCCCTGAATGTGTGTGTTTGAAGAGTTCCAGCAGTGAGAGCGAACAGAGCCGTGCAACCCCCAACCCTGGGCCAGGCCCTGCTCCTCCCACAACCAGTGAGGGGCCTGACCCCTGCACAGGGTCCATGTCCACACCCAGACCCACGGCTGCTCCTCTCCTGCTGCCCCTCAGTGCTCCGAGTCCGACAGGTACGAGGGCTGAGTCCATCTCCACACCAGCATGTCCTCCCCTGCCACCCTGTGGGATTCTGTCTGGATCCGGGACTCGTTGGAGGCCAGGAAATCCACGGCTTTCTCCCACACCCGCTTCATCTTTTTTCTGCAAGGAACAGCAAGAAAATAAATGAGAATCCCAAGCTGGTTGTGCTTCCCTGCCTGCAGCAACTGTGTCTGTGGATCTGGCTGCCTCCTGCTCCCTGTGCAGGCAGGAAAAGGCATCAAACAAAGCCTGGTGTAGAGATTTCAGACCAGGGTACGGCCACACAAATCCTGCCTGGGGGGAAGATGAGAGGCTCTGTCAGTGCCCTGAATTTCTGCCTCAATTTGTGCTGCAAAGGGACTCGATGAGCAAATCGCCCTCCCCCGTCCTGCACGCAGAGATCTCAGCCAGGGGGACACCCTGATGTTCACCCCAGCTTTGGATCCAGCAGTTCTGAGCATCTCACAGCCAGGGATGGCTCAAACAGCTGCAGTCATCCCTTGGAGGAAAAGGAGTCCTGTGTGTGATAGAGTGAGGAGGTTCAACACTTCACAGGAGGACAAAGCAACTCTGTTTAACCAAAATACAAGAAATATCCCTGCAGAGATGGAGCAAAGCAGCCCTTCAGCCCCACCTCCCACAGAGCAACGACCTCCAGCACAATTCCTGTCTGAGAAAGCACCAAACCCGACCTGAGAAAGCACCAAACCCGACCACCTCACTGCAGCTCCCTTCCCAGCTGCACAGCTCAAACTGGCCCCTTTCCAGGCACGCACAATCCCTGTACAAGAGCCCCAATGCCCTGTTCAGCTCATGGGAATTGTTCTGAAGAGCTCAGCGCTGCCTGCAGAGCCAGGCAGGGCGGCTGGGAAAGGGGACAGCACCAGACACCCAGCAGATGAAGCAGAGGACACCTGATGCTCCGTGTCCAAGCAAACCAAACCCAGGTACTGCTGGACAGAACAGGGACAATGCACCTGTGGCACCGCACCAAGTGCCAGCCCTGGCGCTGTCCCACTGATCTGCACCAGGTGCAGGCCCAGCCTGAGCTGTGTCCAAGCCTTTCCCAACCCAAAGGCTCCAGCTGCAGAGCAGCTCCAGGGATGCATTTTGGAGCTGTGCTGAATCCCATCCTGCTGCTCCCGGCCCTCCTGAGTGCCCAGAGCCAGCTCACCTGCTCTGAGGTGGGATCAGGCTGTCCCGGACGTGGAAGATGCCAACGTAGGGGTAACGCTCCAAATTCCGTTCCCATTCCTTGTAGTGGTCCTGGACAACAGCTGGAGGACAGGAGGACACAGCAGTGAGGGCTCAGCCCTGCAGGGAGCAGAGCAGGGCTCCCTCAACTCCCACAGCTCCTACCTATGATCTTCTTCACCATTTCATACATGGCTTGTTCCTCCTCCTCCATCTTCCGCCAGTGATACCGGAGGTAGATCAGGATCCCCCAGAGGGTTATCAGACCTAGGAGAATAAAAGCAAAGGGAATTCAGGAACGGACAGCTGGGTACTTGCTGGATGCAGGTTTAGTTCTGACACTGGGACCAAGGCCTGCTTGGAACTGAATCCCGGTGATTCCTTTTGCTCCCCAGTGCAGCTGCACCCCAAAACTCCTTCGGTGCTGCCCCCCCTTCAGCACAAGGGCAGCTGTGGATGTGGGATGAGGCAGCTGGAAGGCCCCAGCACAGAGCTGTCCTCACAAAAGAAACCTCAGCACAACCACAGAACTCCAATTCTGCAAATCCCAGAGGAGTCTTTGCCAGAGGCCTCCTCCTCAGGGATCACTCCAGGAGACTGTCAGGTTTCACTGCTCCATGGAGAGCTGCTGGATAGGGAAATAAAGCCTGGGGCTCCAGTGGCAGCCCAAAATGCAAGATGTGTATGGAAGCTTTAGCACTGACAATGCCCCGAGTAGGACTTCAGTGTCTGCAATAAACAGGAACTGTCCCCTGTCACCCCCTCCCTATCAGGCTGGATTAGAAACTCCTGCAGTCACACAGCTCTCGTTATCACCTCGCTGGGTAAAACCCCTGTCTCAGCTGAGGCATGACAGACTATTCCAATAAAACCTCCAACCCTGAAATGCTACAAGTCATTATTAAAGAGGCTGGAGGACTTGGGAGCTTGGAGCAAGAAAAAAAGAAAAACTGACTCCTTTAGGAAAGTTAACGCACTTATTTTGCAGGCCATAATAATGGGTACTTGAGGAATACCCAGAGAGCTCATCAGCTGCCTGATTTAAAGCAACTTTTAAGCACTCACAGCACAAGAGAAAGGCTGTGGGTCTCCTGTGCTGCCAGAACAAAGGTTAATTAGACATTAACTCATCAGCAGATTTATTTCACCTCTGTCAGGCATTTCCTGTGGCTGAGGAATGTGTGATCACAGGGCTTCAGCCCTGCAGCTGAGCCCCGAGAGCCACTTACCCCAGAAGAACAGGAACAGGTTCGTGATGGCCGTGACCACAGCCCGGCGGAAGCGGCAGCCCAGCCCCATCTGGGGGTGGGCAGATTCCAGGCAGAACACTTCCTCCACGCTGGAAACCAGCTCTGACAGGTCCTTGCCTTTCAACCTGATGGGAAGAGGCAGAAAATCTCACTGAAGAGAGCAGGCTCCAACTGCAGTCTTTAATCAAGGCCAGGAGAACAACCAGACTGCGGATGCAGCAGCTCCTGCGTGGCTCCCAGGAAATGCCCCACACCCAGGCAGAGCCTCCTGCCAGAACATTTTGGGGCTGGCTGCTTAGCCAGGGAAGGATGTGGCTTCAGGAAGGCAGCAGGGCTGCAGCTCCCACTGGCACACTGAGCGTCCCTGCACAGCCCCTCTCAGCGTGCACAAGATTAAACCCGGAATTGGATTCCCACCTCCCAGCACGGAGATGGAAATGTTCCCTGAGTCAAAGCCACTGCTCAGCACCGGCAGTGAGAGCTGGGGCACCCAGGCTGGGAGCAGGAGCAGCTCAAAGAGTGACAGAGCATCAGCACAGAGCCCTTCAGAGCCCTCAGCCCCCCAGCTGCAGCACTGCTGCTCCCAAGCCCAGGCTCTCTCCACACTGAGCCATTCCCAGAGCTCACAGGCATTGAGGGATCCAAGGGACAGCCAGCACATCCAGGGGCACTGGAGCAAAGGGGATTGTGTATTTTTAAGCTCCTAATTCTGTCTGCACTGAACAGCCCATCAAACAATGAGGTTTGCTCAATTTACAGGTGCTCAGCTCACGAACTGCTGAGAGCTCGCCCTGGTCCCGGGCTCTGCAGGGGCTGCAGACACACGGTTGTTTCCCAACCCTCGTCTTATTTACAATCCAAATTCCACGGAAATACTTAAAACATGCAGCAGAATCACCCAGTGAAAAGCTCATTTTCAGTCCTGCATCTCAGACTAGCAACTAAAAAAATCATCTCATGTAGCTAAAAATGCCAGGGGCAGGGTTTTGGGGATGCTGCCACGCCGGCTCCGGGGAAGTGGAGCTGTTTGGGGACCAGCCAGCAGAGCTGCTAATTAAGAAAATAAAAAGTGGGAGGATATTGTATCCTACAGCTTCTGACTGGAAATGTGCTGGAGTATAAAAATACAGAATTTGAAAACTCTGCATCCCAGCCCACCTACAAATCCAGCCCTGCCCCTAAGAAAGCCGTGTCCTGGGAATTTGCACGGCCCAGGAATCAAAGCAACAGATGCTGTCTGATCCGTGGATCACTGCAGCAGCTGCAGGAATATTTAAGAGCAAATGGAGCAGTGGGAATTCCTACAAGCCTTGCCCACCAACCCCAGCACCACGACTGCTGCAATTCACTTAATCAGAGACACATTTAGCAACGTGAAAATGCAAACAACTGTTAAGGCTTTGGAATTAGCACAGACTGGAGGCAGCCCACGCTTCCCAGAGGAAGGTGATGATGGCTGCTGACTCTGGGTAGTTTTTGTGGTTTTTCCCCCAAAACCCAGTACTGCTGCCATTTCTCATGGATGGAGCCTGTTGGCTGAGAAATGCCCCCTCAGTGACCACATCCCGCTGTCAGACCATCCAGTCAGGAGGAATTTCTCCATGGAAAGGGTGGTCGGGCATTGGAAGGGGCTGCCAAGGGAGGTGGTGGAGTTCCCAGCCCTGGAAGTGCTCACTTGGATGTGGCACTCAAGGCTCTGGGCTGGTTGTCCAGGTGGGGATCGGTCACAGGCTGCACTTGGTGATCCCGGAGGGATTTTCCAGCCTCAGTAATTCTGGGATTTAGTGTGCACTGGGTGCTCTGCCGGAGACACAACTGACACTAAAGGTATCATTCAGCATCCCCTTCCCTCTCCTCCTCCTCGGGACTTGCTCCAGAGGGTCCCAAAGCATGGCTGACACCCCCCACTGCACAGAGGGCTTTGCTGGCCAGTGAACCCTCTGGTCCACGGATGCAGCTCCACCCACGCACAAATGTACTGGAGAGAGGTTATCCTGGGAAAAGTGACCACGTGGCCAAGTTTAAGAAGAGCTGTAGGCACAGGACCCTGGGCAGGACACCAGCACCACCCCACAGGAGGCACAACACAACCACTGACGGCCACAAGCAGCCCTGACCTCCCACTTCCACCTCATCTGCAGCACATTCCTGGACACGGCATCCCACAGCCAGGGCTGGGAATCAGACTCCTGGAGGGAGCTCAGTTCCCATCTTGCTGCAGGGCTGTACTTTTCCTTTGGAAGTTTGCCCAGCGAGCTCTGAGACCACTGACCTTGTCAAATTCCACCCCAGCCAACACCCAGACCCCCAACTTTGACACAGTGGGCTCCTGCTCACCCAGTTCCCAAATCCTTGCTGCTGTTCAGTATCAGCAGATCCCCAACTTTGACACAGAGGGTTTCTGCTCACCTAATTCCCAAATCCTTGTTGCTGTTCAGTATCCAGTGCAGGGCAGCTTCAAACTTCTGTGAGGAACTGCCAGTTACATTCTGTGCAAAGGAAGCCATAAGAAGATTAGTCCTCCACTCATTTAAAATACTGCCCAACATCATTTCATTACAGCAGTGGGAGAACTCATTCCATAGGGTCTGTCCCCAGGTTAATTCTTATCGGGATTCTGCAAACTGGAGGGAGGAGAACTAAGCCTGAAGGTCTGCCTGGCCTAAAGTCTTCTGACTGGGGAGATGATGCATGAAGCACTCTGTGAAATAACACCATCCCAGACTGTTAGGGCTAACCACTAAATACAACATAATCTTACTGACAGGTTACCAGCAAAGAAATGGAATGCTGGATCAGAGCAGTCTGTCTCCTGACACTCTGCAGCAGAGAAAAATCCTTCTTCTGCCCAGCCCTCAATTCAGGGAAATTTCTGGTTTCGCAAGACTGATGGCTCCAGTGAAACAACAAACCATTAAGATTTACAGGGGGTGAATCAGAGATGGAGGAGAAAATGATTTTCAAAAGAACTGCTGAGAACAGGACTGGCCAAAGGGGAAGTGAGAGATATGGGAGAGAATCAAAGCAGGATGAGGAAGTAAAATGGATGGTAAATTGTTTCAGTGTCTATTATTTATTGCTTTTTAAGAGACTAAGCACTGGGTTATAACAAAGCTGCTCAGAGCCCACTCACCAGCACGTGTTCCTTCACCTCACTAACCCAAATGCATTTGCTTTTTAGGTTCTCGGGGTTTCCACATTCAAAATTACCTGGTAAGAGAAGTCAAACAGAGAAATCATGTTGGTAAAAAAGCCCTTGAACAGCCCAGAACCAAGCCCTGGATGTACACCAACAAATGCTCTCCTTTCCAATCAGCCCCAGCCCTGAGCAAAATGATTCCAGGCTGAGATTTATACTGCAGGCAGATCAGATTATGACTATTAATAAAATGCTCAGCCCTGCATGGAGGTTGGATAAGGGCAATCAAACCTCTCACTTCAGAGCTGCTGCTGGATAAGGGCAATCAAACCCGACACTTCAGAGCTGCTGAACACACAATGAGGGGGAAAGTATTGCTCCTGCCCCTTGCAGAGCACAGAAGCACAGCTGCCACCAGGTATCAGGTGTGGAGCTAATGATCAGTGTTCAAAATGCCTCCAAGGAGCTGAAATCACAGCTCTGCCTCTAACCCAGGCAGAGAAATGCTGGCAAGGCACTAAATCCTCTAGATCTTGCCTCACCAAGTTGACTAAACAAATGTGCTAAGTAAATCTGGTGGAAATCCAAAGTCAGATTTGTAAAGATTTAGTTCTGTGCAGCTTCAGTATCCAAAGGCTTCAGCCTCGAGGTCCAAAATGCAGAAAATGGAACTGAAACCCTTTTACTGATTACCACTGCTGTGAATCTTGCTGAACAAGTCCCTACTCATACAGTGGATTTCTAGCAGCCTTCTCCATCCCAAAATACCAGTGATGAGCTGGATTTACTCCGGGAGTAGGGACTGTGCTGGGTCAGCTCCTCAGCTCAGAGAGCCTAAACCACTCTGTGCTGAGGAAAGGGAGAGGCACTCACACATCAGCTCCCACATTTCAGCAGAAATGACAATTTCTTAGGTCACTTTATGTGTAAGAACGCATCAGTTTACACTTCCTGGCTCTGTCTTGAGGACAATTTCAAGCTGCTGGTAAGAAAAGAATAACAAACCCAACCAATCTTACCTCAGATTCCCAACACATCAAGTACAAACAAAGCCCACTCACCCAGGCAGGGTGATGGGAGTGCATTAACCAAGCACCACTCAGAGTAAAAATAAACCCCCCTTTCCCTGTTCTCTATTCCCTGCCTGCCTCAGAGCTCCCAAAAGGGAACTGCCTGTTCCACAAGGCAGCCCAGAGTGGGACAAAAGCGAGCAGGAGCTGGGAGAGGCAGCAGGGGTGGGGATGCAGCAGCACTCACCTGCCTGCACGGACAGGTAACTGTAGAGCTCGTGCAGCACAGCCATGGTCACGTCCTTCTGCTTGGCCTGGCAGAACTGCAGGGCACACACAGGGACACAGATCAACAGTGGCAGGGGACACTGGGATTGCAGGCCCAGACACCAGCCAGAACCACAGCACTGGAGTCTGGCTCGGTCCTGCACCACCAGCTCCAACCAAATCACCCGAGCAGAGGAACATTCCAGGCACAAGTGACCCCGTGCATCCTCTGCAAGTCCCTGCCCAGAGGAACTGGTTGAGTTTTAAGGTCCCTTCCAACCCAAACCAGTCTGGGATTTTATAAAGTGCCACCAACCCCCAGCCCAGCCTGCAGCACCAGCCTCAGACCCACCATGGATGGATCCATCACCTCTAGAACATCCCAGGACACCAGAACTCAGAATCCAACATGAAACCTTCTCCCTCCTAATCACGGAATGTTTGGGTTGGAAGGGACCTTAAAGCTCACCCAGTTCCACTCCTAACACTTTCCCCTATCCCAGGTTGCTCCAAGCAAGTCCAACCTGGCCTTGGGCACTTCCAGGGATGGGGCAGCCCCAGGTTTCCCAATAATCCATCCTCACAGAGAGAGCAGGGCTATGCAGCCATGGTGGGGCTCAGGGAATTAGCTGGATTAAATCTTGTACTGTTAAAGCTGAAAACAGCTTTATTGCAAACCAATACCACCTCTGGTACAACTGTTAAAAAGAAATTGATTCACATAATTGGGAATTTAAATTTTTATCTTTCAGAGTCTCACACACACTCCTAACTTAATCTGGCCCATTAATTCCAACTCATCAAGTCCCAATTTTTCTGTAAAACGATAGAACTGATCATTTTACAGTGATACTGTTATGGGTGGAATAGAATACCTGGAATAATCACTGTTCTGTGAGAGCTCACAAGATTGAAGATAAATAAATAAATGCTTACATCATCCGTGCTTTTGTCACAATCCACAGGCAAGAGATTAACTAGGAGAGAGAAGAGGCTGAGTTAGCTGGCTGCAAACAAGAGCTTTCATCAAGAAAATATTTATCTTTTTAAAAGCAGGCTCGACTTAAAGCCTGGTTCTGCTGTTGTTAATCTCCTCCTGGCAGCACCTTGAGATGCAAACGGCCCCTCCAGGAGCTGCTCTGGGAGCAGCCCTGAGGAAAAACACACAAATGATGCAGGTGATGAATGTATTCAGCTGGGGAGTGGAAACTGGGGCTGGATGTTTTGACAGCTCCTGTTTGAGAAGCTTCACACTGATCTTTACACTCCAGTGCTGCCTCCAGCTGCCCACCAGCGTCACCTGAAATGTCCCAGCACAGCCAGGGAGGGAAATGAACCCTCCTGGAGGGCTGCGTGCAGCTGGAGCTCTAGGCTCTGCAGGGCTTGAACAGCTCCCTGCACCTGCAGAGCCTCCCAGAGCTGCCACAGGGCCGGCACAATCCTGAGCAACATTCCTGCCTCCAGAACTCCAGTCGCAGCTGAAATCCAGTGACACTGGGCAGTTTCATCCTGGCTTTGGGAATGCAGCAGCTTTCCCAGCCCACGCCAAGGGCACAGTGTGCCCAGGCTCAGTACCAGCACCTTCCCAAAAGAGCCCCCAAACCCTTCTTTGTTCAGCTCAAAGCCTGAAATGTCCCAATTTCCACCTGCTCCAGCTGGGGAACTCTGCTTTAAAAACCAGCTGCTGGGGAAACCCTTTTCATTTCTCATGGAAGAGACAGACACACTCTGCCACACCTGAAGCACTGAACTGATCTGCTGCACTTCCCCCTTGGACTGAATAAAGGCTGGGAAGGGCCGTGCTGGCAGAGGGAACATCAAAAACACACTCCAGGTACTACACAGACATTGTGTCACATCATAAAATCCATCCTTGGCCCAGCAGGCATCCATAAAATCCATCCTTGGCCTAGCATGAATGGCATGCCACATAAACCCCGCAGTTCTGAGGGACTGAAGGCCAAACTCGTTTGGAAAAAGCCAACTTTCGATTTGCTTTCCATGACTAACAAGGCTTCCCACGGGAAAGGGGAGATGGGAAGAGGGACAGAAGCAGAGATGTCAGATTATGGCAACGAGGATGATAAATGTGATGGCGCTGGAAGCAATAAAGGGAAAGCAGGAAGAAAGGTGAGGAATGAAATTTAAATCAGAATTAAACCAGTGCACGTACAGCTCTCCTCTCTCCTGTCCAGCCAGCCTGACCCAACCATCTTCACCACGAGGATGCCCAGAAAAATCAGCAGCAGCACCAAGCTGGCGAGGCAGAGGAACTGGGACAGGTAATACTCCAGGCCTTTCCCCTTCCCCTCCGGCTGCTGCCTCGGGGCTGAGCGCAGCAGGGCCGTGCGTGGCGTCACTCCGTGCCCCCCATCGCTGGCTGCCCGCCACGGGAAGCGCCGGATCAGCCCCCCAGCCCGGCTGCTGGCATCCCGCTCCACCTCCTTCCCAACGCTGGCAGCCAGTTCCTCCTTCCCTCTCCTGAAAAGGCTGCTGACCCTCCCGGGAGCCGCTGAGGAGCCCCACTGGGTGCTGGGAGTCACCTCGCTCTCCCGTCTCCACCAGCTGCTGGAGGAGAGCCCCCTTCTCTCCCCTGCTGTATCCCAGGCAGCCCGGGCGCTCTGCACCCCAACTGCCCCTCCTGATGTCCCCCAATGGCTCCTGGACTGCTCCTCGCTGGGAAGGGGTTTGGAGCCTGCGGAGGAGCTCCAGTAGGGTGTGGAGCTCAGCCCCCCAGCCCCATCCAACCCCGAGCCAGCCCGGCTGCTGAGTCCCCCACTCCTCTCTGCTGAGGGGCTCCACTGGGATGCGGAGTTTGACCCCCGAAACCTGTCCAGGGTTGGTCTGAGGCCACTGCTGAGCCCCCCACTCCTCTCTGAGGCGCCCCACTGCAGTGAGGAGCCCCGAAACCCATCCAGGGTGGCCCCCAGCCCCTGGCTGAGCCCCCGGCCGCTCTCTGCAGATGTCTCCCAGTGGGGCGCAGAGCTCGGCCCCGCGGCCCTGTCCACCCCAAGGCCCCCAAGGCCCCCGCTCCTCTCTATGGACGTGTCCCACTGCGAGGGGGA
>NW_008236763.1:1252257-1254646 GCF_000691975.1 Corvus brachyrhynchos | reverse complement strand
TATGGGGAAAGGGCGCGGGGGCGGGCGCCATGTTGAGAAGGTCAAGGGAGGTGAGGGTGCCCTGTCCCGCCGTGTCATGAGGGAGCAGCCGCTCCCGCCCCGCGCTGATCCCTCAGGACCGGGGAAAAGGGGGAGAAATGGGGAAAGCAAAAGGTGAAAGCTGCCTCAGCTGCAGGGCGAGCCGGTGTTGATGGTGGGTTGTCCTCCATCGCTGCGTGGGCTGCTCCTCGAGCAGCGTCCGCCTCGCTCTCCCCGATGTTCTGACACATTTAGGGCCGTTCTCCCAAAAAACTTCCCTTTCCCAGCCACCTGCCACCCCCACACGCGTTTCCCTCATTGCTGCCCAGTTGCTGAGCTCTGCCAGAACCTCAGGCAGGACCAGGATCCAGATCCATGAAGTATTTCCTGGGAAGGGGGGTCTCTCCACACCCCACACCTAAAACAGCAAACCCAAGCCTTGACTTGTAAATTTATTTTGGCACGGCTGTGATGAACAGTAATTGCTTTTTCCTGCCCCCGCCGCTGAAGAAAGTGATGAAAGTGGTTGAAATACGGTGGCGTAATGTTGGAATTTAATTAAAGGTAATGGAACAGCGGTGCTGAAGGTGCTGGGGGCCGGCTGCGTGTCACGGGTTTGGTGATGGATGTGTGGCAGCGGAGTGGGGACACGCCGTGGTCCCTCGGGAATGGGGAGAGGGAGGCTCTGGAGGAGCACAAGGCTGAAAGAGCTGAGCTGTGCCTTCCTGACATCCATCACAGAATCCCAGAGCCAGTGAGAGTGGGGAATACCTCCAAGGCCATCGAGTCCAACCTGTGACCCATCCCCACCTTGTCACCAGCCCAGTGCCACGTCCTGTCTTCCTTGGACACCTCCGGGGATGGGGACTCCAAACCTCCCTGAGCAGCTCCTTGCAATGTTAACAACTCTTTCCATGGAGAAATTCTTCCTGATGTCCTGACCCTCCCCTGGCACAGCTTGAGGATATATCCTCCTGTCCTGTCACTAATCCTTCTTTCAGGAACCCTCTTCCTTATCCGGTCCCCAAAGCTCGCCTCACTCTTCCCAATTTATCCAAGAAAGCAGCAACAAGATGCTGAGATTCGTTTGTCTGGTTGGCAACAGCAAATACCTCATCAGCAGAGGCCAGGGAGCCCATTAAAAGAGCGAACTCAGCTGTGCTGGGAAGTGTGAACGCGCTAAGCTGAGCCTCCTCTGTGCTCCACTGCCAGCTCATGATGTGGAGAGGGGTCTAATGTAAATAAAAAATTCCAATTTGCTCCCATCACACGGATCCTGTGAGCTCACAGCTCTCACTTTGCAGAAGCTCTGCCTGGACATGCAGATGCGTGCTGGCTGAGCTGATGCAAACCCAGGAATTGCATGAACTCACCTTGCTCTGGAGAAAACAGCAAAAAAAGCCCAAACTCATCCTTTCAACTTATGATTCTGTCAGTCAGGGAAATTACCCCAGGCCCAGCAACCTCATTGCACAATCTCTGGAGAGGAGGACATGGGATTGGTGCTGGACAACAGGAGGATGGGGGTAAAGCTGTGATTCCTTCTCAGAAGGAGGTTGGCAGCACCAAAGCTCAGCAGGATCAGGTGCTTCTTCTTTGTGGAGAGAAATCCATGACCCCCTTCCCTTCCTCCCTGTGGGAGAATCCCTGCCTTCCCTGCAAGGCATCTGGACTCCACAGGGAAGGCAGCACGAGCAGACGTGTCAGACCCTGTATCCCCATGGGCAATCTTTGTTCCCATTCCCTGCCCACAGTGCCAAGGCTGAATGTGACAGTGGATTTTCTATTTTTGTAGCCCCTTCATCATCATCCTCGTGGCTTTGGGAGCACCAAGTGGTGCCGAGGCTGCAGATGGGCTCAGAAAAAAGCATTTCTTGGCTGAAAACACCCGGAGCTGGCTGTGGGAAGCTGGGACAGCACGGAGGGACAGCCTCCACTTTCCCTGCGAGCCCAGAAGCTGCCTCTGAGCTGCTGGCAGTGGCTCAGATGCCAGAGGAGCAGACGCGCCACGCCGGCTGCTCCAGCTCTGGCAGTGTGGGGACAGGACTGGTGTGAGCAGAGCCCTGGGAATGGATCCGTGCCGGAGCAGGGAATGGCTGCACCCCAAACCCCGCAGCTGAACCCTTCCACCGCTGACTGATGGGCTGCTGAAACCCCACGTCCCCACCCACCTCCTCATCCGTGGCTTTTGGCTGACAGCCCTGCACATGGCACCGGGAGAGGTGTCAGGGCTTTCTTGGAGCCGACTGTGCCCATTTGTCACCCTGTCACTCCCAGGTGTGACCCAAGAGCCCCCATCTGCCCGCCCGTCCTGGGCCTGCTCAGTACCTTAGGAAGTCAGAGGTGATTCCACTCCCTTCCTTCCTCTTTC
>NW_008236763.1:1243660-1252238 GCF_000691975.1 Corvus brachyrhynchos | reverse complement strand
AGGGCTGGGCTGCTCATCCCACCAGGAAATTCTTGTTTGGTTTCTGGAGCAGCAGATTCTTCCTACCTGCCTGCAGGTGTGAGCTGGGTGCTGCTGGCTGCCAATGCACCTTCCAGGGCAGGGGGAAAATGGATCTATCCTGAAACCTGGAGACCACTTCCTTCTTATCCAGAGCCAGAGCCCTGACAGCCTGGGTGAGGGGGCTACTTGGGGTCTCTCCTCTCTTTCCAGTGGAAAAGTTTCTGCTTCTCCTGCTCAGGCCCCTAAGGGTGGAAGGAATTTACTCCCAAAAGCTGAAGGTGTATTTTGCTGCCTGTTTGGACAACACAGTTGGTGCTGCAGGACAGGACAGGGGTTCCTGTGGTCTCTGTCACAACCTGCCCTTACATCCCGAGCTCCTTTATAGCTGGGACAACTGGGAAGAGCCACTGGAAGAATCCATGGCCAGGGTCAAAGCCGGCCCCTGCTTCTGCAGCTTATCTGGGTCCATAAGAGCAGAGGGAGATCTCCCAGATCTCCCTGCAGAGTCCCACACTGGATCTCCCTCTGGAATTTTCCACAGCGTCAGCCCCACCACCACCCCAGTGGGAAAGGGTCCAGGAAGCAAATCCAAGAGGCTCATGTTCACTTTCTTGCCATCACTGGGAAACTTTCCTTCCTGGGTGGCACAGGGGAGCTGTCGGCCTGGAAAATGACAGAAATGAAGGAGCTGGGAACAGGGCACACTGGAGGGACAGCTCTGACCCACGCTGGAGCTTTTGGAGGGGGTTTGGGAGCAGTTTGCCCCTCAAGGGGGAATTATCCTTGTTTTCATGAAGCAGAATCAAACCTGGAGTAAAGGTTTGGGTATCTCTGAAGTAACAAGGCAAGAGGTACCCTCTGAAGCAAACAAGCCTCTGCACACTGGTGTAAATGTGCCACAGCTCCTCGGGTGATTCCCATGCCAGCTCTTCCATGGATATCACCCCTCTGCAGACTGAGCTCCTGCAGCCCAGGCTGCTCTCACTCCCAGCCTAATGGAATGTGTTATTTCCCATCTCCTTCCCACTCAGAGTCATTACAGTGATTCCACAGCTCACACTGCCTCAACAATACTGGGAGCTTCCTGGAGCTGAACAGTCCCTGGACAAGGAGTGTGCCTTTGGATCAAACATTAGAGCTGTAATCTACTCCATGCTGTCTGTTCCATTATCCCTTGGGAGCTTTCTCCTCTCCCGAGGGCTGCTTACGGCAGAGTGCTCCGAGGGGTGTTGTTCCAGCACAAACAGAGCTCTTGGAACGAGCTCAGCGAGAACAGAACTCGTGTTAGGTTGGGAGGATAAAATTGGATTGGAATTGGATATATTCACGTACATACCATTGATCTCATCCACCCGTACTTTACATATGTTGGATTTCCTGCTGCCAGCAGAGAGGAGTAGTTCTCAGATAAGCCAAAGGTATGGAAATGGAGAGCAGGATGTTCAAGTGGAATTAGGGTTTCACCTCAGGGTGTGTTTGAGAGGCAGGAGAAAGGGCAGAGTTTGGTGCTGTTCCCTCACACTGTGCCTGGCACAGCTGTTCCTCACCGTGCTGGTGGATTTATAGCAGCAGGCTGATAGGAGAGGTTTGGGCACAGGGAGGGGCTGCTCTCAGGGCTCCTGCATTCTCCAGCGGCGTGGGAATGTGCCAGAGTGTCGTCCTGGAGCAGGGAACTGGGTTAGGGACACCCAGGTCCCCCCTCAACACTGCTCACCTCATGTCACCAGTTCGGCTGGGAGATCTGGTAAAGGTTTGCCTCAATGTCCCTTATTGCCAAAAATGAGGGCTAAAACTTCCTAGTCCTCAAAGATTAATTCTTTGGGCTTTGACACACACTTTGACAGAATCCCGGAATTCCTGAGGCTGGAAAAGCCCTCCGGGATCGTCGAGTCCAAGCTGTGCCCGATCCCCACCTTGTCACCAGCCCAGAGCTCTGAGTGCCACCTCCAGGCCTGCCTTGGACACCTCCAGGGATGGGCACTCCAAACCTCCCTGGGCAGCCCCTTCCAGGGCCTGCCACCCTTTCCATGGAGAAATTCCTCCTGATGGGAGAAAATCCCAAACCCCCCCCGGCGGCCCCCTCCTGTCAGGAACTTGCGCAGAGCCACAAGGTCCCCCCTGAGCTCCTTTGCTCCAGGCTGAGCCCCACCCCAGCTCCCTCAGCTTCTCCCAGGACTGACTCTCCAGACCAGTGCTCAGGAAAACAGGGATGTTGTCCAGAACCTGGAGCCTTCCCTCTCTCCTTTCCCACACTGGGCACCCCCCATCTGTTAGAGAAGCTCACAGGACAGAAGACACAAATCCTCCATTTAATTACGCTGCACATTTATTATCTCACCTCAGATTTTGTTAATCTCTCTCACAGATTTCATTTACATAAAGTGGAGTCTATCAGCTTGAGCAGCTCCAGCGCTTTCTCTTCTGATCCTGCAGATATCAGTCAGCTAAAGAGAAAAGAGAGAAAAGCACAAGTGTCCTTAAATCTGGCATTCAGTGTTTCCAGAGCTTTATGTGTTGTTTCCTCCTCCTCATCTCCCCGGCTGAAAGCTCAGAGGCAAACTGGGATCAGCACAGGCAGAGCAAAACAATCCCACAGGGACAGCGGGACCCCCTTTCCTGGGCTTGAACATCCCAGACAAGGCACAGGCGCAGCTCCATCCCTCAACCTGCAGGCAGGAAGAGCTGCACAACAGCCTGCCCCTGGATATTTGCTGCTGCAATTCCCACACACAATTTCCCAAAGGAAAAGGAGGATTTGCAGCAAAGTGGAGCGTAATTAAGTGTCAGTGTTAAGCCCCCGTGCAGGCAGTGAGGTGTTCTGAGCCGGCTGCACGTGCTGAGCTGCCTTGCAGGTACAGCTGCTGTTATAAGCTCTGCTGGAAATTGTTCCCTGGAGACTGAGGACTTTTTGGGAGGAGGAGGACGAGGAGGAGCAGGGAAGTGGCAAACAGAGCTGCTGGGAAGGGTTGTGCTGCTGCTGACAGTCAATATCAGCTCTAGGGCACAGGCAGCACCTTAGGAGGGAATAACCGTCCCAGAAGGGTGCACACGGGAGTGGTTGGGATCTGAGGGCTCCGCAAAGTGAGCAAACATGACACAAAAACCCTTCTGGAGAATATAAATATCTCTGTGCTGATGAGCTGATGAGAAGAAGGAAAGGCAGAATTCCCAAGGCAGAAGTCAACCTACTGACAGTACCGTCTGGGGTGTCCTGTATCAGCTCTGCCAGCAGTTTCTCCAGGACATCTTGGTATTTTTCCAGCTGCCTTGGGGTGAGCCAAGCTCTGACAGGAAGGGCCTGCTGTGGAGGAAGCCAGAGAAGTCGGAAGAAAAAGCTGAGTGGAACAGAGGGAGGGAGGTTGGGGTGCTTTCACCCCACTTGGATCGAGTTGGTGTGGAGGGTTTAGGGTGGAATTGGAGGGAAGAGGATGATCCTCATATGGGAAAAAGCAACATTTTGAAGGCAACACACTCTTGAGTTGTTCAGAGTGCTGTTGCATAACCCGTGGGCTGGCTCAGAAATCCAGATAAAGGCACCTCCTGGCAGCAGGGACTCCAAAGAAAATGATTTCTGAACCTTCTAATCCTCCACTGTGTCGCTCATCGACCCTTCCAGCCTGAGCCTGCAGAGCTCCTGCCCCAGCAAGAGCTGAGGACGAGCCGTGGTCCTGCTCCAGCCTGCTGGACTTGGAGCCAGCTGTGGCTCAGATGTGCCCGAAGCAAAGAGCTCTGTTCTGGTGCTGGTCAGCTCTGGGGATGTGCTGGGTATTTCATGCTTTGAACTGGGCCTTTCTGCTGTTTAAATCCTGTTACCAAGTGTTGGTTCATCACGAGTGCACATTAAGCTGTGCCTTGGCCAAATTCCAGCCTGGCTGGTCCTGCTGCCTGCCCCACTGGCTCTCTCCCTGTTTGGGGGAATCTGCACCCTCCTTTTGGTGGCAGAGAATGGCCGAGCTCCCCGCAGGAGTGGCTGCTCACACAGGGAAAATGTTCCCTGTGCTCAAGTGGAAAAAGCACAATTTTCAGACTTGGCTCACCAGGTAAGTCTGCCTTTGAGGGCTTAGCCTGGCACTTAAATCCCTAAAATTGCCCATTTTCTGCTCTGTATACAGACGTTGGGCCCAAATTTTTAAATAAGGCCTCTCCACTGCAGAGAACTGTGGGGTCAGAGGTGACACTGAGCAGGAGCTGAAGCAGAACTGGGAGTTCCTGCCTTGCACCTGGCTGGGCTTCACTGCCTGGCACAGACCGACCTCGAGCTGTTCCCATCTTCCTAAGGGAGAAGCAGTTGGGTCTCAGTGGTGACCTGGCTGCTGAACAACCAAGATAATTTATGGGGTGGAGGCAAACTTCTCTCTGATGTAACCGGGAAGGCTGGCAGAGGACATCTCTTGGACTCCCTGTCCCCTGCATGTGCTCGTGGAGTTCTCGGAGTCAAATGGCTCCACGTACCTGGAAGGTCTTGGCTGCGGTGACATCCACACCGGATTGCTCAGAGAAACCTTCCTCCTCCAGCTGCTGCAGAGGGCTCAGGGATTTCTTCTGCCCTGCCTTGTTCCTCTCCTTTTCCTGCAGCTTTGGAGCAGAGAGCAGAGGGGGCAGTTGGTGATGCAGGGTCCCAAACCTGCTCTGCACTGTCCCCACAGCCAGGAATCCACAGTGCTGGGCACAGAACCAGTGGGATGGGAGCTCTCTGCACCGCCCAGAGCCAGGCTGGAATCCTCTTGGGAAGGCCCCATCAGCTGTGGCCAGAGTGGCCTTTGGGGACTGAAATTCAGCAGCGTTGGGGGCAAGGTTGGGTGACGGGGTGGGGTGTGAAGGTTGCAGTAAACAGGACCCGCGTGTGGGGGGGATCTGTGTGAGGGAACCCTGTCAGCAGGACAGGGGAGCTGACAGCACTGGGACCTTACCCAGCTGTCCCCAAGAACTTGTCCTGGCTCTGTTCTGGAGCTTTGCAGGGGAGTTGAACTGAGAGAGGGAGCCCTGTGCAGAGCCCCGTGCAGAGGTCACGTTTTCCCAGCCTTTCTGCAGGTCTGTAATGTCAGCCCCTTCCCATTTATGGGGCTGAACTTGCCTTCAGCACCCTCTGGAAAAAGCCAGAGGTGTTTTGGAATATGACAGACACAGCAGGACACGTCAAACATGGCACAGGCCATGCTCAGCGTCCAGTGTGCGAGCACAGGAGGAGCAAGGACAGCCTTTGGGGGACAGATTTCCCCTTTGTTCACCCAGAAAACCCCCAAGTCCTGGCAGACATGGAGCTACAAGGGCTGGGGAGTACAAACACAGCCCGTGTGGGTCCCCATCCTCCTCACGGACACGGAAGGATGCCTGTGCTCCCCAAAAAAGGCAATTGTTATCCAGGGATGGGTGTTGGAAATGGGATTTCTCCCGGTATCCAGGGGCTCGGTGGTGCGGGGGAAGCTTGCTGGGGCTGTGTTTCAGAAGCTGCCGCCTGACACCTTTCAACGGTATTTGTTTCACTTCAAAAGGAAAAACGTTCTCTCGGCAAGTCCCAGAGGTGACAACCAGCCGGGGGATGGTTAATTATTTGTTACAACAAAAGAGCCATCACTGTGCTGATGGGAGGCTGCAGCTGCTCTGGAAGAATTCCAGCACCGAGGAAAGGGAAAGGCCCCCCCAGGGCCTGCAGGTGACACCCCAAAGTTGTGTCAGACCTTTGGTGGAGGGGTCCAGGCTCTTCCTTTCCATCTCACACCTTAAAAATGATCTGTGTCCCCCCAAAGCCCTGGATTTTGGGAGAAGGATATCACAGTGTCTCCTGTTGATGGTGTACACTGGCAGTTTGGGTGATGAGGGTGGGAGAAACCTCTCTTGGTTTATTCATTCCAGAGGGGTTACCTGCATTTTCTGGAAGTCGCTCTGGGTGAAGAAGGGCATGAAGCCTTGGGTCTGCTCAGCCAGCACGGACAGCAGGGACACCAGCAGCAAACTGGCCACCACCTTCCTGGAAACCATCCTGAGAGCCTGGACAACACGGGAAAGGAGACACCGGGGCAAGAGTGGAGAGGGAGGTTTGACAAGAAACGCCTTTGGCTCCGCACCAGCTGCAATCAGCTCAGCCCCAGCCCACCAGAGGGATATTTACTCTTCCAGTTGCTCCTGAGCTGAGAATAGAAGTGCCTTGACTGACAATTCTCTTCTCAAACCTGTTTGTGTAAACAGATTTGTTCTTGAGCAACATCTCCAGAGATTTCAAGCCCAGCCCTTCAGGACTGCTCAAGCCTCCCTGAGGTCTCGAGCCTCAGCCCTGCAGCTGTGTTGGTTTAAGACCTGCACCCATCGAGAGCAAACCCATCAATCCCAGCGCCAGCACAGGACACAGAGATGCTGCAAAGAGAAAAACCTTCAGACAGCTGTTTTGTTAATTTTTGTTTTGATTTTCCTCACCACTGGAAACCTTCCTGGATGGACTGGATCTTTTAAGAAGTCTCATTGAGTCCAAGGGAGATGGGAGAGGCATTTTCTAGCCCAGCTCTGTCTGAGCCTGGAATAAAGGGCTTTAAAAACCACCTCTGAAGTGATCTAACTGTGACTTCACGTCAGGAAAGGACTTATGTAAACATTGGATGTTCTCTTTAAATATTAAATTATTCTCTCTGGACAGACTTAATGAAGTCTGGTCCCCCAGCTTAACTTCTCCACCTGATTGGAGCCTGATCCTTAATTAGTTTCAGCAACCTCTTGGTTTGGGCATTATTGGGAAGACATTGTTAGGTCAAATCTGACTCCTGAATTAGATTTCCCATAAATATCAGCTGGTACTGAACTGAGGGCCAGTGGAAGTTAATGAAAATTCCCTTTCCACAGCACCCGGCAGCCACATCCTCTCCTTTCCCTGGGCACTGCTCAGGGCAGCACTGGTGCCATCTCCCCCTGCCCACCCAGCCTGGGCCACCAGGGCCACCTCCTGCCCCGGGACATCCCAGGGTGTCCCAGCCCTGTTTCCTGCAGGGATCCAGGCAGGAATTCTCAGGCTCTCCCCTTGCAACACAACCTCAGCAGCATCAATCTTTTGTGCTTTTTCATTTGTTCCATCGCTGCAGTAAATAAATAAATAAAATACTGCTGAATACAGAGAAAATAAACCAAATCACCTCCTTCATCTCATCTTGACTATCCCTTTGGGAATTGAATCGCTCCCTCTTCTCCCAGAAGAACACCCACACAGACTTCTCCACTCAGAAATATCCCTGCTGAATGGTCCCCCCTTGCCTGGCAAGCAGGACCTGTATTCCAGCCCAGAGATCTCTGGCTCAGCACCTCTCCAGGCGGAGAGCACTTGGTGGATTTGCTTCCCAGCTCCAAAGGGAGAAGAAGAAAGCAGGAGGATCCCGAGTTCAGCACTGTGGGCACACAGGGCTGGGACAGCGGTGCCAGCTCTGCTCACCCCCCAAAACCCAGTGCCAGTGTGGGGGCTGGAGGGGTGGGCAGCTGGCACAGCAACAAGACAGGACATTCACCTACCGAGCTGTCTCCCAAAAAATCCAACCATTCCTGTCACTAGGACCTGTCTGAGAGTCATTTTCTGCCTGCTCAGAGCAGCTCCCCGAGCACAGAGGGCACTGGGGCTCCCCATGGCTCTGCAGCAGTGCCCAGTGTCTGCCAGGTGCCCACAGGAGGCAGGAGCTGCTGGAATCGATGCTCCTGAGATGGGGATGAGGAAAAGTCACCTTCCTCCTTCTTTCAGCATCGGTTTTGTTCCCTCCTCCTCCTCTGAGCTGGCTCTGCTATGGCCAAGAGATGCCAAGACCTACCTGGGGAGTGCAGCCACGGGACGCTGGAGGTCGGAGCTCTTCTCCCTCCTGACACCCCTGGATGCTCCTGCTGGTTCCCCTCCCTTTATAAACCCGTACAGGCACTGAAGCCACTCACCGGTGACCCTGTCCAGCTGCCTGGCCTGCATGGAAACGGCTTTCCCAGGCAGGGAATGTTGTTATCTGCACTGGAGTTTGCCGAGTTTCTCGTTTCCAGGCAGATCCCCTTTGCTCCCTCCCCAGCTTCTTCGGCTGTTCCCAGTGGTCCCACAGCTGAGGCAGATCTGCTGCTGCCTCAGTTTCCCCACCTCTAAGATAGAGAAATTCCTCTCTCCTGGCCTGTGTTTTTACATCCTGAGCCTGCAGGACAAAGTTTTTAGGATGTGAATGTCAATTATATTTCTAATTGTAATTGCAAATCACAATAATTTCAGAAGTTGCCACTTTGAGTCTTCAAGTGGCCCCTTGTCCCATCCTCACTGAGCCTGGCACTGATCCCCCTCAGGAACACAAACCCTGCACTGTCATCCCTCTCCAGACAAACGAGGTGCTGAGAGAGGGAGGGAATTGTGCAAGAACTCATCCGTGCTCTCCTGGGACCATCAGCCAGGAGCTGATGCCAGAGGCTTTGGGATCAGGCCAGGCACATCCCGGTGCTGTTCCTGAGGGAGTCTGGGAGCAGCCAGGTGAGGGGAAAACGAGTTGGGAAGCCATGAAATGCTCCTGCCTCAAACGGGATCCGTGGGCTGTGAGAGCGGGGAGCGGCAGGCCTCCCTCCT
>NW_008236763.1:1240032-1243623 GCF_000691975.1 Corvus brachyrhynchos | reverse complement strand
CAGGGGCTGCCCAGCCTGGGGATGCCATTTGCCACCTGGCCCCATCGCAGCCAGTCAATAGGACACGGGCACACCAGGTGTCACCAGGGGCCTGCTGCTGTCACAGCCGTCAATAACGCTCGATTGGGGCCGCAGCCCTCCCGAAAACCTCATGTCCAGCACTCAGGTGCTTCCCGGATCCCTGGGCATTCGCTCCGGCTTATCACCCCCTGTGCCATGGAAAGCTCCCAGAGACTCCAGCACAGCTTTGCTCCCTGCAAACCTCCCTGGGAATGTGGCTGGGAGGTGATGGAAAGGATGTCACCCACAAAATGTGGGGTTTTCCCCTCCCTTCTCTAAACAATTTGCACCGACCCCATCTGACAGCGGTTCCCATTTTAGTTGACTTTTCCAGTCCTTTTTTCGCATGGTGATGATGGATGCAGCTGACGAGTCAGCAGATGGTGCTGGGAAGTGACAAATTAGTTACCAAGAAAGGTCACTTTTCCAAAGCACTAAACTTTCCCATGTCTTGTCCTGCTGTCCCTCCAAGACGCGTCCGGCTGGCAGCTTTCCATCCATCTGGGATGGAGCCTTCTGCCTCGGGAAGGACAACCTTCCAAATCAAACAGAGGGATGAAAATTAATCATATCTGTATTAGCTGCGTGCAGCCTGCCAGCTTCACCTCTTAATTATGCAAGAGTGCTCCGACAGCAAGGAATCGTGGAGCTGGAAATAAAGGATCTGCCTCCAGGTCTGGGAGCACCAGGGCAGGTGGGAGCAAGAGGCACCTCCTGCCTCTGGCTTGGCCCAGCCCATAAAGGCAGCTTTTGGCACATCCTGGTTGCAAAACAAGGATAAATGAAAATAAAAAAATCCCAGCTGGAGGTCTCCCTGCCAGCGCTGTAATTCCAAAATTCCATCCTGCTGCATCCCTGGCACAGTTTGCAACCTGCAGCCCCCGAGACTCCCCTTTGGGCTCCGGTGCCAAGTGGCAGCAGAGGTTAGAGGCTCAACAAAAACATGATGTGCAGGATGGACTTGTGTGCAGTTCTGCTTGTTCCTAAAGTGAAACATTTGGAATAACTGGGAGTCGTTTTCCCAGGAAACTGGCACTGGAAGTGCAGCCCATTAGGCCTGGTACCAGCTGCAGTGTCAAGGAACAAGGGGCAGAACGAGCTGCCCGTGCCAGCAGCACGGAGCATTTGTCTCCATGTCTGTGCTTCCCCCTCCAAGCTGCTCCAGGCTCGGGGTGGTTGCCAAAGGGATGCAGGAGGGCAGGAGATCGGAGCCTGATGTGGAATTGGAGCCTGGGGAAAGCACCTGGGGGAGCGGGGAGGGCTAAAATCCCACCCAGGCAGGCACTGGGCGTCCCCAGCAAAGCTTCCAGTTCAGGGCTGAGCATCAGAGCTCCAAGAGCCACCAAGGGCCACATCCTCCTCTTCCCCCACATCCAACACTGCTTGGATGGAGCTGGGAATGGGGGACAGGACTTTGTGCAGGGCCAGTTGTTCCCACAGCCCTGCCAGACCCACCATTAGGCTTGCAAAAATCCCATCCGCTACCCCCAGTTCCCTTCCTGGAGCCCACAGGAATCCATTCTCACCCCACTCCCATGGAATTATTTTTGCTTGGAGGCAGATGGGTCCAAAACCCCGCACAGGATTGAAGGGCTGCGGTCACACAGCGAGGGCAGAGTGGGAAGGAGCTCATTTTGGGCTGAAACCTCCTTCTCCCAGCCCAGGCACATCCTGCAGCTGCTGCCCCTGCGTGGATGTGGTGCAGATTTCACAGGCTCCTGATGAATAAAGCACCACTGGCAGATTTTAATGCCATTTTCCAAATATTAATGCCAGATACACCTTTGCAGAACCACAGGCTTAAAGCACCTGTTCATTTGCAGCGTGAATGCTTCAAGGGCCCGGATTTCCCCCTTCCTCTCCCCATCCCACTTGGATTCCTCCCCACAGCTCTGGTGTAAATCCAGGTAATTCCTGGCAATTCCTGGCTGGGTGAGGATCAATAGGAAGGATTCAGCTCCTGCTGACTCCCCAGACCAGTTCAGCTCCTGGTTCTGACAGCAAAGGATGATCTCAGATTAATGGGGAATTTGTCTCATGGAGTTTCTCCCTCTCCCACTCTGGAGGCTCCAGGGGCTGTGGGCACAGGGCAGGGCAGGTGTGGGGAAGCAGGGGAAGGTTTGGGGGAGCAGCAGAGGGTCAGGAGCCTGTCAGGGGCAATGATCTCACTTCTACCTGTTCTTGTGGCCCCTCAGCACCTGCAGCTCCCAGAGCTCCCCCGAGGAGCAGCTCCATCCCAGCAGGACTGGGATTCACAGCCCAAAATTCACACCAAAGCCTCTCTGGAAAACCTGCCCTGAGGTGACCTGGGCACCCCAAAACTGGGGAGATTCTGCCTGCTGCCTCAGCTTCTCCATGGAAGTACAAAAGAGAGGGAAAATGGTTTTCTGGACAGAGCCTGGGTGGTTTTGGCTTCCCTACGAGGGCTGGAGGGGACAGGCACTGACCAAAATGTCCTATCCCATAACAATCCTCTTCCACAGGAATTAACAAAAAAAAACCAAAAAACCCCACATTTTTAAAAACCCCTTTTTCTAATAAAACAAATGCGCTTATAAAAACTTTCTCTTGTCTCAAACAAGGAAAAAGAAATAAACAGGAGAAAAACATTTCCTTGCCTCGTTTCTCTACATTTTTGGTCACTTCTTTGCCACCCGCTCCCGGATCTGGAAGAAGTGAAGAGAGAAAGGAGAGGAGGTGAGAAAACACGACGGGATGCAGCTCAGCTGTTCCCATTTTGCTTTTCAAATCGGAGCCACCCGGTTTTCACTTGAGGGCTCAGGAATATTTTTAGGAATGGTACAAAATGCAGCCTCACGCCCAGGGAGGGGCTGTCACTGGATTGTCCCGTGGGGCTGGGTGATGTCCCTGGGCACCCCACTGTCCTTTTGGGGTGCTGTGACCCCAGGCAGGCGATGGGGGAGCCCAGCCAAGCCCTGGGCTGAGCTCAGAGGCAGGGAAATCACTCAGATTTCAGCCGAAGAGATCCCTGCCCTGCTCACAGGGGATATTTATTCGATTTGATGAGTAGGAATTCAGCTTTTCCACACTTCAGGCACCCACTGACCTTTCATTGCCTCATTCCCTCCTTCCCCTGCCCTGTTCCCATATCAAACACCAGTGGAGCAGGTTAAGCACTACAAGACAACACCAAGGCACCAGGAAAAGCCCCAAATGCTTTTTGGGGGGCTGCTCACACCATCCCATCAGCAGGAGGAGGATGGACGATATTCCTGCTCCCCCATGGGATGCCAAGTCCAGCCCCATGCAGGTGAAGGGCTCAGGTAAGGCCGGGCTGGCTGCAGGCAGGTGTTCCCCTGGCAAAGGGGAGGTGGGAGCAGCATCCAAGCACCAGGATCTGCAGGTGCTCACCAGGGACAGCGGCCACTCCTGTGCCCATCGAGGGGGACAGAGGGGCAGGGAAAACAGGCAGGAGGGAATAAAAGCAGGGAAAGGAAGGAGAGGGGGGACAGAAGGGCAGGGAAAACAATTGGAGAGGAAGAGGAGGAGGGGAAGAGAAAGGGGGGGAGG
>NW_008236763.1:1215627-1239843 GCF_000691975.1 Corvus brachyrhynchos | reverse complement strand
GAAAGAGAAGTGGGGGGAAGAAAAGGAGGGGGGAAAAGGAGAGGGGGAAAGAAAGGCAGGGAAAATAATTGGGGAGGAAGAGAAGGAGGGAAAGATAAAAGAAAGGGGAAAGAAAAAGAAAAGGGAAAACAAGCAGGGGGGAATAAAAGGAGGGAAAGAAAGAAGAGCAGGGACAGAAGGGGCCCAGCCATCGCTGTGCTCAGCAGTGCCAGCTGCCAGCAGTTTTCCCAAGAGTGGATGATGCCCGATGCCCAGGATTTATTTGGTGCTCTCCCTGGAGTCTCCCTGTTCATCCCAGCACCCCTCAGCAATCAGGGGCCGTTTATCTGCCACAGAGGAGAAGGGTTCTGGCTCTCAAGGCACCAATTCATCCTGGGAGGAACAGGGAGGCAGAGTTGGATGGCTTTTGGAGTGAAAAAGAGACTCAGACGTGGCAGATCAACGAGCTCCCGGGTGAGGGATCCCGGGAGAGACCTGGGGACAAGGAACAGCAGCACATCCATCCTGGCTGGGGTATGGCAAAAAGATCTGCAGAGCCACTGGGGCCTGGGCAGCCAGGCCTGATCCCAGCACAGGGCTCACTTCTGATCAAATGCCCGTTTAATCCGTGGATATTTTGCTTAGGCGCGGAATAGCAACCTCAGCGAAAGCCTCTCAACCACAAAGGCTTTAGAGAGCTAAACTGTAAAGATTGGGAATTAAGGGGAATAAATATTAATGGAAGGGCTGGGAAAATCCATCATTTTTCCAGACAATCCTGCCTGTGCTCCTCTGCACAGGGCTGTGGCATTTATGGCTCTCTGGAGCAGGAGCTCCACGTGCTCGGAGGGATCGCGCAGGGATGGAACTGCGGCACGAGCCACGCAGAGGCTGGAGAGAGCCCACATCCCACGGGAGAGGGAAAAGGGAGCCAGGACTGCCCAAGAAAAGGGTTGTTGGGCCAGTATGGGACTCAGTGTGCAGCAAACCCTGCGCCAGTGTCGGTGGCTGCGGGTCAAGCCCGGAGCGGCGCAGCCGGAGCCAGCGCCGTTACATAAAGGGCTGGAGAGCAGCCCGGCCTGGGCTGGATGGGAGAAATGAATCCAATTACAGGATGAAGGGCACAGGGAGAGGATGGACACATTTGGTCTGGAGAAAATCCCTAAAAGGCTTTAAAGCAGGGATGGCAAGAAGAGGACGAAAATGAATCGCGGTGCAGGACACGCAGCCACCACCGAGAGGAGTTGGGGTCTTGGAATGCAGCAGGAGGCAGGAAGGGGGCTCTGCACCTGGCTGAGGGAAAAATACCACCAGGATGTGGCTTCTGTGGGAGTTGGCTGTTCCTGGGGATGTTGGAGCGAGGAGCCAGCCCAGCCAGGCACCAGGGAACAGCCCTGCTGGAAAGAGGAAACAAGCAGGCAGCCCCCAAATTTCCTCCGTGCTGATTCCCATAAAATTATAACCCAGCTGCCCGTGTCACAGCAGGCTCCAGACTTCCACTGAGAAAACCAAGGGTTTGTATTAGAAAGAGAAAAAAAACCAAATTGACCCAGTTATGATAAAACGAAGCAGCGCGTTCACAGCGTCACTGTGGAGGCCCATGAGCAGCCGCAGCGAGGCCCTCGGGAGTAGCAGGATTCCACTTCAGATGAGATTTACAAATTAAAAGAGCTGGGTTATTTCTGTGTGCCTGAACCCCCTTTCCTGGCGGCTCAGCCGGGCTCGAGCAGACACTGTAGGCTGAGGGGTGGTGCCGTGCACGTGCATTCCTCGGGAATTCGGGAAAAGCCTTTCCTTTGCCTCTCTGACTTTGCAGTCCAGCACCTGCCCCTGGTCAGGCAAAGGAGGAGAGCTGGACACAGATCCCTGACCCCCATCTCCCCTGGTAACTCCTGCCCAACACCTCAGAGAGCCCATAAACCAGCCCAAAATCCAGACTGGCTCCAGTTTGCAGGCGGGAAGATCAGAGCGGCGTTTTTGCCATCGCCCCTGGCAGAGCACGACTTGCTCCAGGAGCAGCCCGGGAGCGGTGCCGGAGCTGCCGGGATTTGCCGGCTGTGCCGGCTGCTCCTCGCTGCGGGGCCGGGGGGACTGTCTTGCACACCTGCCCACTCTGCCACAGCCCCGGGTTGTCACCGAGGGAGAAGTGTTGACAGCACCACACGGAGCGGAGCGGGTTCGCAGCTGAGCCGGGATTGCTCAGCTCCTTGGCAGGGAAGTGATGGGGCCCAAAGAGCGCCTGTGTCTCCAAGGAAATCCTACAGCGCTTGGAGAGGCATTACCTGGATCAGCAGTGGGAGGAAAAGGCTGGGAGATGACAGAGCTTGCAAATACCAGGAGAAGAGGTTGGCGTGGGGGAGCTCTCCCCGCATCCCAGCTGCTTTATGGCTTGGGGGGAGAGCCTGGAGCGGGATGGAGATGGAGAACCTGCATGGAAAACAGGAGCTTGGGTCCCTCCTGCTCCAATTTTGTGCATGAGAGACAGGAGACAGCCTGCTCTGCACTCTTATTTTTTGGGGCAGAAGCAAGGGCACCTCCCCGTGCCCCCCCAGCCCCTGCCCTGGGTGGGTGCCCGGGGCACGGCCACTGAGCCACCGAGCCACCAGCCATGGCCAGGTAATCCCTGCTGGGGGAGGGCCGGCCCAGCAAACCCAATTGTAAATACATCAGTGTCCTCCTTCTCCCTGCCACACGTTTAAATCTATTTGATCCACTCTAATGGATTGATCTACAAGTTTGTGCACACACATCCTGCTTTGGACGGGCGGCTGGCAGCGCCTCGCCCATCATGGCCTGTCAGCTCCGCTCAGCCTCACCTCCAGCGCAGAGCGAATCCAATTACAGGATAAAGGGTTTTCTTCCCCTCCATATGGTCTCTATAACGCTCTGGCTTTATCTTGCCTTAACCCCTTTCCTGGCGAGGGAGCTCACAGCCCGCCCTAAGCAGCTCAGCGCCGCGGCCCTGGGTGGCTGCTATGTGATATGGGAAACGGGGTCTTCCCAGGGCACCCAGCGACACCTTCCTCCCTCTTTTCCTGCCCACTGAGGAGGAATGAGCCCCCACAGGAGGGAGATTCAGGGCAGCACTGGTTACAAAACCAGCCAGAAGCACAGGAGTGAGCTCAGCCTCGCAGGCAGCATCGTGCTCACGGCCGGGGTTCACGGGGCTGTGCATCAGTCCAGCACCACGAGCTCAGCACAGATGTTCCCTTCATGACTGATTTGTTGTGCTTTTGCATTTCCCTCCACCTTGCTCTGCCAGGTGTTCCCCAGGTGCCCCTGGGCAAGCAGCTCCTGTGCCTCCTGTGCCCAGCAGGGCTCCGGGAACCCAGCTCTGCCATGTGAGCTCTGCCTGTCGCTGATCCCTGTGAACCGAGCGTGTCGGCTCTGTGCAGGCCGGTTATTTGATTATCATTATCATTCCTTGCTTTACACAGGACATGAAAGCCCAGAGCAGCTCAGGGCCCCCTCACGCCGCGCACGAACAAGCAACAAACGAGAGACAATCTCAGCTCAAAGCGCTTGGCAAAGCAGGAAGACCTGCAAGGGGCAAGAAAAGCCTTTTCTTGAGGACAAACACAGAGGCAGCAGAGCTCTCCTCCCGCATTAGGCAGGGCCTGGAATTTGCTGTTGTCACAGAGTCAGCGCGGAAAACAACCGGGAGCTCTCCAGGAGAGAGAGCAGCCCATAAACTTTCCCCGCTAAGAGACACCAAATTAAAGCCGTCTCTGTGACAGGGCTGCGGCAGGAGCCCAGGTTGCATTCAGGACACGTCCTGGAGGGACCAGCCACCCTCACCGGTGTCATTTCCCTGCTCTGGGTTTATTCAAGGCCTTGGCCATTGCTCCGGCTGCGCTGACCTGCCCAGAGCTCTAAATCCAGCGGCCTCGGGGCAGTGACCCAAGGGGACATGTCCATGAGGACAGCTGGGAGGGGACAGCCCTCTTACAGAGCACAGGTGACTCAGGCTTACCTGCTCCACAGGCAGCTCCCAAAAAGGGGAAGGGCCTGGTCCAGGTCTCGTTGATGGTCAGTTGACAGTCCTGGTCCAGTTGTCCCTGTGAAAGATGTCTGGGAACCACCCACGAAGCCAAATCTCCTCCACACTCAGCTGCCAGGGTGAGTGGAGAGGATCTGCTGAGCCACGAAAGGTCCCTCTCCCAAAAAGCGCAGCTGAGTGTTCCCCCAGCACCCAGACTCCGCGTCCCTCTTCCCCCCTCACCTTCCTTTGCACCACCCTCAACTCTTGACTCTTTAGGAGAGGGCGGGACACCCCAAAGGGGTGCCAGGAAGGGATGGGAGGTGACAACTTTCCCATGGGATACCCACGTCCACATGCAAAACCTTGGAGAAGCACCAGAGCTTTGGGCTGCTGGTGGCACTGGTGGCGAGGGCAAAGTGTTTTTGAAGGTGGGGCATCAGAGTGAGATATTGGAGCTGGAGAGTCGCCTTCTCCCATGGGAGTTGTGAGGGACACACTGGAACTGAGGTGGATGTGCAGCTGTTTGTGTGGATTAGAATTTCTGGACTCTCCTTTGGTATTCAACTCATTCTGCAACAATGTGCCTGATTTTTGTACATCTGGAGCCTGACCATGGCCAGGAGGGGCAGGAAATTCCTCCAGGGAAAGCTTTGTGAGGTGTAAGGCCATGGCACTCCTCTGCTTTCCACTCATGCCCTCAAGGAAGACCTGGAGCAGGAATTTCACGGTGAGATGATTCCAAGAGTCACATCCATCCTGTGGGGAGCCCTGGTCCCGGGGCACCTGAGGCTGGCGTGACCCACTTCCCTGCACCACGTCCTACTTCTGCTCCCGCTGCATCTCCGCAGGCGGATCAGGGATTAGGACACCATCCATCCCAACGCCCCCTTAGCCTTCCGCTCCCGGCCTCCAGCTCGGAGACGCTCCAGGCGTGCAGGAGACCTCATTCATCCCACAGGACAACGGTGACTTTTTCCATGGGCTGTGCCTTGGGGAGGGCAGTGAGGAGGAGGAGGCCCAGCTTACCTCGTTATCCGATCAGCTCCCTTAACGCCCCACATCCCCGGGATTAATGGAAGAGCTTCCCTAAGGCGCCTTAGGCAGGTCCCCTGGAGAAGGAGCACCCATGACCCAGAAGGAGGAAATGGTGAAGAAGAACTTGGATGAGGTGGAGCGTTGGTGCTCCAAGCTGGCACTGGCTCTGCTGGGAAGGGTTTCCCGGGCTCGTGTGTGCTGGGATGGGGATCCCACACTCTGTGCTGAGAGCCTGGGAGAAGCTCCCTTCCATCCCTCTTGCTCTCGCAGGCTGGGCTGGTCTCTCTGCACTCCCTGGAGGGAGTTCAGGACATCAGCGGTGTCCTTTGCCCCAAGGCACAACCAGGGGTGTGATCAGGTTCACACAACCAAGAGCCCTGCCCCAAAACGCTACATTTCCCAAAAAATTACCAACTGCATTACCTTTGGGATGGGGAGTGGCTTCCCCTCCTACCTTTGCCCAGCTCCAGGCCCTTGGCTGTGTCAGCAGAGCCTGGATTTTGGATGGGGACACCCAGCAGCCCCCACACTGAGCCAGACACCCGAAACAGAGCCCAGCCAACAGCTCAGACCCACAGAGCTCAGTCCAGTCCTCCCCCAGTGACCTCCTCCCCAAGTGGGGCAGAGCTGGCCACTCCCCAGTCCCCAGGTGGCCTCACGGAATCCTTCAGTCACCCAGGGACACCCCAAACCTGTGACACACCGTGGGCCCCCCCCCCCCCCCCTCCCCCCCCCAGCCACTCCCAAACTCCCCACTGCTCCTCCCACCTTTGCCCCTCTTCCCAAGGGCTCCCCACCCCATCCCTTCCTGCCCCCTTAAACAACATTAAACACTTAATGGCAATTAATACGCTTTAATGCAGGTTTTGGGGCCAACTGGCTGCTTAGAGGGTGCTTAAACCATCAACCCCTCTCAATCCCGTTGCCCTTGTCATACAAAGTTAGCCGAGCCCCTCGTCAGCCTCCCCCCTCCCTCGAGGAGGCCGGAGGGTATAAAACCACCCCGGGGCGCGGCACCGCCAGCCCCCAGCGCGGCGCAGGGCAGGGCACCACCTCCATCCCCTCACCTTTTGCTGCTCCTCGTAATTCATTTTCGTAGATCGGAGGGGAATCCTCTCACTGCGCGTTTTCCGCATTGGGAGGGGGTGGGGCTTCCCTTTTTTTATTAATCAGGGTCAAAACGCAATTCATTGCAGAAAAACCCCTCCGGCAGAGCAGCTCCCGTAGCGAGGGCAGGATGAACGGGACGGAGGGGATCAATTTCTACGTGCCTATGTCCAACAAGACAGGGATAGTGCGGAGCCCCTTCGAGTACCCGCAGTACTACCTGGCCGATCCCTGGAAATACAACCTCGTGTGCTGCTACATGTTCTTCCTCATCTCCACCGGCTTCCCCATCAACTTCCTCACCCTCCTGGTCACCTTCAAGCACAAGAAGCTCCGGCAGCCCCTCAACTACATCCTGGTCAACCTGGCGGTGGCTGACCTGTTCATGGCCTGCTTTGGCTTCACCATCACCTTCTACACCGCCTGGAACGGCTACTTCGTCTTCGGCCCCATGGGCTGTGCCTTGGAGGGATTCTTCGCCACGCTGGGAGGTAAGGGCTGGAAATGGGGGCTTGGGGCTTCTTTCTCCAGGGCTTTGGGAGCCCGGTTCCATCCCTTCGTGGCACTGCTGGGATGTGAAGCATCGTTCCCCCTCATGTGGGGCTCACCTTGCTCTTAAAACTGGGGAGGAAAACAGATTTCTGCATGTTTGCCCTCCTCCATGGCATCGTGGCAGGGAAAGGAAGCCTGGGAAGGGATCCTTGTTTGCAGGATCCAGCCTGGGGTCACCTGGCCCTGCTGGTCACTGGGGTGTCGCACCAAGACCTGCCAGGGATGACCGCAGCATGTTCCTGAATCAGCACCAAGCAGCTCGGACCAAGCACAGGCTTGGACTTGATCACCTTAGGGGTCTTTTCCCAACTTTCACAATTCCATGATTATTTCTTTGCCCAAAGGCTTCCCTTTTTGGGGAAATGGAGGGTTTAGAAAGGGAAGAGAAATCCCTCAGGAAGGGAACCCCACGGAAGAGCTCCAGGCAGGGAGAGATGAGAGAGCTCAGAGCTTCTCCAGGAGCAGAAGGAAGGGGAGGAGGATGCAGGGGGGTTCCCAAGCTCCCTAGGGATGGCTCAGCTCTTTCCCAGCTGCACCAAATTTGGGTGCCCTTGGGATTTTCCTCAAGGCATTTCTCAGGGACACAATTACCGCCAACACTTTGCCCTGTGGAAAAACAGGGAAAATTCACTTGGCAGCCAGAACCCACGCAGCCAGCCCTGCCCACGCCACACCTCGTGATGGATCTGACAGCCAACAGTCCTGGTTGGAGAGATCCAGAGCCACCACGGGGACTTTGCTTTCCTTCCCCTAAACGGGGCCACTTCCCACAATGATGCTGCTCTGAAAATACATATTTTAAAAACATGGATATCCTGCCAAAGGCACAGCTGCATGTCCTGATCCAAGCCAAGGAGCAAAGAAAGGCTTGGTTTTGGGGTCAGAAGACCCCAAAGTCTGCCCCATTCCGGCTCAGCGAGCCTCTTGTACCTCTCAGAGGAGGAGGAGGCTCCTGTTCCCAGGGAAGGAAGCTGGCTGGGAAGCAGCGGCTGTGCGAGCAGCAGGTCCCCAGTGAATCCCAGCACAGGGTGTCGTTATCAGCAGCTTATCACAGCTGGGGGCATTAGCAGGCTTACAGCACCAGCTAAACGCTCCCAAATCCCCTGAAGTTTAATTATCCCTCATAAATACATGTGCACGTTTGCCCACCCACGCAGCCTCCCCTCCCTGGGCCTCCCCCTGATCCAGCGCCAGCGGAAGGCTCGTGAAATGCACATTTAAAGGAATCAACAGGTTTGGAGGCATCTGGCAGCATTGCTGGGAATTGTGCTTCCCCACGCCCAGGTGGGATTCACCCCCTTGATTCTTAATTTATTGAAAACCCCACGGTGATCCCTCCTCTGCCCTGAGCATCCTCTCGGCTCCCAGAGCTTTTGCACGTTTCGGGTGGAGGATTCCCAGTTATTTAGCAGGATGCTGCTTATCCCACGCCGATCCCCAGCTCCCTCTGCTCTCCTCTGGGAGCACCAAGGGAAGGTGGGGCCCAGAGGGGCTCTGACCACTCCGTGGGCTCTCCTTCTCCTCCCCGCAGGCCAGGTCGCCCTGTGGTCCCTGGTTGTCCTGGCCGTCGAGCGCTACATCGTCATCTGCAAGCCCATGGGCAACTTCCGCTTCTCTGCCAGCCACGCCGTGATGGGCATCGCTTTCACCTGGATCATGGCCGTTTCCTGCGCCGCCCCGCCGCTCTTCGGCTGGTCCAGGTGAGTCTGAGGATCCCCAGCAGCTCCTGCATCCCTCCATCCACGCAGAGAGCAGGTGGCTCCTGGCAGGGAAGCGCTCGGCCTCGGAGGCGGGAAATGAATGCCCCGTTCCCGTGGGAGAGAGGGAGCGTCACAACAAGCTGGCACTGCGCACTCGAGTGGACCCAAACCACCTGTGCCACCCTTCTAGCATCCCCCATCCTCAGGGAATTCCATCCCTGTTGCTCCCAAGGAGGGTCCCGGAGCAGATCCCGACCTTTCTCCCTTGCCAGGTACATCCCGGAGGGGATGCAGTGCTCCTGTGGGCCCGACTACTACACCCACAACCCCGACTTCCACAACGAGTCCTACGTGCTCTACATGTTCATCATCCACTTCATCATCCCCGTCATCGTCATCTTCTTCTCCTACGGGCGCCTCGTTTGCAAAGTCCGGGAGGTAACGGCCGGAGGGGACCGAGGGGGGCAGGGCAGGTGGCGCGGGGGGGATGGGGGACGTGGGCCAGGGGTGGAAAGCTGCCCCTCACCACCCTCTCTGTCCACAGGCAGCGGCCCAGCAGCCGGGATCAGCCACGACCCAGAAGGCGGAGAAGGAGGTGACGCGGATGGTGATCCTCATGGTGCTGGGCTTCATGATGGCCTGGACGCCCTACGCCGTGGTGGCGTTCTGGATCTTCACCAACAAGGGCGCCGACTTCACGGCCACGCTGATGGCAGTGCCTGCCTTCTTCTCCAAGAGCTCCTCCCTCTACAACCCCATCATCTACGTGCTCATGAACAAACAGGTGAGATGCCCCGGGGCTGAGCAGCACATCTGGGGGCTCCTGGGGCACGTTGCTCCTTCCCAGAAGGGGTTGGATCTCAGTCCATCCAGGGACTCCTGGTCCTGCAGCGCATCCCTACTGGCCCCCCAGTGCCACCATTCTCATTTCTCTCCCTCCCCAGTTCCGTAACTGCATGATCACCACAATCTGCTGCGGCAAGAACCCCTTTGGGGATGAAGACACCTCCTCTACCGCATCCCAGAGCAAGACTGAGGTCTCCTCTGTCTCGTCCAGCCAAGTATCACCTGCATAGACCATGGACAGTTTGAACTGGGGTGACCTGCCGAGCTCAGGGACCCAGACAGACGCCCCACAGCCACTCCCTCGTGCCCCGGCCCCATCCTCTGCAGGAGAATTTAGCTGTGCCCGTCCTGCCGTAGCATCCCCCGCGCAGACCCCACCCCACACATCCACAGGGACCCACACGTGGCACTCTGAGCTCTGCCACTCTGAGCCCGGGGAGCCCAGGGCCCTGCCCCAGCTCCCAGGAGCACGTCACCTCTGGAGGACTGTCCCTACCTGTCCCCAAACAGCAGCGGTCGGTGGGGACCCCCAAACCTTTTCCTGCCCGAGTCCCACTCCCCACCAGCATCGCCCTTCCCTGGGCTCCAGGGGCTGGCTCAGGAGCATCCAGCCCTCTTTTGCAAAAATCTGAATATTCTGGCAAAGCCCCAGGAGCAGGACCCTGTGGCCGGGGTGGCCCCACCTGCCCCTCACCAGGGCACGAGCCCAGGGCTCTCCGGAGCCGCGCTCCCGCCCAGGGCTTCCCAGCAGGAATCGATTCCCGCAGTCTCTATAAATCAACATAACAAACGGAGCCACGAGCGGGCTCTGCTTCCAGCCCGACTCCCTCTATCCCCAAGACAACACTGTAGATATATTTTTTTGTCTTGGAACCTGTAAATATTTGCTCATGTCCTTTGAAGTCTCTATCCCTCTCAGCCCTTTCCTTTCTCCTCCTCTTCCCGATTCCGAGGCAGGGAAATCCCCTTCCACCTCTGCTCTGGCTGGACAGGCACAGCCAACCTTGGAGGGTGGGGCCGGGACCGGAGCGCTTTCCTGTACATATTTTATAAATAAATAATCTCGTGTCAGCACAAGGACGTCTGCAGTCAAGGAGTAGGGATTAAAAAAATAAGAAATAAACAGAAGCAGCACAGAGAAAAACACAGATGCTCAGTCCTTGTCCTTTCTCTTGGGCTCTGGGGACAAGATGTTGGTGGCCAGCTGGGGGAACACGAAGCTGCTCTTGGAGACACAAGCCTGGAGCTGTCCCAAAAGCCGTGGGAAGGGGGATCTGTGGGTGACACCATCCCCACAAGGTGACAGCCCCGTCAGCTGGAGCGCCAAAGGTGTTTAGAGGCAAAAAGAGACAGAGAGGGCACAGCCCTCACTGCCCGGCCGCTGGTTTCTATCCTTTAATATTTAAGGTTTCCCCGTGTAGCCTTAAATGAAGCTTCATCTGAGAGCTTCTCAGGGAGTTCGAGTTCCCCTTCCTGCAGGGCCCTTCCAGGCAGCATCATGATGGAATTGGCAGAGTCAGGGAAAAATTGTTCCCTGTGTCAGGGAATTCGTTCTGGAGTGGCTGGAGAGCGATCCCGGTGCCATCGCTGCCAGAACCTCGCCCTCCTCCCCTCCCTTCTCAGCTCACACCTGCCCTCTCAGGTGTTTTTCCTCCTTTTTGGGTCCAAAGCAACCAAAACCAGCGGGAAGCCCCTGGGATGGGAACACAGGGATAGGAACCACCTTTTGCCCCAAAGCAGCAGGGCCTGGGGAGGGGGAAGGGGGCAGCCCCAGGCCCAGCTTTCCCTGCACCCTCCTGTCTCTGCACCCACCCAAATTCGGGGTTCCCAGCCAGGACTGCCCCGGAGCAGCTCCCACACCTGTGCTGAATAATTCATGGCCACTCTGCCCATCCCGGGAGCCTCTTTTCCTTCCCCACAAAGCCCCGAGCCCGTTTCCTTTAGTTCCTTTAGGGGCACTAGGGCTGTTTCATGGCGAGCAACCGAACGTGTGGAGGAGCCCTCGGCATCCCTTACCTCCCCCCGGACTCTGGAGTAAAAAGTGTTCCAGGAACAGAGCCCTGGGCCCCCTGAACGGGCCTGGCCATGTATCCCCCGTGTTTGGGATTGTTTTTAAATGCTGCAGCTCTAGCCCGGGGCTGCTGCCTGTGGCTGAGGGCTGAGGCGAAGCGATGCTGGGAGGACCCCCAGGGAATCCACCAGGAATCCACAGGGAATCCACCAGGAATCCACACGGCCCTGGGTGAGGATAAGAGCAGTCTGTGATCCCTGACAGGGAATTCTGGGGAGCCTGCGGGTGGGCTGAGGCTTTGCAGCCGAATTCCCATGGGCAGGAGAGGCAGGGAGCAGAGTCCAGCCCCGTGGTGCTGCGGCAGATTCCGGCAGCGATTCCAGCAGCAATTCCAGCAGCGATTCCTCCTGGCTGTTCCCACCTGCACTGCCCATCCAGCTGCTCTCCAGATGTGCCACTGCCCACACCACCATGGAGAATTAACCCCAGCAGAACAGTTTTACCTCCATGGTGCATCTGTCCCGCTGCAAGGGACATTCCCAAGGTGGATCCTGCCTGGAGTGTGCCCAGGATGGAGTGAAGAGGGGATGGAGGTGTCCAAGGAACGCCTGGATGTGGCACTCAGTGCTGTGGGCTGGTGACAAGGTGGGGATCAGCCACAGGTTGGACTCGGTGATCCTGGAGGGCTTTTCCAGCCTCAGGGATTCTGGGATCCTGTCGCTCTCAGCAGTGCAGGCAGGTTGGGCTCATCCATGGTGCAAAGGAGCTGCTGTGTCTGGAAGCTTCGATGGGAGTAGAAAAATAAACCTGTCCTGAGAGAGGGACCCCTCTGCAGCAGCAACTGAGGATGATGATGGAACTCATTCCCCTTGACCAAATCCCTAAAAAACCCCAAAATATCCAAGCTCAGAACTGATTTCTTCAAACCATGGGGGCAGGGGAGGAGCAGCCACCAGACAACCAAAAACCCAAACCTCACCCAGCCCAACAGACCCAACCCTTCCATGGCACAAAGCATCTCCTTCTTTTCCATGGATGTATCCGGACACTGCATTTGCAACCAGCAGGGCCCATCCAGGCACCACCCCCCCAGAGCAGGCACCACCACCTGCTCCAGCGCCGCTGGCCTGGCCCTGCTGCCACCAAAATTCAGATGCAAGCTGAGGAAAGCAGCCAGACTTATCCAGGGAACTGAGACAGCTGGAATCTGGGGCCCAAAGGGCACTTCAGTGTCTGACTCCCATCCATCCTTCTGCAGCTGGGATCGTTCCTCCTCATCCCAGCACTGCCGTCAGCTGGTTTAGGAAAAGTGCAGTAATTGGCTCAATTCATTTTAAATCAGTTCTCGTTTGTGCAAGCAGCACTCGGGGTAAAGCGGCTCGGAGTTAATAACATCCTGATTTGGAGCATCCGCAGGGATGAGGAGGGGAGTCTCAGTGAGGAGCTGCTCTTGGTCTTTGCCCCATAGCTCTGGGCACAGACAGAACCCCCAAAAAAGGGGCAAACCAGGGTCCTGGCCCAGTGCTGTTCCCCACAATCCTCATCCTGCCCAGGGCTGACCCCTCCAGGCTGGAATGGCACTGCCTGGATTTCTCCCAGGACATTTTTATCCCATCAGTGTAGAAGGAGCAGCTCCGTGCCAGAGGGTCTGGCTCTGCCCATTTGTCTCTGCCAAAGGAAAAACATCTCCTTGTCCAGCCACTCCAGCAGCTCTGGGAACAAGATTAAAACCCTCAAACACCCCCCCCTTCCCTCTGTGCCATCACACACAGCGCTGGAGGGGCCAAATCCCTCTCTGGGGTGCCCAGATGCTCATACCAGGGGGAGAAGCTGCTCCTTAAGGGAAAAACTGCTGGAATTATATCTTGGGAGAGGCCAGGATTTCCCCTGACAGGGCCAGGGGGACCCTGCACAGCCCCAGCAGCCCAGAGAGACCCAGGCAGAATTTGCCTCCCACCCAGGAGGGTGCACAAGCCCCCACGTTTGTGTCACATCCCCAGCCCAAATCCATCACGGCCGCCTGTGTCACATTAGCAGCAATAAAAGGATTCAAACAGCAATTCCTTACTTTTATGAACAAATGGCCCTGGCTGGATGATTCAGGCAGCATTCAATTCCCAGCCAGAAAGTGTCAGCAAAAATCCCGGCCCCTCGCATGTAGGTGGATAACTGCAAATGAAAGGAGGGAATTATTAGCACTTAATGCTCCGTGGGTTTGCACTCCCCGGTGCTCCTCTCTGGGAGATGCCAAACGCTCCGGTGCTCCAACAGCTGGGGGGGCCTCCCAAGGGGGGCTGCAGCGGTTGGGGTGATGCCTTTGGGCACTGGGATCGTCCTCATCCCACTGCCAGGGCCCTGCTCCAGTTCAGCCCCTCTAGAGCCCTTTTCTCCTCCAGACTTTCCCTTCCAGAACCCCTTTTCTCCTTCAGCCTGTCCTTTCCAGAGTCTCTTTTCTCCTCCAGCCTGTTCCATCCAGAGCCCCTTCCTCCTCCAACCCATCTCCCATCCCAAACCCCTTTTCTCCTCCCCCATCTCCCCTTCAGAGCCCCTTTTCTCCTCCATCCCATCCCATCCCAAACCCCTTTTCTCCTCCAGCCCATCCCCTCCAGAGCCCCTTTTCTCCCCCCACACCCCCTCTTCCATCTCCTCCTCTCCCATCTCCTCCTCTCCCATCTCCCCCTCCCCACCCTCCCACTCTCAGCTCGCTGCCAACACCACAGGAGCCTCAGGGACCCCAGCCCCTTGGTGGGACAATCCCCCCAGCTCCAGAGGGATCCAGGGAGGCTTCCCCATGCCCCTGGGGCTGCTCCTGGCCGTGGAGAAGCACGCTCCAGCCTCCTCCAGACTCTCCATTTCTCCTTCACCCAGGCTGCCCATATTTTTCTTGTTCATCAGACTGACAAATGGGCAGAAAACAGACTCCTGGCGATTTCCTGCATAGGCTGCCCACTCCTCCTCTCCCCTCAGTGATGACTGAGAGCTGAAAAAGCAGGAATAGCATATGAATTCCCTCACTGCTTTAATAAATACCTCTATTACCTTGTGCTTTCCCCCAGCTCACTGTGCAGCTCCTGCTGCCCGCCAGGCAGACGTGATAAACCAAAACTCGCATTTCTGCAGGGAATCAGCAGCAGGGCTCAGGCAGGCTGGCAGCAGCAAGGGAGGGGTGAACCTCCCACCTCGGGGGTCTGGCTGCAGCTTTGCGTCATCCCACGGGGAGATAAATTAATTCATTTATTACTGAAGGGCCCTTTTTGGACGCCTTGTCCTGGTCCCGGCTGGAGGAGGGGTCCCACCATTCCCAGGGGCTTGTCCCAGACACCTCTGTGCCCCTCAGGGTGAGCCTGGGGTCTCCTGGAGGAAGGGAATAAGGACAAACCCTGCTAAAATCTCACCCAGAGGGTGCAGGGGGAGCAGAAGTGTGGAGGGAAAGCTGTGACAGCGGTGATCTGTGCTCTGGGCAGAGCCCCACGCTGGATTTCTCCTCCCTGGGCCTCCTTCTGATCCCAATCCCTTCCTGGGGCTCTCAGGACACCCAGGACAGGACGTGTCACTGTCCCTTGACCAGCAGAGCCCTGAGAAGCGCAGGAACAGCCCGAGCATCCCAGTGGGATGCAGAGACCTTGCTCCATCCCCACCCCACCTGAGGGACCACAGGTAAAAACCACCGGCCTTTTACACCCCCAGCGCTGCCAGGAGCCCCTGGGGGCACCTCTGTCCCCTCTGCCACCCCCAGCTCAGCCTGATCCGGCCCTGCCGAGCGGGCAGCGCCGCTGTCCCCATCCCCCGGGCACGGAGCTGCAGCCACGGCTCCTCCTCCCCCAGGGCTGGATGGATGGCGGTGCTTTGCAAAGCTGGGGGAAAAAAACACCTTCAAAAGGAGCATTAGGAGGTGGCAGCCACCCAATTTCCCCCTCAGCCAGCAATTGCTGTGTCTCATCCGCTTCCTGGAGTCTATTTAACTTCTAAATTTAACAAGCTCCTAAACAAGTGGCAGCAGCAAGTGGCAGCGCCCGGCTCCCACCCTGCGAGTGGCATTTGGGGGCCCCGCCCGGGAATGGGAAATTTCTCCAATGTCTCTTTGATTTATGGCTCTCGTTAATTCTCCAGGAGGGCCCCCGAGCTGCCCCGAGCGCACCGAACCTCCGAGGGATAAATAATTTACCAGATGGTTAAATATTCTTTAAGGTCTAGAGAACATCAGCGGGAGCGGGGATTTCAGGGCGGGGAGCGACACAAAACTACAAATTGAGCACAAAAAGCAAGGGGGGGATGGCCTGGAGTAGGGAAGGGAAGGACTGAGACACCCCAGGATGGGAAGGACCGGGACATCCCAGGACATGGAGGACTGGGACATCCCAGGACGGGAAGGACGGGAACATCCCGGGACATGGAGGACTGGGACATCCCAGGATGGGAAGGACCAGGACATCCCAGCACTGCTGCAGCGGGATCAGCACAGCGGGGAGTGGGATTAGCTGGGGGTTTTGGGGGAATATCCCACCCAGATGTGCCCTGCCAGCTGTGCAATGCAGATGTGCAGTCCTGCCCTGTCCCTGCAGAGGAAAGGATGAACTGGGGAGCAGGGAGGGAAGGGAGGGGCCAGCAGGGAGGTGGCCTGGCCTTTCAGGGCTCGAGCAGAGCCTCGTCTGGTGCCGGGGGATGCTGATGCCCCAAACAGGCACTGCCTGGTGCCCTCGGGGGCGGTGCTGGAGGGACACAAGGTTTTGCCAGCAGAGCCTTGGTGAATTGTGGTGCCAAGGGGATTTTTCCACCTCCTTTCCTCTTCCTCCTCCTCAGGGATCAGGGCAATTCCCAGCGAGGAGCCCTTGGGCTGATGCTGGAGGGAGATCACAGAGCAAAGCCAGCGCTGGCTGAAGCTGAGGTTGGAAAGGAGAACCCAAAAGCTCCTGCTGCTCCTCGCAGCACATTTCAGCCTCGGCTCGGGATGTTTTGGGCTCCCCAGAGCAGCGGGGCAGCCCCGAGCCCCGCGGCTGCCGGCGGAGGTAGATGGCAGCAGAGCCTGCTCCTTGCGGCAGCCGGGATGCGACAGCCCCGGCCCCGGGCGCTGCTCCGCCGCCCCCCAGCGCTCCCTGCCACCCCCCGAGCAGGGATTTACAGAGCCGGCTTTACCCCCAGCTCCTTTTCCCCGCGTTTCTCTCCTGCAGCACAGGCCGGCGCCCAGGACTGAGCTGGATTTCTCCCTGGTTGGGATGTGTCAGGGGTAGCTAAAACCCTCCTGCGCCCGGTGCCTGGCTCTGCCCTGCCTCTCCTCCCTTCTTGCACCCCTGGACAGCCCCACAGCAGCCAAGCTGTCACTCTGAGCTCAGATTTGGGGGTTTGGTTTTGTTTTCCCCGTTGGTCCTTTCGGGGAACACACGGAATTCTGCCACAACCTGTCCTGCTCGTTCCCCCCTCCCTCACAATTCCAAACCCGATCTCGGCCCTTCCCGGTATTTTCCAGGTGCCTGATGAGGCTCAGCAGGGGATTAACAAATTAAGTAATGCTTTAGGGAACACTTTTCCCCCAAAATTCCTGCCAGAGGGGCCCCACGGGATCCCTGCTCCCTCCGGGATGATGAGCAGGTAATTTCCCTGCTCAGTCCCCATTCGGTCCCTGTCCCAGGGGTTCATCTCAGCTGCCCCTAATAAATAGATAATTAATAATTCACTGCTGGCTTTATGAAGTATTCATTGCCCTCGAGCTTCCCGGGGTAATTAAGCATCCTGCGAGCACGCCCGGCCACAACCCCCGCTCAGCCCTTCATTCATCCTCCCCACACCACTCCCATTAACTAAAGAGGAGCAAATGCCATAGGAAAACTTTCCCCTCCCTGGGACCCCCTGTCCCCCAGGAGTTTCATCCACTGCACCCCCAGGGATGCATTTCCAGGATGGGACTGGCACAGGCAGGGACAATCCACATTTCCCAGGACAACGCGGGATTTTCGGCAACTGCCTCAAGAGAAACAACTTCCCCAGAGCTCTGGGCAGCCCCATCCTGACATCCTGGGGCACCCTCACCCCCAAAACAGAGCCGTGCAGGGGGGCCCCAGCAGAGAGCCGAGGCTTTCTCCTTTCCTTACACAAATAATTCCGAATTTTACCCCTTCTCCCCACCCAGCAGCAACGCCCCACCACTGAGTCACCCTCTGCAGCTGCCCAGCTCATCCATGCCCACCTCGGGCTGCCATCACCCCTCCGGACCCTCCCGCCCCACATCCCTGGGCACAGGCAGAGCTGAGCTCAGGTGTTGAGCTCTGCCCAACTTCGGGCAGCCCCACAGAGGCACAAAGCCCCTGGGGCAGTCCCCATGGGCGGTCCCAGCACGCGGTGACACAGCCGGGGACAAGCCCAGGCGGGAGCGGGACCCGGAGCTTTGATGGAGGTGTAAAAAGTCCCCGCAGCCTCCGGGGCTGAGTCAGCCCCTCTGCCGTCAGTAATTCACAGCAATAAACTGAGCGGAGCGAATCCGGCCGGGATGGGGGACGGCAGCTCCGGGCACGGCTCTGGGAACATCCCCCAGGCCAAACCCAGCACTGGGGGCTCTGCACGGGTCGTGCCAGCCCCAAAGGAGCGGCTCGGCAGCCCCACAGTCCCCACACACCTCCCCCGGCCCCGGGTGTCCCCTCCTTGCTGCTCATCCCTCCCTCATCCCATCTCCGCCCCTTCCACCTCTGTTTCCCCCAGCTGGGCACCCTTCCCTGGCTGCTTCTCTTCCTTCCTCCCTTCCCGGCAGCTCATCACCATCTTTTCCTTGGTTTTTTTGGAGGCAAGCAGAGCTGCCAGGCTTGTCACCTGTGCTGCTAAAGGTTCACATTCCCGGGATCAGGCCTTACCCTTTCCCGTCTCTCCCGGTGCCTCCCCGGCACAGCCGTGACCCGGCTCGCTCCTCGGCTCGTTCCTCCTCGCCTCTCGTTTCCCCTCGCCTCGTTGGGTGCCTAATTGAATCCCTGCCCTGGTCCCACCACCTCTGCCTTGCAAAGCCTGGGCTGCAATCCCTGTTTTCCATGGGGGCCATCCCGGTGATCCCAAAGTTGGAGTCTCACCCAGGATGGGGTGGGCGATGAGACCCCAAACACGGGGACGAGGCACATGCTGGTGGCTCCTCCAAAGGGGCTGAGTTGTGGCCTGGCACAAGTGATGGTGACAGGAATGGACGTCCCCGAGCTGGAAAACCGATGGGGTTTTATCTGGAAGCACCGGAGCATCTCCAGGGACGGCATCCTGTGCATCAGGAGAAACAGCAGCTGCAGCTCGGCCCCTTTCCATCAGCACGGGAGAGGGGCTGTCCCCAGGGAGACACTTCCAGCACAGCAAATATCCCCTAACAGGGGCAGCACGTGGGCAACATCCAGAGCCGGGGATGCCGGCCCCGGGCTCAGCCATAATTCCCCTCCCGACTCCAGGGATGCTTGTCCTGGCTGCTGGAACCGTGTTGAGGAATAAATGTAATAAAACTGCTACACGGCAAAGGAACAGCGCTGCTGCTCGGGGTGGGGGGGCTGCCCAGGCAGTGTCAGGCAGGAGGGCCGAGCTGCACATCCCAGTGGGAATGTGGGACGGAACTCCAGTGCTGGAGCCAGGACACCTGTCCCGAGTGGGTCTGGGGACAGCAGGGCAGTGTTCCCAGGTGTCCCATCCCATGGCCACGTGTCCTGCTGGTGCCAAAATCCTGCTGGAGCCAAGCCAGGACAGCCTCCAGAGGCTGGAATTTGCTCCAGCACGGGACACACCATTCCCATGGGATGGCATCAGCGCTCGGCTCCAGTGCTGGCAATGTCACCCCTCATCATTTCCAAGAAGCCTGGAGGGCTGTGGGGATGAATCAATACAAATAACGGGTTTAGAATGTCCACATCCCGTTCCCAACAGCATTGGGGCTTTAATTGGAATCTCAGGAAGGAGGAGCTCAGGTCAGGTGTCCCCATCCTTTTTCCTCTCGTTGTCCCAATCCCCCACACCCCCCAGTGACGGATGCTGGGGGTGAAGCAGGGACAGGAGCTGGAGCTGGGATGGATCCCTGCTGTCCAGCCTCAAAAAGGAGTCAGGGAAGAGGAGCTGAGGCTGCAGCCAGGACAGACCCCGGACCCACTGGAGCGGGAGCCTCGTGCCCAGGGATTGAGCCCCACGCTGAGGGCTGTGGTGGGGAGGGGCTGGCACGTGGATTTAGGGCTTAATTAGAGCCTGTTAGAATTCCAAGGGTTTATTCGGATCTGTACCCGAGTGTCAGAGAGGAGAGGGACCCTTGGGGCCGAGCTGGGACAACAATCCCGAGCTTTACTGAGTCCTGCCCGTTTAAAGGAACAAAGAAAGGGGGGGGGTTTCCCTAATTCCCATCCCAAGAACCTGCAGGGAATTGAGGGAGGGGTCTCATTCTGCCCCTGCCCTGAGTTCTGGGGAGTCCTGAGGCTCCTGAAGCCGGGGGGTCCCACGCAGGGGCAGCTCCCAGCACCGGGCAGTGGGGGCTGGATGGATCCATGTGGTGGGCACGGGAAGGGACCAAGGGCCGGTCAGGACGGGGTTGTTCTTGTTTTTTTTTTTTTTTTGAGGGCAGCCGCCTCCTCCTTTTCCTCCTTTTCCTCCTTTTCCTCCTTTTCCTCGTTCTCTTTCTCCTCCCTCTCCGGGCTGCAGCGCTGGGGCTGCTGCCTCCCGCCTGCGGTGCAGATGGCCCAGCATATGGGCAGCCTCCCCTCGTGCTCGCACCTTGTAAGCAGATTCTGTCAGGTTTAGAGAGGAAAAGCTTAATTAAGCAGTTGTGTGTGTACAATTATGTCCTTAATTATCTCCGCGTTTCACTTCTTTGTTGTTCCCCGTTTGCGAGAAGTTTGGTAACAACCACAGACCACCGTGCCCTGCAGCAGGAGCTTTTCCTTCCCTGCTTTCTCTTTTCTCTCTCCTCCTGCCTCATTTTAGGGTTTTTCTGGCTCAAGGGAGCTGCAGGCCGAGCCCTCCCTGGCCGGAGAGCCGGGGCTGGGATTCCTCGACCCCAGCTCGGTTCGCAAAGCAGAGCAGGTTTCCAGCAGCGCTGCCCACACAAAGTGCGAGGAGCTTTTTAGCTGCTCAAGAGCTGCTTTAGCCCAGTTTTATCATCTCCCACATTTGTGCTCCAGCAGCCCCAACACCCTCGGGAATAAACAGACCCCGTGAGGGCATCATCAGGGTGATGCTTAATTGCTGCCACACCCCGGGATTGCCACCCTGCCTAATTAATTCCTCTAATTACTCCATTCCCTCCCCCATTTCCCAGCTTGGGCAGCAAGACTGGCACATCTCCAGGGGCATCCCGGCGTGCCCTGGTCCCCTCCTCACTCTCGGTCAGGATCTGGAGCTACCTGCAGAGATCAGGGACGAGAGGTGGCACAAACGACCGGCTAATTTGTGGTGGTGCTTTTATTTTATGCTCAGAGCACTAAACAGCCATAAACATCCCGAGCTGGATGATGGAGCTGGGAGTGGTTTTATTGTTTGTAAGTCCTTGAAATTTTGCCATGAAGCTTTTATTAAAAGTAACCCCAAACTCTCGTTTCTCTAATTGAGGGTATTTCAAACCCCGCACGCCTGCATTTGTACCCAGGTATGTTTCTATCACCACCAGTTAATTTTTATTTACCTTCCAGTGAATCTCATCTTCCTCCTTAATTCCCAAGCCCGTTATTTGCTTTCAAATCAGATTTGGACCCAACAATCAGCCGCATATTTAAGGTGCCATTAAATCCTCAGCTCTGCTCTCACACCTTCCAAACCAGTCGGCTCCAAGCACAGCAGTGACCTCCCCCTCCTCCTTTTCCAGGCATCCCAGCGGGGAAAATGAATCTTCATCCAGCTGAGAGGTGGCAAGTGCCGGGAACGAGCCCGGGGAGAGCAGCGGGAATGATGGGGGGATGCGAAGGAGGGGGTCGGAGGAGTTTGGAGGGGAAGAGGAGAGGAACAATCGGTCCCCTGGGACACCTGGGGTTTTGCAGTAAAAAGAGCGATATCTTGTTTTTTCTATTGTAAACTGAGGGAAGGGAAGGGAAGGGAAGGGAAGGGAAGGGAAGGGAAGGGAAGGGAAGGGAAGGTCTGCGGAGGGTTCAGCGGTGGAGGGGGCAGACGGGGGAGCTTCAGGAGCAGGCAAAGCTCAACCTCATTCATCCTTCACCCCTCCGGCCCCCTGCTCTCTCCCATTCCTAGGCAAAGCTTTGTGTCCACGTCCAGACGTGGCAAACAGGGTTGGGGAGTTGACCAACCCCTTCCCCATCAGCTTGGAGGGAAGCCGGAGGGGCTGAGGACTGCCTGGTGTTCCCTATTCCCGAGTTTCCACCAAAATCTGCCGGTTTGGAGGGGCAGCAGGGAGCTCCCGCCGCTCCGGTGGTGTGTCCGTCTGTCTGTCTGTCCCTGAGCTGGCCCCGGGGCCGAGCACAACGTCTCCAAGTGGGGCTGGCGCAGCTTCTCCCCCAGTTCCCTGTTCTGCTCCCCGACTCCCTTCTCCGCTCCCCAATTCCCTGTTCTGATCCCCAGTTCCCTTCTCCTCCCCCCAGTTCCCCCCTCCCCTCCCCAATTCCCTGCCCCGCAGGGAGGACCCGGCGTGCGGGGAGCCCCGGGCAGCAGAGCCTTGATGTCGGTGCGGGGAAGCCGAGGACAGAGGCGGCTCGCGGGCGGTAATTAAACACCCGGCGAGGAGGGCTCTGCCGCCGGAGCGCCCTTTCGTCCCTCTGCCACAGCGCGGCTTCCCCAGGGATGCGGGGAGGCACCAGAGCCTGGAGGCTTTGGAGGTGTCTCCCCCCAGCCTGGCGCTGGTTTTGGGGTGCAGCGGGGAGAGGATCCGGCAGCATCAGCATCGGGACCAACACAGCCAAGTCTCTGCTGCTTCTACCCAGCCCCAACATCCCCATCGAGGCAGTTTGGGATGCGGGGCATGGCTGGAGCACAGGGCAGGGAAATCCCCTGCACCCCAAACCCACATCCGTGAGGATCCTGACGAGGCAGATTCGGGGAGACCAGGGCTCACCTGGCCCCGCTGTCTCTCGGTTATTCCCACTTCCCACTTGCTGTCCAGGAGGAATTACACCCTGCAGGAATTACTCCAGGCAGCGCCGGCAGCCCAAAGCAAACACAATATTTTAAAGTCCTTCCCAGCCTAACCATCCCCAGCGCTATTAATAACACTTGTAAGGAGTTGTTCTTGAATAGATATGATTTTTATCTTGACAGCGTCTCCCTAAATCATTTTTATCCCCACGAAGTTTGCGAGGAGCGGATTTTCTGAGGGCCATTTATCTTGGCAAATATCCCCACCCCTGTTCATTGCTCACTCCCCCGTTAGTTATGGACGGGGCTGTTCCCCACCCTCAGCTCCCAAACCCTCCCTCCCTCCATCCCCCCTCCACGTGTGTTTTATTGGTGGCAGCAAAATGAAATCAAATCCTCAAATCTCTGTGGCTGAGAAGCTGTCGGGAGGTGGGAACGGGGTGTGAGCTCGCTGCCAAACATCCCCCTGGCCTCCCTCCCGCCGTGTCTTCAGCGGGAATTGCAGTGCGTAAAAAGGCACAGAACTCCCCTGAATTCCCAGTTTTTCCCGGCAGAAAAGCGGCCGCAGCCCCCTCGTTGTGGCAGATGGACAGAGGCGCCGGAAGAGCTGAAGGCAGGGAAGGCAGTGGGGGACATTCCGGCTTTCACATCCATCCCTCGCTTGGGGAAAGAGCCTTTTCTAAGAGGAGAACTGCGGGGAAAGGAGCAGATTCTCTGACAGAGCTTAGGGAACACCGATTCTGCTGGCAGATGGCCCGGGCTGCTCCCCCTGGGGGGATGGACTCACCCCGGGGGTGCTGAACTCACCCGAGAGGTGCTGAACCCGTCCTGGGGAATGCTGAACTCACCCCAGAGGTGCTGAACTCACCCAAAAGGTGCTGAGCTCTCTCCAGAGGTGCTGAACTCACCCCGGGGATGCTGAACTCACCCCAGAGGTGCTGAACCCGTCCCGGGGATGCTGAACTCACCCCGGGGATGCTGAACTCACCCCAGAGGTGCTGAACCCGTCCCGGGGATGCTGAACTCACCCCGGGGATGCTGAACTCACCCAAAAGGTGCTGAACTCACCCCGGGGATGCTGAATTCACCCAAAAGGTGCTGAGCTCTCTCAGAGGTGCTGAACTCACCCTGGAAATGCTGAACTCGCCCCGTGCTCGGGCTGGCACAGGGACCCCTAAGGTGGGTGGAGGTGCCTGTTGGAGCAGGGTTTGGGCTGCAGCAGGAGCAGGGACAGCACCGGGACCCTCGTGGGTTTCAATGCCTGAGGGCAGAGCATCCCCTGGCCTGAAGGGTCCCACGCAGCCCCTTGCCCTGCCCTCCAGCCCTGACGAGCTGGGGAGAGGCAGAGCAGAAGGTGGAGCAGCCCCGGGCGAAAGCAGCACAAAACTGACTCGGAGCGAGAGGGGAGGAGGGAGGAAGGAGCAGCTGAGAGCCAGGAGTGATGAAATATTCCAGAGCTCGATTAAGAAATGCCAGGCAGGGCCGGCGGAGCGGCAGCTGAGCACGCAGTCCCGCTGCAGCTGGGTCCGGAGCAGGCGGCTCCAGCGGGATTGGCGGGGTTTTATGGGATGTGGCACTTTGCCATCCCGCTGTGCAGATCAACCTATGCACCACTGGAGCCAAGCAACCCCGCTCCTGTTATTCCCAAAGGCTTCCCAAACCCTTTAAAGGAACACCTGTTACCAGGCCCCGGTTAAGGGCTCTGCTGGGGAATGCTGGGGCTGCTTCCACACTTAATCGCTTTTGCAGGAGCAGAGGAGGGGAGCCAGGAGAGCCCAAGGGCCTGCAGGCAGCAGAGCTTGGTCCCCACGAGGCTGTGGGGGGCCGGCCCCGCAGAGACCACCTGACACAGCTGGAGCTGGAGCCTTGGGAAGCTATTCCCAGCCTGCTGCTGGCTTGGAAAGGCTGGAAATTTCCAGATGTGACAAAGCCCGGCCTCCAGCCAGCCCGAGGGGGCAGCGCTGACCTTTGCGGCTCAGCCGGAGCCCCAGAAA
>NW_008236763.1:1207867-1215368 GCF_000691975.1 Corvus brachyrhynchos | reverse complement strand
GTGCGGGTGGAGGCCCCGGGGCTTTACAGGATGGAGCCTTGGCGTCCCCCGTAAGGACCCACCCACACTGGGATCCCTGCAGAGCCGTGCCAGGAGCTGGCAGGAGGCTCTGTGCCACAGCCACGTCCTTTAGGAAGGGCCAGAACCCTCAGGAAAGGGAATTCAGTGATCTGGACTCGCCCCCCTGGCCCGTGGTCTGGAGGAGCAGAGGGACGAGCACGGCTCTGCCCGGGAGCAGCCAGTGGGTGCCCTGCGCAGGAAACGGGAATGGCTCCTGCTGGAGGAAGCTTTTCCTCCCCAGGTGTGGGCAGGAGGTCCCTCCCGGCTGTCAGCAGCGCTGCGGTGCCTGGCAGTGGGTAATTAAGCCTTTTATTCGGTGCCTGGAGGCGCGAAGGCATCAAGGGCTCTCATCAAAGCAGGAACCCAGCGGGGCCGGCTCTGTGCGGAGGAGAGGGAGAGATGCCAAAGCTGCCTGGAAGAAAGTTTGGGCTTCACCCTCCTCTCCCAACTCTTTAAATCCACCTTGTGAACAGCTAATCCACGTTCAGCCGTGTTTCTGCAGCTGGGCAGAGCCAAACCCTCCTGACAGCCGGGGCAGCCCCAGCAGCTCCATGCTCGGCACTGCTCCTCACCCTCAGCCCTGCCCTGGCTCGGGATCCGGGGCCAAACATCCCATGGATCTACGTGACAGACGGAATTTCTCTCCCTCACCCCAAACACCGCCCTCTGCATGAGATGTGACCCAGGGGCTCCTCCCACCGGCTCTGCTGTGACATCTGGGGACACCCAGAGTGAAGGGACAGCAGCGGCCACTCACAGAGGGCAGGAGGGGCTGTGCCTGGGGATGGGGGGACGAAAACCACCCCAAAAGTGCTGGCAGAGGTCCTGGCTGCAGCCCTGCCACACACACAGCTCAGTGCACGGAGAGGGGACAGGTCCTGGCTCTGCCCCAGCCCCCCAGGGGGATTGGGGACCCTCTCTGTCCCCCCAGGAGCCCCCGCCAGGCCAGGGCTCTGTCCCCCTCGTGTTTTGGGGAGCAGGAGAAGCACCGAGGGGATGTGACAAGAGCTCCAAGGCGGAGTGAATTTTCCAGCTCTCGGATACAAGGAAGAATCATAACGTCATTTATCATCTTTAAAGATACGCAGAGTTGGCGAGAGAATGAATTCTTCTTCATAACCCAGTTCCCAGGATATTTTTACTGTGCATCATAAATTATAATACCTTTTTATTTTTGCTTTATGGCCTGTCCCCCGCCAATTCTGGTGATCTACATCCTCATCCCCCCCAGTGCTTTAGGAACAATCCCTGCCTGTCTCTCTCCTCCTCCCATCAGCTCCCCAATCTCTATCCTTCCACCAGCATCTCTTTTTCCCCTTGTCCGCCCACGGAGCCGGGGCTGGGGAGCTGTGGGAATCACCAGGAGTGGACAGCGACATCTCTGAGCTGCTGCAGGTGTAGCCATGGCCACAGCTCTGCCCCACGGCCCTGGCAGCAGCAGGGAGGGCACCGCCGTGTCCTGGCAGTGCTGAAGCAGCCCAGCGGCTCTCTCAGACCTCCCTGGGTGGCCGAGACAGCCCTGAGCACCCCCTGCCCCGTCACAGCTGGGGACAGCCCCGCTCCAGGTGTTCCTGAGAGGGGGACAGCTCTGAGCTTAGCCTGGCCCTGCCCTGATGCAGCCCTGTCTGGGGAAGGGTTTGGGGTCCTGTTTGGGATCCTGGCTTCATTTACACCTGAAATTCCGAAGGGAGCAGCCCAGTGCGGGTGAATTGACACCGAAGGATGCAGCCCTGCCTGAGGCATCTCCAGACATCCCAAACCCTGGGGCTGACCCTCCGAGGAGATCCCACCTGCCCAAGGCTGCCCTTCGCACCATGCCTATGGTTTTTATCCCTACAGGAGCCCAGGGAGATCCCACTGCCTGCCTCAGCATTCCCATGGCATGGGACCCTCCATTCCCAGCAGGACCAGCTCGGCTGGAAGGTGCTCAGGGCTGTTTCCACAGCTCCTTTCTTTGCAAAACCTCCTCCTTTTAAGGAAAAATCTGTTTACAAACCTCGCTGGGTGGGGAACCCCCCGTGAGAGAGAGGGGGGACAGTGGCCAGGACTCCTTCCGTGGCCTCGCACCCCTCCCGCAGCTCCCGCGGGGGGAATCCAGCCCTAAAGCAGGAGCCGGGGAGGAGAGGTGAGTGTTTATCCCTGAGAAATGTGGAGATTTGCCGCGATGAGGCTGACTAAGAACATTACACTCGCCACGCTAAGCCGGAGAGCCTCGGGGCTTTGCGCGGGGCTCGGGCGCTCGGCTGCCGGCAGGGAGAGGCTTTGGGCATGTCGGGATTCACAGGAAAACAGGCGTCTCTTGGGGAGAGCCGGCACGGCTGACGGCACAGACAGCACCGCACTTCCCCGTGCTGGGCAGTGTTTCAGGGCTGGGACTGCGTTCCCCGGGCCCAGACGGGATTTTTAGGGCTAACAGAAAATCCTAATCGTAGTCATTCCCGTTTTCCAGCGTTTTCGCAGCAATCTGCAGCCTGTGCTCAGCGCCTGGGTGTGGGATGTGTCTCCTGCACAGCCCCACGTGGATAAACAAACCTCCTGTGCCCCCAAATCCATCATGGGGGTGGGCAGGGAGGAGCAGGAGCCGCTGGGTGTGCGGCCACACTCGGAGCTGCGCTTGGCTGCCGGTCCCTCCCCACCGCATCTGGGGCTTCTCTGGGAAAAATGAGAGCAGGGGAGCAGGTTAACAGCCGGGAAAATGATTGCTAACAACGCGGCCAGGGGCTTGTTCCGTCCCGTTTTATTGGAGCCTGAGTGATTACTCGCAGGTAGTTAAAAGGCAGGGCCGTGTGTTACTGCCGGGATGCTCGGCAGGGATGGGAGGCTCATTAACGAGCAGCTCCGCCGGCTGCCGGAGCATCCCCAGGAGCATTCCCGGGGCTGTGCTGGAAGCTGGAGCAGAGCAGGATTCAGGGAGCGTGTCGAGGGGGTGGAGGGGGCTGGGAACGGACATTCTGCTCCGCCAGCGCCGGGGCTGAGGTGCCCGGGGCAGGGAAGGGACACGGGGATGGGCTGGGGAACAGCTCAGGGCAAATGAACACCCAAAACCTGCGAAGAGGAGGATGGAAAAGGCTTGGTGGTGTCTGCCAGGGGGGGTTTGGTGGGGTGAAAGTGTCACCCCAGCCTTGTTCAGCCCTGGTGCATCAACGTCCGTGTGCACTGAGCTCCGGGGCTGCCTCTGAGCTCGGCCAGGTCTGCGGTCCCAAACTGAGACGGGACATAGGGAGGGGACAGAAAACAGCTCTGTGCATGCCTCAGGGCATTTCCAAGTGGATGGAGGCAGAGCAAGGCCCGTGGTGCCCGGGGAAAAGGGGGCACACCGGCCGTGAGCCCTGTGAGGAGAGTGGGCCGGACGAGGGGCGGCTGGGAACAGGGCAGCGGTGACAAATGAGTTTAATTCCTGGGCAGACACCGATGAGAGGGGGTGATTAATGAGCCCAGCACCTCGTCGTGGCCGCGGGAGCTCAGGGAGATATTTTGGCGGAGGGTGGAGCAGCAGGGACTGGAGGGTGGAGGCGGCAGCTGGGAACTGAGACCAGGCAGGAGGTGACAACCACCCACAAAGTCACTCTCCCTCCTGCCCACACTGTCCCTCTGACCATCTCCCAGGTCTGGGTCCTTCCCAGAGGTTAATGGGCAGGATTAAAACCCTTCCATCATTTCTCCTGTCCTCTTCTCTCCTTCTTATCCCATCAAACACGGAGGCTGGCACAGCTGCTGCTCCAGGGATGTGTCACGGGGCTCCTTCCCCAAGCCGATGTGCCAGCACTGGACTCTGCCCCTTCCCTCTCTGCCTCTGCCAGCAGGAGCAACGCAGAACTGGTTAAACTGGGAGCTGGGCTCCTCTCCTGCTGCATCCACTGGGAAGGATCAGCATTCCCAGAGATGCCACGGGCACCGAGGACCACCAGGAGCCTGGCTGGGAGCCTTGGCTCCAGCCCTCCTCCCCAGCCCTGTCTGGAGCTGCCGGTGCCCCCTGCTCCCCCCCGGGTGTTTCTGACTCCCAGCCCTGGTCTGGGTCCAGCTGGCTCCTCCAGCCGAGCGTGGAGCCGGCCCTGGGCTGCCGGGCGTGTGCCAGGAGCAGCCCCTGGTGCATTGGGCACAGCAGCTGCTGATGCTGATTAAAAAGTGAGAAACCCAGTAATTACCAGGCTGTGACAGCCCCTGCTGCTGCTGCTGGGGACACGGCAGGGGAGGGGCCGGCCAGCCCGGGGGGAGGCTGGATCCCTAATTCCTCCCTGGATCCCACAGGGGTGTGGCCGAAAACGCTGCGTGTGCTCATCCCACACTAACCGTGCCCGCAGGATGCGCATTCCAAAGGCAACAGGCTTCCGTAACGGGATGTCCAAATCCACAGGGATCCAGCACCACGGGGGCTGTGCGTGGCTGCTCCCGAGGATCCGGCTGTGCCACACGGCAGGAGCAGGGACACGCTAAGGACACGAGTGTCACCCTGCGTGCGCCTGGCTCTGAGCTCCTCCACCCCGCACTCGTGTCTCTGCCAGACGGGACACACCTGGACACGTGTGCGGCTTCCAACAGATCCCAGGGAAGCACATGGACACACCTGAAGCCCCCAGGAAGTCCCCAGGGATGCACATGGACACACCTGAAGGCCCCGGGAAGTCCCCAGGGATGCACATGGGCACACCCAAAGCCCCCGGGAAGTCCCCAGGGATGCACATGGGCACACCCGAAGCCCCCAGGGAAGCCCATGGACACCTCATGTCCCCGCAGAGCTCCGAGCAGCCTCCCCACCCAGCCCAGCCTCCCCTCATTGATATCCACGGGTGAATTATTTATTACAAACAGATGTTAAGAGTTTAAGGAGCCTTAAGAGGATACCCTCGGCTAATCAATTTATTTTTAACTAGTTTATGTGTTTATTACTGCCAGAATTTGGACTTCAGCTGCCGGTTGGAATTATCCCTCGTTCATCACCTTGCGCTGCTCAGATGCTTGTGCTGGGTCCTTGGGGACCAGGAGAGAGCCATAAATCTGCTGTTTCCTGGCCAGGGGCTGGGCTTGTTTATTCCCTCGTTTCCATATGCTGCATAAAAACCCAGGCACGGAGCTGGAACACGCTGTGAGCTCCCCAAAAATGAACTTTGCCTCCATGGGCAGCAGCCAGGCTGGGCTGGGAGAGGAGGGAATCTCCTGGGAAAGGTGGGGAGGGAGGAGTGGGGTGAGGTAGAAAGACTCCAGGCTCTTGGGAAGGAGTAGAGGTGGACTCTGAATGTCTCTCTCCATCCCCCCCTGCTCTCCCCAGCCCTCCAGGCAAGTCCTTTAATCCTCTGGGAGCACCCTGGACGTTCCCAATGCTCCCAGTTTTATGGGAATGTGGCCCCTAAAATGCTCTGAAGGAAACTCTGGGATGAGACCACGCAGAAGCCAGGACACATTAAGAGGGTGCAGTTTGTGCCCCACAGGTGCCCGGTGCCAACGAAGCCCAGGGGTTCTCCAACCCCTTTAAAACGGATGAGCAATTTGGGAAGCAGGAGCAGGGAAAAGGAGCATCCTCCAGGCTCCAGCCACGACCTGGAGCTCCCAGTGCCACCCTGGGCTGTCACACCTGCCCTGGGACATGTCTGGGAGGTGCTGGCCACAAAACACGAGGGCAAGGAGGTGAACACACAGCCCTTATCCCATGGGATGCCCCTCTGGAACGCAGCCAGCTCTGTGCTCCCTGCCACAGCCATCCCAAAGCCCTGGGGAACCCAAAGGATCCCCCAGCCCGTTCATCACCCTCCGAGAAGCACCAAAGTCTTAAAGAACCTGTCAGCCATGAGGGACTCGAACATTTCAGCTTGTCACCATTTCCAAGAGATACTGTGAGGGAAAAGAACCAAGGAGGGGAGATGCTGGAGGAGGAGGAAGATAAATTGTCCCGGGAAGGAGGCGGAAGGAGGGAGATGGGAGCCACAAAAGCGAGGAGGGGGTGAGGCTGTGCTCGGAGCGCAGCAATTAAAGCCACCCTGAGCTCACCCAATTAAACCGACTGGAGAGAGGAGGAATCCCAAAGGAAAATTTCCCGGCAAATTGCTCGTTTGTCTCTCTCAGTCTGTGATGCCGGAACGCTTTCGTGTCAGCCAAGCCACGGAGCTGAGCCCTGGGGAGAGCAGAGAGATGTTGGGAATTCAGCAGGCAAAAGGCATCGCTTCCTACAAAAAGTGCCATAAATCCGAGTGAATCTGATCCAGAGCTCCTGCAGAGCAGCGAGAAGGGACCGGAGCAGGAGGGACGGGGGTGGATGGAGCACCTGACCCTGCCTGGTGTCGGGATGGAATTCCTGCCCCGTCACTGCGCTGGTTGCGGCTCTGGGGACAGCCACCCCCGTCCAGGGAGCAGCAGGACGGTGTCGCCAGCGTGTCACGCACGGCGTGTGCTGCTCCCGTCCCTCTGCACGAGCTCCTCAGGCATTCCCAGCCCTCACCCCCGGCCCTGGCCGCTCCTCCTCCGGGCTGCCCATAAAGCCAGGGGCAAACATGGACCGGGCGGCTTCCCCTGCTCGGTGCCAGTGTTTAAACCTGGAGCTGTGGGGACCAGGGAACGCAGGAACACCGAGCTGGGCACGCCTGAGCAGAGCAGAGTTGTGGCTCCAGGGAGCTCGAATAGATGCAGAACCCCGGAGTGCCAGAGCCGAGCCCAAAGCACGGAGCAAAGGGAGGAGGCAGAGCAACAGCTCCGAGGAAAACAACCCCACCCCTGAAACAGCAACCCCTGCAAAGCCAGCGCTCCACGGCAGGCGCTGAGGAGCTCTGGGACACCCGTGGGATGGGTGGGAGATGGGTCACACCCTGAGGCTCACAGGGAGCAGCCAGGTGTCCCCCAGCAGCTCCCACAGCGGGCGGGCAGGAGCGGGGGGGACAACCATGCTGCCCCTGACTCCTTCCCCAGTCCTTCTTCCCCTTCTTCAGCCCTCATTCCCTGCTCCCCAGCCTTCATTTCCCCCCTCCAACAGCTCCTTCTCCATCCCCAGTCCTCCTTCCCCTCTCCAGCAGCTCCTTCCCCATCCCTAGTCCTTCTTCCCCCTCCCCAGCCCTCATTCCCTGCTCCCCACCGCTCTTTCCCGTCTCCCCTCATCCAACACCGGTGCCCAGCGGGCTGCAGCCGCTTTGCCAGCGCCGGGCAGTCACTCAGGGCATCAGCCTGGCAGCGGTAAAGGGCCGTGCCTGTGCTCCTGCCAGCCCCAGCACTGCCCCTTGTCACCGCCCGGGCCCCGATGCCGCAAGATTCCGGGCATGATTTCCCCAGCCGCTGCTGGAGGCGTCGGGAGCCGCTGCTCCGACGCTGTCCTGGGGGTTTCGCTCTGTTGTTCGCGGTAAAAATCTCTTTTTATGCTGATTTTTCTGTATTTATTCTCCTTCTGCTTCTCCGAGTGGTTCCCCCTCCGTGGCTGGCGGTGCCCTCATGGACCATCTGCCAGAAAGCATCAAACGAGGCA